>NW_027136995.1:0-373599 GCF_040869045.1 Eurosta solidaginis
CCTTTAATGGTTCAATTTCTACGTCATAGTGGGTGGGGTTAACCGACTAAAAGGGATAAGTATACATACCTATTGAACCAAGCAAGATAGAATCGAATTTATTTTTGCAGATGTTAGATTTTTATGTGTATATTAATCCACAAGCTGATCCAAGGTTCTATCGCTAACGGTTCAATTTCTACGTCATACTGGGTGTGGTTAACCGACTAAAAGGGATAAGTATCCATATCTATTGAACCAAGCAAGATAGAATCGATTTTATTTTTGCAGATGGTAGGCTTTTATGTGTATATTAATTCACAAGCTGATACAAGGTTCTATCGTTAACGGTTCAATTTCTACGTTAAAGTGGATGGGGTTAAACGACGAAAATGATAAGTGTCCATATCTATTGTGGGTGGGGTTAAACGACTAAAATGGATAAGTGTCCATATCTATTGAACCAAGCAAGATTAAATCGATTTTGTTTTTGCAGATGATAGGTTTTTATGTGTATATTAATCCACAAGCTGATCCAAGGTTCTATCGTTAACGGTTAAATTTCTACGTCAAAGTGGATGGGGTTAACCGACTAAAAGGGATAAGTATCCATATCTATTGAACCAAGCAAGATAGAATCGATTTTGTTTTTGAAGATGATAGGTTTTTATGTGTATATTAATCCACAAGCTGACCCAATGCTCTATCCTTAATGGTTCAATTTCTGCGTCATAGTGGGTGGGGTTAACCGAGTAAAAGGGATAAGTATCCATATCTATTGAACCAAGCAAGATAGAATCGATTTTGTTTTTGAAGATGATAGGTTTTTATGTGTATATTAATCCACAAGCTGACCCAATGATCTATCCTTAATGGTTCAATTTCTACGTCAAAGTGGGTGGGGTTAACCGACTAAAAGGGATAAGTATCCATATCTATTGAACCAAGCAAGATTGAATCGATTTTGTTTTTGCAGATGATAGGTTTTTATGTGTATATTAATCCACAAGCTGATCCAAGGTTCTATCGCTAACGGTTCAATTTCTACGTCATACTGGGTGGGGTTAACCGACTAAAAGGGATAAGGGTCCATATCTATTGAACCAAGCAAGATAGATTCGAATTTATTTTTGCAGATGGTAGGTTTTTATGAGTATATTAATCCACAGGCTGATCAAATGCTCTATCTTTAATGGTTCAATTTCTACCTCATAGTGGGTGGGGTTAACCGACTAAAAGGGATAAGGGTCCATATCTATTGAACCAAGCAAGATAGTATCGATTTTATTTTTGCAGGTTGTAGGTTTTTATGTGTATATTAGTCCACAAGCTGATACAAGGTTCTATCGTTAACGGTTCAATTTCTACGTCAAAGTGGATGGGGTTAATCGACTAAAAGGGATAAGGGTCCATATCTCTTGAACCAAGCAAGATAGAATCGATTTTGTTTTTGAAGATGATAGGTTTTTATGTGTATATTAATCCACAAGCTGATCAAATGCTCTATCTTTAATGGTTCAATTTCTACATCATAGTGGGTGGGGTTAACCGACTAAAAGGGATAAGTATACATATCTATTGAACCAAGCAAGATAGAATCGAATTTATTTTTGCAAATGGTAGGTTTTTATGTGTATATTAATCCACAAGCTGATCCAAGGTTCTATCGCTAACGGTTCAATTTCTACGTCATACTGGGTGTGGTTAACCGACTAAAAGGGATTAGTATCCATATCTATTGAACCAAGCAAGATAGAATCGATTTTATTTTTGAAGATGATAGGTTTTTATGTGTATATTAATCCACAAGCTGATCAAATGCTCTATCTTTAATGGTTCAATTTCTACGTCATACTGGGTGTGTTTAACCGACTAAAAGGGATAAGTATCCATATCTATTGAGCCAAGCAAGATAGAATCGATTTTGTTTTTGAAGATGATAGGTTTTTATGAGTATATTAATCCACAAGCTGACCAAATGCTCTATCTTTAATGGTTCAATTTCTACGTCATAGTGGGTGGGGTTAACCGACTAAAAGGGATAAGTATACATATCTATTGAACCAAACAAGATAGAATCGAATTTATGTTTGCAGATGGTAGGTTTTTATGTGTATATTAATCCACAAGCTGATCAAATGCTCTATCTTTAATGGTTCAATTTCTACGTCATAGTGGGTGGGGTTAACCGACTAAAAGGGATAAGTATACATATCTATTGAACCAAGCAAGATAGAATCAAATGTATTTTTGCAGATGGTAGGGTTTTATGTGTATATTAATCCACAAGCTGATACAAGGTTCTATTGTTAACGGTTCAATTTCTACGTCAAAGTGTATGGGGTTAACCGACTAAAAGGGATGTGTCCATATCTATTGTGAGTGGGGTTAAACGACTAAAAGGGATAAGTGTCCATATCTATTGAACCAAGCAAGATAGAATCGATTTTGTTTTTGCAAATGGTAGGTTTTTATGTGTACATTAATCCACAAGCTGATACAAGGTTCTATCGCTAACGGTTCAATTTCTATGTCATACTGGGTGGGGTTAACCGACTAAAAGGTATAAGTGTCCATATCTATTGACCCAAGCAAGATAGAATCGATTTTATTTTTGCAGATGGTAGGTTTTTATGTGTATATTAATCCACAAGCTGATACAAGGTTCTTTTGTTAATGGTTCCATTTCTACGTCAAAGTGGATGGGGTTAACCGACTAAAAGGGATAAGTATCCATATCTATTGAACCAAGCAAGATAGAATCGATTTTGTTTTTGCAGATGATAGGTTTTTATTTGTACATTAATCCACAAGCTTATCCATGGCTTTACCTTTAATGGTTCAATTTCTACGTCATAGTGGGTGGGGTTAACCGACTAAAAGGGATAAGAATACATACCTAATGAACCAAGCAAGATAGAATCGAATTTATTTTTGCAAATGGTAGGTTTTTATGTGTACATTAATCCACAAGCTGATACAAGGTTCTATCGCTAACGGTTCAATTTCTATGTCATACTGGGTGGGGTTAACCGACTAAAAGGTATAAGTGTCCATATCTATTGACCCAAGCAAGATAGAATCGATTTTATTTTTGCAGATGGTAGGTTTTTATGTGTATATTAATCCACAAGCTGATACAAGGTTCTTTTGTTAATGGTTCCATTTCTACGTAAAAGTGGATGGGGTTAACCGACTAAAAGGGATAAGTATCCATATCTATTGAACCAAGCAAGATAGAATCGATTTTGTTTTTGCAGATGATAGGTTTTTATTTGTACATTAATCCACAAGCTTATCCATGGCTTTACCTTTAATGGTTCAATTTCTACGTCATAGTGGGTGGGGTTAACCGACTAAAAGGGATAAGTATACATACCTAATGAACCAAGCAAGATAGAATCGAATTTATTTTTGCAGATGTTAGGTTTTTATGTGTATATTAATCCACAAGCTGATCCAAGGTTCTATCGTTAACGGTTCAATTTCTACGTTATAGTGGGTGGGGTTAACCGACGAAAAGGGATAAGTATCCATATCTATTGAACCAAGCAAGATAGAATCGATTTTATTTCTGCAGATGGTAGGCTTTTATGTGTATATTAATTCACAAGCTGACACAAGGTTCTATCGTTAACGGTTCAATTTCTACGTCATACTGGGTGTGGTTAACCGACTAAAAGGGATAAGTATCCATATCTATTGAACCAAGCAAGATAGAATCGATTTTATTTTTGCAAATGGTAGGTTTTTATGTGTATATTAATCCGCAAGCTGATCTAAGGTTCTATCCTTAACGGTTCAATTTCTACGTTATAGCGGGTGGGGTTAACCGACTAAAAGGGATAAGTATCCATATCTATTGAACCAAGCAAGATAGAATCGATTTTTTTTTGCAGATGATAGGTTTTTATGTGTACATTAATCCACAGGCTGATCCAAAGCTCTATCTTTAATGGTTCAATTTCTACGTCATAATGGCTGGGGTTAACCGACTAAAAGGGATAAGTATACATATCTATTGAACCAAGCAAGATAGAATCGAATTTATTTTCGCAGATGGTAGGTTTTTATGTGTATATTAATCCGCAAGCTGATCTAAGGTTCTATCCTTAACGGTTCAATTTCTACGTTATAGCGGGTGGGGTTAATCGACTAAAAGGGATAAGTATCCATATCTATTGAACCAAGCAAGATAGAATCGATTTTGTTTTTGCAGATGATAGGTTTTTATGTGTATATTAATCCACAAGCTGATCCAAGGCTTTATCTTTAATGGTTAAATTTCTACGTCAAAGTGGATGGGGTTAACCGACTAAAAGGGATAAGTATCCATATCTATTGAACCAAGCAAGATATAATCGATTTTGTTTTTGCAGATGATAGGTTTTTATTTGTATTTTAATCCACAAGCTTATCCATGGCTTTACCTTTAATGGTTCAATTTCTACGTCATAGTGGGTGGGGTTAACCGACTAAAAGGGATAAGTATACATACCTATTGAACCAAGCAAGATAGAATCGAATTTATTTTTGCAGATGTTAGGTTTTTATGTGTATATTAATCCACAAGCCGATCCAAGGTTCTATCGCTAACGGTTCAATTTCTACGTTATATTGGGTGGGGTTAACCGACGAAAAGGGATAAGTATCCATATCTATTGAACCAAGCAAGATAGAATCGATTTTATTTCTGCAGATGGTAGGCTTTTATGTGTATATTAATTCACAAGCTGACACAAGGTTCTATCGTTAACGGTTCAATTTATACGTCATACTGGGTGTGGTTAACCGACTAAAAGGGATAAGTATCCATATCTATTGAACCAAGCAAGATAGAATCGATTTTATTTTTGCAGATGGTAGGTTTTTATGTGTATATTAATCCGCAAGCTGATCTAAGATTCTATCCTTAACGGTTCAATTTCTACGTTATAGCGAGTGGCGTTAACCGACTAAAAGGGATAAGTATCCATATCTATTGAACCAAGCAAGATAGAATCGATTTTGTTTTTGCAGATGATAGGTTTTTATGTGTATATTAATCCACAAACTGATCCAAGGCTCTATCTTTAATGGTTCAATTTCTACGTCAAAGTGGATGGGGTTAACCGACTAAAAGGGATAAGTATCCATATCTATTGAACCAAGAAAGATAGAATCGATTTTGTTTTTGCAGATGATAGGTTTTTATTTGTATATTAATCCACAAGCTTATCCATGGCTTTACCTTTAATGGTTCAATTTCTACGTCATAGTGGGTGGGGTTAACCGACTAAAAGAGATAAGTATACATACCTATTGAACCAAGCAAGATAGAATCGAATTTATTTTGGCAGATGTTAGATTTTTATGTGTATATTAATCCACAAGCTGATCCAAGGTTCTATCGCTAACGGTTCAATTTCTACGTCATACTGGGTGTGGTTAACCGACTAAAAGGGATAAGTATCCATATCTATTGAACCAAGCAAGATAGAATCGATTTTATTTTTGCAGATGGTAGGCTTTTATGTGTACATTAATTCACAAGCTGATACAAGGTTCTATCGTTAACGGTTCAATTTCTATGTTAAAGTGGATGGGCTTAAACGACGAAAATGATAAGTGTCCATATCTATTGTGGGTGGGGTTAAACGACTAAAATGGATAAGTGTCCATATCTATTGAACCAAGCAAGATTAAATCGATTTTGTTTTTGCAGATGATAGGTTTTTATGTGTATATTAATCCACAAGCTGATCCAAGGTTCTATCGTTAACGGTTAAATTTCTACGTCAAAGTGGATGGGGTTAACCGACTAAAAGGGATAAGTATCCATATCTATTGAACCAAGCAAGATAGAATCGATTTTGTTTTTGAAGATGATAGGTTTTTATGTGTATATTAATCCACAAGCTGACCCAATGCTCTATCTTTAATGGTTCAATTTCTTCGTCATACTAGGTGTGGTTAACCGACTAAAAGGGATAAGTATCCATATCTATTGAGCCAAGCAAGATAGAATCGATTTTGTTTTTGAAGATGATAGGTTTTTATGTGTATATTAATCCACTAGCTGATCAAATGCCCTATCTTTAATGGTTCAATTTCTACGTCATAGTGGGTGGGGTTAACCGACTAAAAGGGATAAGTATACATATCTATTGAACCAAGCAAGATAGAATCGAATTTATTTTTGCAGATGGTAGGTTTTTATGTGTATATTAATCCACAAGCTGATCAAAAGCTCTATCTTTAATGGTTCAATTTCTACGTCATAGTGGGTGGGGTTAACCGACTAAAAGGGATAAGTATACATATCTATTGAACCAAGCAAGATAGAATCGAATGTATTTTTGCAGATGGTAGGGTTTTATGTGTATATTAATCCACAAGCTGATCCAAGGTTCTATCGCTAACGGTTCAATTTCTACGTCATACTGGGTTAACCGACTAAAAGGGATAAGTATCCATATCTATTGAACCAAGCAAGATAGAATCGATTTTATTTTTGCAGATGGTAGGTTTTTATGTGTATATTAATCCGCAAGCTGATCTAAGGTTCTATCCTTAACGGTTCAATTTCTACGTCATACTGGGTGTGGTTAACCGACTAAAAGGTATAAGTATCCATATCTATTGAACCAAGCAAGATAGAATCGAATGTATTTTTGCAGATGGTAGGGTTTTATGTGTATATTAATCCACAAGCTGATCCAAGGTTCTATCCCTAACGGTTCAATTTCTACGTCATACTGGGTGTGGTTAACCGACTAAAAAGGATAAGTATCCATATCTATTGAACCAAGCAAGATAGAATCGATTTTATTTTTGCAGATGGTAGGTTTTTATGTGTATATTAATCCACAGGCTGATCAAATGCTCTATCTTTAATGGTTCAATTTCTACGTAATAGTGGGTGGGGTTAACGGACTAAAAGGGACAAGTATACATATCTATTGAACCAAGCAAGATATAATCGAATGTATTTTTGCAGATGGTAGGGTTTTATGTGTATATTAATCCACAAGCTGATCCAAGGTTCTATCGCTAACGGTTCAATTTCTACGTCATACTGGGTGTGGTTAACCGACTAAAAGGGATAAGTATCCATATCTATTGAACCAAGCAAGATAGAATCGATTTTATTTTTGCAGATGGTAGGTTTTTATGTGTATATTAATCCACAAGCTGATCAAATGCTCTTTAATGGTTCAATTTCTACGTCATAGTGGGTGGGGTTAACCGACTAAAAGGATAAGTATACATATCTATTGAACCAAGCAAGATAGAATCGAATGTATTTTTGCAGATGGTAGGGTTTTATGTGTATATTAATCCACAAGCTGATCCAAGGTTCTATCGCTAACGGTTCAATTTCTACGTCATACTGGGTGTGGTTAACCGACTAAAAGGGATAAGTATCCATATCTATTGAACCAAGCAAGATAGAATCGATTTTATTTTTGCAGATGGTAGGTTTTTATGTGTATATTAATCCACAAGCTGATACAAGGTTCTTTCGTTAACGGTTCCATTTCTACGTCAAAGTGGATGGGGTTAACCGACTAAAAGAGATAAGTATCCTTATCTATTGAACCAAGCATGATAGAATCGATTTTGTTTTTGCAGATGACAGGTTTTTATTTGTATATTAATCCACAAGCTTATCCAAGGCTCTACCTTTAATGGTTCAATTTCTACGTCATAGTGGGTGGGGTTAACCGACTAAAAGGGATAAGTATACATATCTATTGAACCAAGCAAGATAGAATCGAATTTATTTTGGCATATGGTAGGTTTTATGTGTATATTATTCCACAAGCTGATCCAAGGTTCTATCGCTAACGGTTCAATTTCTACGTCATACTGGGATAAGTATCCATATCTATTGAACCAAGCAAGATAGAATCGATTTTGTTTTTGAAGATGATAGGTTTTTATGTGTGTATAAAGCCACAAGCTGATACAAGGTTCTATGGTTAACGGTTCAATTTCTACGTCAAAGTGGAAGGGGTTAACCGACTAAAAGAGATAAGTATCCATATCTATTGAACCAAGCAAGATAGAATCAATTTTATTTCTGCAGATGGTAGGTTTTTATGTGTATATTAATCCACAAGCTGAACTAAACTTCTATCTTTAACGGTTCAATTTCTACGTCATACTGGGTGTGGTTAACCGACTAAAAGGGATAAGTATCCATATCTATTGAACCAAGCAAGATATAATCGATTTTATTTTTGCAGATGGTAGGTTTTTATGTGTATATTAATCCACAAGCTGATACAAGGTTCTATCGTTAACGGTTCAATTTCTACGTTATAGTGGGTTGGGTTAACCGACTAAAAGGGATAAGTATCAATATCTATTGAACCAAGCAAGATAGAATCGATTTTATTTTTGCAGATGGTAAGTTTTTATGTGTATATTAATACACAAGCTGATACAAGGTTCTATTGTTAACGGTTCAATTTCTACGTCAAAGTGTATGGGGTATAACCGACTAAAAGTGATAAGTGTCCATATCTATTGTGGGTGGGGTTAAACGACTAAAATGGATAAGTGTCCATATCTATTGAACCAAGCAAGATTGAATCGATTTTGTTTTTGCAGATGATAGGTTTTTATGTGTATATCAATCTACAAGCTGATACAAGGTTCTATCGTTAACGGTTAAATTTCGACGTCAAAGTGGGTGGGGTTAACCGACTAAAAGGGATAAGTATACATATCTATTGAACCAAGCAAGATAGAATCGAATTTATTTTTGCAGATGGTAGGTTTTTATGTGTATATTAATCCACAGGCTGATCCAAGGTTCTATCGCTAACGGTTCAATTTCTACGTCATACTGGGTGTGGTTAACCGACTAAAAGGGATAAGGATCCATATCTATTGAACCAAGCAAGATAGAATCGAATTTATTTTTGCAGATGGTAGGTTTTTATGTGTGTATTAATCCGCAAGCTGACCCAAGGTTCTATCCTTAATGGTTCAATTTCTACGTCATAGTGGGTTGGGTTAACCGACTAAAAGGGATAAGTATACATATCTATTGAACCAAGCAAGATAGAATCGAATTTATTTTTGCAGATGGTAGGTTTTTATGTGTATATTAATCCACAGGCTGATCCAAGGTTCTATCGCTAACGGTTCAATTTCTACGTCATACTGGGTGTGGTTAACCGACTAAAAGGGATAAGGATCCATATCTATTGAACCAAGCAAGATAGAATCGAATTCATTTTTGCAGATGGTAGGTTTTTACGTGTGTATTAATCCGCAAGCTGACCCAAGGTTCTATCGCTAACTGTTCAATTTCTACGTCATACTGGGTGTGGTTAACCGACTAAAAGGGATAAGTATCCATATCTATTGAACCAAGCAAGATAGAATCGATTTTATTTTTGCAGATGGTAGGTTTTTATGTGTATATTAATCCACAAGCTGATCTAAGGTTCTATCCTTAACGGTTCAATTTCTACGTTATATCGGGTGGGGTTAACCGACTAAAAGGGATAAGTATCCATATCTATTGAACCAAGCAAGATAGAATCGAATTTATTTTTGCAGATGGTAGGTTTTTATGTGTGTATTAATCCGCAAGCTGACCCACGGTTCTATCGCTAACTGTTCAATTTCTACGTCATACTGGGTGTGGTTAACCGACTAAAAGGGATAAGTATCCATATCTATTGAACCAAGCAAGATAGAATCGATTTTATTTTTGCAGATGGTAGGTTTTTATGTGTATATTAATCCACAAGCTGATCTAAGGTTCTATCCTTAACGGTTCAATTTCTACGTTATATCGGGTGGGGTTAACCGACTAAAAGGGATAAGTATCCATATCTATTGAACCAAGCAAGATAGAATCGATTTTATTTTTGCAGATGGTAGGTTTTTATGTGTATATTAATCCACAAGCTGATCAAATGCTCTTTAATGGTTCAATTTCTACGTCATAGTGGGTGGGGTTAACCGACTAAAAGGATAAGTATACATATCTATTGAACCAAGCAAGATAGAATCGAATGTATTTTTGCAGATGGTAGGGTTTTATGTGTATATTAATCCACAAGCTGATCCAAGGTTCTATCGCTAACGGTTCAATTTCTACGTCATACTGGGTGTGGTTAACCGACTAAAAGGGATAAGTATCCATATCTATTGAACCAAGCAAGATAGAATCGATTTTATTTTTGCAGATGGTAGGTTTTTATGTGTATATTAATCCACAAGCTGATACAAGGTTCTTTCGTTAACGGTTCCATTTCTACGTCAAAGTGGATGGGGTTAACCGACTAAAAGAGATAAGTATCCTTACCTATTGAACCAAGCATGATAGAACCGATTTTGTTTTTGCAGATGACAGGTTTTTATTTGTATATTAATCCACAAGCTTATCCAAGGCTCTACCTTTAATTGTTCAATTTCTACGTCATAGTGGGTGGGGTTAACCGACTAAAAGGGATAAGTATACATATCTATTGAACCAAGCAAGATAGAATCGAATTTATTTTGGCATATGGTAGGTTTTATGTGTATATTATTCCACAAGCTGATCCAAGGTTCTATCGCTAACGGTTCAATTTCTACGTCATACTGGGATAAGTATCCATATCTATTGAACCAAGCAAGATAGAATCGATTTTGTTTTTGAAGATGATAGGTTTTTATGTGTGTATAAAGCCACAAGCTGATACAAGGTTCTATGGTTAACGGTTCAATTTCTACGTCAAAGTGGAAGAGGTTAACCGACTAAAAGAGATAAGTATCCATATCTATTGAACCAAGCAAGATAGAATCAATTTTATTTCTGCAGATGGTAGGTTTTTATGTGTATATTAATCCACAAGCTGAACTAAACTTCTATCTTTAACGGTTCAATTTCTACGTCATACTGGGTGTGGTTAACCGACTAAAAGGGATAAGTATCCATATCTATTGAACCAAGCAAGATATAATCGATTTTATTTTTGCAGATGGTAGGTTTTTATGTGTATATTAATCCACAAGCTGATACAAGGTTCTATCGTTAACGGTTCAATTTCTACGTTATAGTGGGTTGGGTTAACCGACTAAAAGGGATAAGTATCCATATCTATTGAACCAAGCAAGATAGAATCGATTTTATTTTTGCAGATGGTAAGTTTTTATGTGTATATTAATACACAAGCTGCTACAAGGTTCTATTGTTAACGGTTCAATTTATACGTCAAAGTGTATGGGGTATAACCGACTAAAAGTGATAAGTGTCCATATCTATTGTGGGTGGGGTTAAACGACTAAAATGGATAAGTGTCCATATCTATTGAACCAAGCAAGATTGAATCGATTTTGTTTTTGCAGATGATAGGTTTTTATGTGTATATCAATCCACAAGCTGATACAAGGTTCTATCGTTAACGGTTAAATTTCGACGTCAAAGTGGGTGGGGTTAACCGACTAAAAGGGATAAGTATCCATATCTATTGAACCAAGCAAGATAGAATCGATTTTGTTTTTGAAGATGATAGGTTTTTATGTGTATATTTATCCACAAGCTGACCCAATGTTCTATCCTTAATGGTTCAATTTCTACGTCATAGTGGGTTGGGTTAACCGACTAAAAGGGATAAGTATACATATCTATTGAACCAAGCAAGATAGAATCGAATTTATTTTTGCAGATGGTAGGTTTTTATGTGTATATTAATCCACAGGCTGATCCAAGGTTCTATCGCTAACGGTTCAATTTCTACGTCATACTGGGTGTGGTTAACCGACTAAAAGGGATAAGGATCCATATCTATTGAACCAAGCAAGATAGAATCGAATTTATTTTTGCAGATGGTAGGTTTTTATGTGTGTATTAATCCGCAAGCTGACCCAAGGTTCCATCGCTAACTGTTCAATTTCTACGTCATACTGGGTGTGGTTAACCGACTAAAAGGGATAAGTATCCATATCTATTGAACCAAGCAAGATAGAATCGATTTTATTTTTGCAGATGGTAGGTTTTTATGTGTATATTAATCCACAAGCTGATCTAAGGTTCTATCCTTAACGGTTCAATTTCTACGTTATATCGGGTGGGGTTAACCGACTAAAAGGGATAAGTATCCATATCTATTGAACCAAGCAAGATAGAATCGAATTTATTTTTGCAGATGGTAGGTTTTTATGTGTGTATTAATCCGCAAGCTGACCCAAGGTTCTATCGCTAACTGTTCAATTTCTACGTCATACTGGGTGTGGTTAACCGACTAAAAGGGATAAGTATCCATATCTATTGAACCAAGCAAGATAGAATCGATTTTATTTTTGCAGATGGTAGGTTTTTATGTGTATATTAATCCACAAGCTGATCTAAGGTTCTATCCTTAACGGTTCAATTTCTACGTTATATCGGGTGGGGTTAACCGACTAAATGGATAAGTATCCATATCTATTGAACCAAGCAAGATAGAATCGATTTTGTTTTTGCAGATGATAGGTTTTTATGTGTATATTAATCCACAAGCTGATCCAAGGCTCTATCTTTAATGGTTCAATTTCTACGTCATAGTGGCTGGGGTTAACAGACTAAAAGGGATAAGTATACATATCTATTGAACCAAGCAAGATAGAATCGAATTTATTTTTGCAGATGGTAGGTTTTTATGTGTGTATTAATCCACAAGCTGATCCAAGGTTCTATCGCTAACGGTTCAATTTCTACGTCATACTGGGTGTGGTTAACCGACTAAAAGGGATAAGTATCCATATCTATTGAGCCAAGCAAGATAGAATCAATTTTATTTTTGCAGATGGTAGGCTTTTATGTGTATATTAATTCACAAGCTGATACAAGGTTCTATCGTTAACGGTTCAATTTCTACGTTAAAGTGGATGGGGTTAAACGACGAAAATGGATAAGTGTCAATATCTATTGTGGGTGGGGTTAAACGACTAAAATGGATAAATGTCCATATCTATTGAACCAAGCAAGATTGAATCGATTTTGTTTTTGCAGATGATAGGTTTTTATGTGTATATTAATCCACAAGCTGATCCAAGCTTCTATCGTTAACGGTTAAATTTCTACGTCAAAGTGGGTGGGGTTAACCGACTAAAAGGGATAAGTATCCATATCTATTGAACCAAGCAAGATAGAATCGATTTTGTTTTTGAAGATGATAGGTTTTTATGTGTATATTAATCCACAAGCTGACCCAATGATCTATCCTTAATGGTTCAATTTCTACGTCATAGTGGGTTGGGTTAACCGACTAAAAGGGATAAGTATACATATCTATTGAACCAAGCAAGATAGAATCGAATTTATTTTTGCAGATGGTAGGTTTTTATGTGTGTATTAATCCACAGGCTGATCCAAGGTTATATCGCTAACGGTTCAATTTCTACGTCATACTGGGTGTGGTTAACCGACTAAAAGGGATAAGGATCCATATCTATTGAACCAAGCAAGATAGAATCGAATTTATTTTTGCAGATGGTAGGTTTTTATGAGTATATTAATCCACAGGCTGATCAAATGCTCTATCTTTAATGGTTCAATTTCTACGTCATAGTGGGTGGGGTTAACCGACTAAAAGGGATAAGGGTCAATATCTATTGAACCAAGCAAGATAGAATCGATTTTATTTTTGCAGATGGTAGGTTTTTATGTGTATATTAATCCGCAAGCTGATCCAAGGTTCTATCGTTAACGGTTAAATTTCTACGTCAAAGTGGGTGGGGTTAACCGACTAAAAGGGATAAGTATCCATATCTATTGAACCAAGCAAGATAGAATCGATTTTGTTTTTGAAGATGATAGGTTTTTATGTGTATATTAATCCACAAGCTGACCCAATGATCTATCCTTAATGGTTCAATTTCTACGTCATAGTGGGTTGGGTTAACCGACTAAAAGGGATAAGTATACATATCTATTGAACCAAGCAAGATAGAATCGAATTTATTTTTGCAGATGGTAGGTTTTTATGTGCATATTAATCCACAAGCTGATCCAAGGTTCTATCGCTAACGGTTCAATTTCTACGTCATACTGGGTGGGGTTAACCGACTAAAAGGGATAAGGGTCCATATCTATTGAACCAAGCAAGATAGAATCGAATTTATTTTTGAAGATGGTAGGTTTTTATGAGTATATTAATCCACAGGCTGATCAAATGCTCTATCTTTAATGGTTCAATTTCTACGTCATAGTGGGTGGGGTTAACCGACTAAAAGGGATAAGGGTCCATATCTATTGAACCAAGCAAGATAGAATCGATTTTATTTTTGCAAATGGTAGGTTTTTATGTGTATATTAGACCACAAGCTGATACAGGGTTCTATCGTTAACGGTTCAATTTCTACGTCAAAGTGGATGGGGTTAACCGACTAAAAGGGATAAGGGTCCATATCTATTGAACCAAGCAAGATAGAATCGATTTTGTTTTTGAAGATGATAGGTTTTTATGTGTATATTAATCCACAAGCTGATCAAATGCTCTATCTTTAATGGTTCAATTTCTACATCATAGTGGGTGGGGTTAACCGACTAAAAGGGATAAGGGTCCATATCTATTGAACCAAGCAAGATAGAATCGAATTTATTTTTGCAGATGGTAGGTTTTTATGTGCGTATTAATCCACAAGCTGATCCAAGGTTCTATCGCTAACGGTTCAATTTCTACGTCATACTGGGTGTGGTTAACCGACTAAAAGGGATAAGGATCCATATCTATTGAACCAAGCAAGATAGAATCGAATTTATTTTTGCAGATGGTAGGTTTTTATGAGTATATTAATCCACAGGCTGATCAAATGCTCTATCTTTAATGGTTCAATTTCTACGTCATAGTGGGTGGGGTTAACCGACTAAAAGGGATAAGTATACATATCTCTTGAACCAAGCAAGGTAGAATCGAATTTATTTTTGCAGATGGTAGGTTTTTATGTGTATATTAATCCACAGGCTGATCCAAGGTTCTATCGCTAACGGTTCAATTTCTACGTCATACTGGGTGTGGTTAACCGACTAAAAGGGATAAGGATCCATATCTATTGAACCAAGCAAGATAGAATCGAATTTATTTTTGCAGATGGTAGGTTTTTATGAGTATATTAATCCACAGGCTGATCAAATGCTCTATCCTTAATGGTTCAATTTCTACGTCATAGTGGGTTGGGTTAACCGACTAAAAGGGATAAGTATACATATCTATTGAACCAAGCAAGATAGAATCGAATTTATTTTTGCAGATGGTAGGTTTTTATGTGTATATTAATCCACAGGCTGATCCAAGGTTCTATCGCTAACGGTTCAATTTCTACGTCATACTGGGTGTGGTTAACCGACTAAAAGGGATAAGGAACCATATCTATTGAACCAAGCAAGATAGAATCGAATTTATTTTTGCAGATGGTAGGTTTTTATGAGTATATTAATCCACAGGCTGATCAAATGCTCTATCCTTAATGGTTCAATTTCTACGTCATAGTGGGTTGGGTTAACCGACTAAAAGGGATAAGTATACATATCTATTGAACCAAGCAAGATAGAATCGAATTTATTTTTGCAGATGGTAGGTTTTTATGTGTGTATTAATCCACAAGCTGATTCAATTTATACGTCAAAGTGTATGGGGTATAACCGACTAAAAGTGATAAGTGTCCATATCTATTGTGGGTGGGGTTAAACGACTAAAATGGATAAGTGTCCATATCTATTGAACCAAGCAAGATTGAATCGATTTTGTTTTTGCAGATGATAGGTTTTTATGTGTATATCAATCCACAAGCTGATACAAGGTTCTATCGTTAACGGTTAAATTTCGACGTCAAAGTGGGTGGGGTTAACCGACTAAAAGGGATAAGTATCCATATCTATTGAACCAAGCAAGATAGAATCGATTTTGTTTTTGAAGATGATAGGTTTTTATGTGTATATTTATCCACAAGCTGACCCAATGTTCTATCCTTAATGGTTCAATTTCTACGTCATAGTGGGTTGGGTTAACCGACTAAAAGGGATAAGTATACATATCTATTGAACCAAGCAAGATAGAATCGAATTTATTTTTGCAGATGGTAGGTTTTTATGTGTATATTAATCCACAGGCTGATCCAAGGTTCTATCGCTAACGGTTCAATTTCTACGTCATACTGGGTGTGGTTAACCGACTAAAAGGGATAAGGATCCATATCTATTGAACCAAGCAAGATAGAATCGAATTTATTTTTGCAGATGGTAGGTTTTTATGTGTGTATTAATCCGCAAGCTGACCCAAGGTTCTATCGCTAACTGTTCAATTTCTACGTCATACTGGGTGTGGTTAACCGACTAAAAGGGATAAGTATCCATATCTATTGAACCAAGCAAGATAGAATCGATTTTATTTTTGCAGATGGTAGGTTTTTATGTGTGTATTAATCCGCAAGCTGACCCAAGGTTCTATCGCTAACTGTTCAATTTCTACGTCATACTGGGTGTGGTTAACCGACTAAAAGGGATAAGTATCCATATCTATTGAACCAAGCAAGATAGAATCGATTTTATTTTTGCAGATGGTAGGTTTTTATGTGTATATTAATCCACAAGCTGATCTAAGGTTCTATCCTTAACGGTTCAATTTCTACGTTATATCGGGTGGGGTTAACCGACTAAAAGGGATAAGTATCCATATCTATTGAACCAAGCAAGATAGAATCGAATTTATTTTTGCAGATGGTAGGTTTTTATGTGTGTATTAATCCGCAAGCTGACCCAAGGTTCTATCGCTAACTGTTCAATTTCTACGTCATACTGGGTGTGGTTAACCGACTAAAAGGGATAAGTATCCATATCTATTGAACCAAGCAAGATAGAATCGATTTTATTTTTGCAGATGGTAGGTTTTTATGTGTATATTAATCCACAAGCTGATCTAAGGTTCTATCCTTAACGGTTCAATTTCTACGTTATATCGGGTGGGGTTAACCGACTAAAAGGGATAAGTATCCATATCTATTGAACCAAGCAAGATAGAATCGATTTTGTTTTTGCAGATGATAGGTTTTTATGTGTATATTAATCCACAAGCTGATCCAAGGCTCTATCTTTAATGGTTCAATTTCTACGTCATAGTGGCTGGGCTTAACAGACTAAAAGGGATAAGTATACATATCTATTGAACCAAGCAAGATAGAATCGAATTTATTTTTGCAGATGGTAGGTTTTTATGTGTGTATTAATCCACAAGCTGATCCAAGGTTCTATCGCTAACGGTTCAATTTCTACGTCATACTGGGTGTGGTTAACCGACTAAAAGGGATAAGTATCCATATCTATTGAGCCAAGCAAGATAGAATCAATTTTATTTTTGCAGATGGTAGGCTTTTATGTGTATATTAATTCACAAGCTGATACAAGGTTCTATCGTTAACGGTTCAATTTCTACGTTAAAGTGGATGGGGTTAAACGACGAAAATGGATAAGTGTCAATATCTATTGTGGGTGGGGTTAAACGACTAAAATGGATAAATGTCCATATCTATTGAACCAAGCAAGATTGAATCGATTTTGTTTTTGCAGATGATAGGTTTTTATGTGTATATTAATCCACAAGCTGATCCAAGCTTCTATCGTTAACGGTTAAATTTCTACGTCAAAGTGGGTGGGGTTAACCGACTAAAAGGGATAAGTATCCATATCTATTGAACCAAGCAAGATAGAATCGATTTTGTTTTTGAAGATGATAGGTTTTTATGTGTATATTAATCCACAAGCTGACTTAATGATCTATCCTTAATGGTTCAATTTCTACGTCATAGTGGGTTGGGTTAACCGACTAAAAGGGATAAGTATACATATCTATTGAACCAAGCAAGATAGAATCGAATTTATTTTTGCAGATGGTAGGTTTTTATGTGTGTATTAATCCACAGGCTGATCCAAGGTTCTATCGCTAACGGTTCAATTTCTACGTCATACTGGGTGTGGTTAACCGACTAAAAGGGATAAGGATCCATATCTATTGAACCAAGCAAGATAGAATCGAATTTATTTTTGCAGATGGTAGGTTTTTATGAGTATATTAATCCACAGGCTGATCAAATGCTCTATCTTTAATGGTTCAATTTCTACGTCATAGTGGGTGGGGTTAACCGACAAAAAGGGATAAGGGTCAATATCTATTGAACCAAGCAAGATAGAATCGATTTTATTTTTGCAGATGGTAGGTTTTTATGTGTATATTAATCCGCAAGCTGATCCAAGGTTCTATCGTTAACGGTTAAATTTCTACGTCAAAGTGGGTGGGGTTAACCGACTAAAAGGGATAAGTATCCATATCTATTGAACCAAGCAAGATAGAATCGATTTTGTTTTTGAAGATGATAGGTTTTTATGTGTATATTAATCCACAAGCTGACCCAATGATCTATCCTTAATGGTTCAATTTCTACGTCATAGTGGGTTGGGTTAACCGACTAAAAGGGATAAGTATACATATCTATTGAACCAAGCAAGATAGAATCGAATTTATTTTTGCAGATGGTAGGTTTTTATGTGCATATTAATCCACAAGCTGATCCAAGGTTCTATCGCTAACGGTTCAATTTCTACGTCATACTGGGTGGGGTTAACCGACTAAAAGGGATAAGGGTCCATATCTATTGAACCAAGCAAGATAGAATCGAATTTATTTTTGAAGATGGTAGGTTTTTATGAGTATATTAATCCACAGGCTGATCAAATGCTCTATCTTTAATGGTTCAATTTCTACGTCATAGTGGGTGGGGTTAACCGACTAAAAGGGATAAGGATCCATATCTATTGAACCAAGCAAGATAGAATCGATTTTATTTTTGCAGATGGTAGGTTTTTATGTGTATATTAGACCACAAGCTGATACAGGGTTCTATCGTTAACGGTTCAATTTCTACGTCAAAGTGGATGGGGTTAACCGACTAAAAGGGATAAGGGTCCATATCTATTGAACCAAGCAAGATAGAATCGATTTTGTTTTTGAAGATGATAGGTTTTTATGTGTATATTAATCCACAAGCTGATCAAATGCTCTATCTTTAATGGTTCAATTTCTACATCATAGTGGGTGGGGTTAACCGACTAAAAGGGATAAGGGTCCATATCTATTGAACCAAGCAAGATAGAATCGAATTTATTTTTGCAGATGGTAGGTTTTTATGTGCGTATTAATCCACAAGCTGATCCAAGGTTCTATCGCTAACGGTTCAATTTCTACGTCATACTGGGTGTGGTTAACCGACTAAAAGGGATAAGGATCCATATCTATTGAACCAAGCAAGATAGAATCGAATTTATTTTTGCAGATGGTAGGTTTTTATGAGTATATTAATCCACAGGCTGATCAAATGCTCTATCTTTAATGGTTCAATTTCTACGTCATAGTGGGTGGGGTTAACCGACTAAAAGGGATAAGTATACATATCTATTGAACCAAGCAAGATAGAATCGAATTTATTTTTGCAGATGGTAGGTTTTTATGTGTATATTAATCCACAGGCTGATCCAAGGTTCTATCGCTAACGGTTCAATTTCTACGTCATACTGGGTGTGGTTAACCGACTAAAAGGGATAAGGATCCATATCTATTGAACCAAGCAAGATAGAATCGAATTTATTTTTGCAGATGGTAGGTTTTTATGAGTATATTAATCCACAGGCTGATCAAATGCTCTATCCTTAATGGTTCAATTTCTACGTCATAGTGGGTTGGGTTAACCGACTAAAAGGGATAAGTATACATATCTATTGAAGCAAGCAAGATAGAATCGAATTTATTTTTGCAGATGGTAGGTTTTTATGTGTATATTAATCCACAGGCTGATCCAAGGTTCTATCGCTAACGGTTCAATTTCTACGTCATACTGGGTGTGGTTAACCGACTAAAAGGGATAAGGAACCATATCTATTGAACCAAGCAAGATAGAATCGAATTTATTTTTGAAGATGGTAGGTTTTTATGAGTATATTAATCCACAGGCTGATCAGATGCTCTATCCTTAATGGTTCAATTTCTACGTCATAGTGGGTTGGGTTAACCGACTAAAAGGGATAAGTATACATATCTATTGAACCAAGCAAGATAGAATCGAATTTATTTTTGCAGATGGTAGGTTTTTATGTGTGTATTAATCCACAAGCTGATCCAAGGTTCTATCGCTAACGGTTCAATTTCTACGTCATACTGGGTGTGGTTAACCGACTAAAAGGGATAAGGATCCATATCTATTGAACCAAGCAAGATAGAATCGAATTTATTTTTGCAGATGGTAGGTTTTTATGAGTATATTAATCCACAGGCTGATCAAATGCTCTATCCTTAATGGTTCAATTTCTACGTCATAGTGGGTTGGGTTAACCGACTAAAAGGGATAAGTATACATATCTATTGAACCAAGCAAGATAGAATCGAATTTATTTTTGCAGATGGTAGGTTTTTATGTGTGTATTAATCCACAAGCTGATCCAAGGTTCTATCGCTAACGGTTCAATTTCTACGTCATACTGGGTGTGGTTAACCGACTAAAAGGGATAAGGATCCATATCTATTGAACCAAGCAAGATAGAATCGAATTTATTTTTGCAGATGGTAGGTTTTTATGAGTATATTAATCCACAGGCTGATCAAATGCTCTATCCTTAATGGTTCAATTTCTACGTCATACTGGGTGTGGTTAACCGACTAAAAGGGATAAGTATACATATCTATTGAACCAAGCAAGATAGAATCGAATTTATTTTTGCAGATGGTAGGTTTTTATGTGTACATTAATCCACAGGCTGATCGAAGGTTCTATCGCTAACGGTTCAATTTCTACGTCATACTGGGTGTGGTTAACCGACTAAAAGGGATAAGGGTCCATATCTATTGAACCAAGCAAGATAGAATCGATTTTATTTTTGCAGATGGTAGGTTTTTATGTGTATATTAGACCACAAGCCGACACAGGGTTCTATCGTTAACGGTTCAATTTCTACGTCAAAGTGGATGGGGTTAACCGACTAAAAGGGATAAGGGTCCATATCTATTGAACCAAGCAAGATAGGACCGAATTTATTTTTGCAGATGGTAGGTTTTTATGTGTATATTAATCCACAGGCTGATCCAAGGTTCTATCGCTAACGGTTCAATTTCTACGTCATACTGGGTGTGGTTAACCGACTAAAAGGGATAAGTATCCATATCTATTGAACCAAGCAAGATAGAATCGAATTTATGTTTGCGGATGGTAGGTTTTTATGTGTGTATTAATCCACAAGCTGATCCAAGGTTCTATCGCTAACGGTTCAATTTCTACGTCATACTGGTCGTGGTTAACCGACTAAAAGGGATAAGTATCCATATCTATTGAGCAAAGCAAGATAGAATCGATTTTATTTTTGCAGATGGTAGGCTTTTATGTGTATATTAATTCACAAGCTGATACAAGGTTCTATCGTTAACGGTTCAATTTCTACGTTAAAGTGGATGGGGTTAAACGACGAAAATGGATAAGTGTCCATATCTATTGTGGGTGGGGTTAAACGACTAAAATGGATAAGTGTCCATATCTATTGAACCAAGCAAGATTGAATCGATTTTGTTTTTGCAGATGATAGGTTTTTATGTGTATATTAATCCACAAGCTGATCCAAGTTTCTATCGTTAACGGTTAAATTTCTACGTCAAAGTGGGTGGGGTTAACCGACTAAAAGGGATAAGTATCCATATCTATTGAACCAAGCAAGATAGAATCGATTTTGTTTTTGAAGATGATAGGTTTTTATGTGTATATTAATCCACAAGCTGACCCAATGATCTATCCTTAATGGTTCAATTTCTACGTCATAGTGGGTTGGGTTAACCGAATAAAAGGGATAAGTATACATATCTATTGAACCAAGCAAGATAGAATCGAATTTATTTTTGCAGATGGTAGGTTTTTATGTGTATATAAATCCACAAGCTGATACAAAGGTTCTATCGCTAACGGTTCAATTTCTACGTCATACTGGGTGGGGTTAACCGACTAAAAGGGATAAGGGTCCATATCTATTGAACCAAGCAAGATAGAATCGAATTTATTTTTGCAGATGGTAGGTTTTTATGAGTATATTAATCCACAGGCTGATCAAATGCTCTATCTTTAATGGTTCAATTTCTACGTCATAGTGGGTGGGGTTAACCGACTAAAAGGGATAAGGGTCCATATCTATTGAACCAAGCAAGATAGAATCGATTTTATTTTTGCAGATGGTAGGTTTTTATGTGTATATTAATCCACAAGCTGATACAAGGTTCTATCGTTAACGGTTCAATTTCTACGTCAAAGTGGATGGGGTTAACCGACTAAAAGGGATAAGGGTCCATATTTATTGAACCAAGCAAGATAGAATCGATTTTTTTTTTGAAGATGATAGGTTTTTATGTGTACATTAATCCACAAGGTGATCAAATGCTCTATCTTTAATGGTTCAATTTCTACATCATAGTGGGTGGGGTTAACCGACTAAAAGGGATAAGTATACATATCTATTGAACCAAGCAAGATAGAATCGATTTTATTTTTGCAGATGGTAGGTTTTTATGTATATATTAATCCGCAAGCTGATCTAAGGTTCTATCCTTAACGGTTCAATTTCTACGTTATAGCGGGTGGGGTTAACCGACTAAAAGGGATAAGTATCCATATCTATTGAACCAAGCAAGATAGTATCGATTTTGTTTTTGCGGATGATAGGCTTTTATGTGTATATTAATCCATAAGCTGATCCAAGGCTCTATCTTTAATGGTTCAATTTCTACGTCATAGTGGCTGGGGTTAACCGACTAAAAGGGATAAGTATACATATCTATTGTACCAAGCAAGATAGAATCGAATTTATTTTTGCAGATGGTAGGTTTTTATGTGTGTATTAATCCACAAGCTGATCCTAGGTTCTATCGCTAACGGTTCAATTTCTACGTCATACTGGGTTTGGTTAACCGACTAAAAGGGATAAGTGTCCATATCTATTGTGGGTGGGGTTAAACGACTAAAAGGGATAAGTGTCCATATCTATTGAACCAAGCAAGATAGAATCGATTTTGTTTTTTCAGATGATAGGTTTTTATGCGTATATTAATCCACAAGCTGATACAAGGTTCTATCGCTAACGGTTCAATTTCTACGTCATAGTGGGTGGGGTTAACCGACTAAAAGGGATAAGTATACATATCTATTGAACCAAGCAAGATAGAATCGAATTTATTTTTGCAGATGGTAGGTTTTTATGTGTACATTAATCCACAAACTGATCAAATGCTCTATCTTTAATGGTTCAATTTCTACATCATAGTGGGTGGGGTTAACCGACTAAAAGGGATAAGTATACATATCTATTGAACCAAGCAAGATAGAATCGATTTTATTTTTGCAGATGGTAGGTTTTTATGTGTATATTAATCCGCAAGCTGATCCAAGGCTCTATCTTTAATGGTTCAATTTCTACGTCATAGTGGCTGGGGTTAACCGACTAAAAGGGATAAGTATACATATCTATTGAACCAAGCAAGATAGAATCGAATTTATTTTTGCAGATGGTAGGTTTTTATGTGTGTATTAATCCACAATCTGATCCAAGGTTCTATCGCTAACGGTTCAATTTCTACGTCATACTGGGTTTGGTTAACCGACTAAAAGGGATAAGTATCCATATCTATTGAACCAAGCAAGATAGAATCGAATTTATTTTTGCAGATGGTAGGTTTTTATGTGTGTATTAATCCACAAGCTGATCCAAGGTTCTATCGCTAACGGTTAAATTTCTACGTCATACTGGGTTTGGTTAACCGACTAAAAGGGATATGTGTCCATATCTATTGTGGGTGGGGTTAAACGACTAAAAGGGATAAGTGTCCATATCTATTGAACCAAGCAAGATAGAATCGATTTTGTTTTTTCAGATGATAGGTTTTTATGTGTACATTAATCCACAAGCTGATACAAGGTTCTATCGCTAACGGTTCAATTTCTACGTCATACTGGGTTTGGTTAACCGACTAAAAGGGATAAGTATCCATATCTATTGAACCAAGCAAGATAGAATCGAATTTATTTTTGCAGATGGTAGGTTTTTATGTGTGTATTAATCCACAAGCTGATCCAAGGTTCTATCGCTAACGGTTCAATTTCTACGTCATACTGGGTGTGGTTAACCGACTAAAAGGGATAAGTATACATATCTATTGAACCAAGCAAGATAGAATCGAATTTATTTTTGCAGATGGTAGGCTTTTATGTGTATATTAATTCACAAGCTGATACAAGGTTCTATCGCTAACGGTTCAATTTCTACGTCATACTGGGTTTGGTTAACCGACTAAAAGGGATAAGTATCCATATCTATTGAACCAAGCAAGATAGAATCGAATTTATTTTTGCAGATGGTAGGTTTTTATGTGTGTATTAATCCACAAGCTGATCCAAGGTTCTATCGCTAACGGTTCAATTTCTACGTCATACTGGGTGTGGTTAACCGACTAAAAGGGATAAGTATCCATATCTATTGAGCAAAGCAAGATAGAATCGATTTTATTTTTGCAGATGGTAGGCTTTTATGTGTATATTAATTCACAAGCTGATACAAGGTTCTATCGTTAACGGTTCAATTTCTACGTTAAAGTGGATGGGGTTAAACGACGAAAATGGATAAGTGTCCATATCTATTGTGGGTGGGGTTAAACGACTAAAATGGACAAATGTCCATATCTATTGAACCAAGTAAGATTGAATCGATTTTGTTTTTGCAGATGATAGGTTTTTATGTGTATATTAATCCACAAGCTGATCCAAGGTTCTATCGTTAACGGTTAAATTTCTACGTCAAAGTGGGTGGGGTTAACCGACTAAAAGGGATAAGTATCCATATCTATTGAACCAATCAAGATAGAATCGATTTTGTTTTTGAAGATGATAGGTTTTTATGTGTATATTAATCCACAAGCTGACCCAATGATCTATCCTTAATGGTTCAATTTCTACGTCATAGTGGGTTGGGTTAACCGAATAAAAGGGATAAGTATACATATCTATTGAACCAAGCAAGATAGAATCGAATTTATTTTTGCAGATGGTAGGTTTTTATGTGTATATTAATCCACAAGTTGATCCAAAGGTTCTATCGCCAACGGTTCAATTTCTACGTCATACTGGGTGGGGTTAACCGACTAAAAGGGATAAGGGTCCATATCTATTGAACCAAGCAAGATAGAATCGAATTTATTTTTGCAGATGGTAGGTTTTTATGAGTATATTAATCCACAGGCTGCTCAAATGCTCTATCTTTAATGGTTCAATTTCTACGTCATAGTGGGTGGGGTTAACCGACTAAAAGGGAGAAGGGTCCATATCTATTGAACCAAGCAAGATAGAATCGATTTTATTTTTGCAGATGGTAGGTTTTTATGTGTATATTAGTCCACAAGCTGATAAAAGGTTCTATCGTTAACGGTTCAATTTCTACGTCAAAGTGGATGGGGTTAACCGACTAAAAGGGATAAGGGTCCATATTTATTGAACCAAGCAAGATAGAATCGATTTTGTTTTTGAAGATGATAGGTTTTGATGTGTACATTAATCCACAAGCTGATCAAATGCTCTATCTTTAATGGTTCAATTTCTACATCATAGTGGGTGGGGTTAACCGACTAAAAGGGATAAGTATACATATCTATTGAACCAAGCAAGATAGAATCGATTTTATTTTTGCAGATGGTAGGTTTTTATGTGTATATTAATCCGCAAGCTGATCTAAGGTTATATCCTTAACGGTTCAATTTCTACGTTATAGCGGGTGGGGTTAACCGACTAAAAGGGATAAGTATCCATATCTATTGAACCAAGCAAGATAGTATCGATTTTGTTTTTGCAGATGATAGGTTTTTATGTGTATATTAATCCGCAAGCTGATCCAAGGCTCTATCTTTAATGGTTCAATTTCTACGTCATAGTGGCTGGGGTTAACCGACTAAAAGGGATAAGTATACATATCTATTGAACCAAGCAAGATAGAATCGAATTTATTTTTGCAGATGGTAGGTTTTTATGTGTATATTAATCCACAAGCTGATCAAATGCTCTATCTTTAATGGTTCAATTTCTACGTCATAGTGGGTGGGGTTAACCGACTAAAAGGGATAAGTATACATATCTATTGAACCAAGCAAGATAGAATCGAATGTATTTTTGCAAATGGTAGGGTTTTATGTGTATATTAATCCACAAGCTGATACAAGGTTCTATTGTTAACGGTTCAATTTCTACGTCAAAGTGTATGGGGTTAACCGACTAAAAGGGATAAGTGTCCATATCTATTGTGGGTGGGGTTAAACGACTAAAAGGGATAAGTGTCCATATCTATTGAACCAAGCAAGATAGAATCGATTTTGTTTTTGAAGATGATAGGTTTTTATGCGTATATTAATCCACAAGCTGACCCAATGATCTATCCTTAATGGTTCAATTTCTACGTCATAGTGGGTTGGGTTAACCGAATAAAAGGGATAAGTATACATATCTATTGAACCAAGCAAGATAGAATCGAATTTATTTTTGCAGATGGTAGGTTTTTATGTGTATATTAATCCACAAGCTGATCCAAAGGTTCTATCGCTAACGGTTCAATTTCTACGTCATACTGGGTGGGGTTAACCGACTAAAAGGGATAAGGGCCCATATCTATTGAACCAAGCAAGATAGAATCGATTTTATTTTTGCAGTTGGTAGGTTTTTATGTGTATATTAGTCCACAAGCTGATACAAGGTTCTATCGTTAACGGTTCAATTTCTACGTCAAAGTGGATGGGGTTAACCGACTAAAAGGGATAAGGGTCCATATTTATTGAACCAAGCAAGATAGAATCGATTTTGTTTTTGAAGATGATAGGTTTTTATGTGTACATTAATCCACAAACTGATCAAATGCTCTATCTTTAATGGTTCAATTTCTACATCATAGTGGGTGGGGTTAACCGACTAAAAGGGATAAGTATACATATCTATTGAACCAAGCAAGATAGAATCGATTTTATTTTTGCAGATGGTAGGTTTTTATGTGTATATTAATCCGCAAGCTGATCTAAGGTTATATCCTTAACGGTTCAATTTCTACGTTATAGCGGGTGGGGTTAACCGACTAAAAGGGATAAGTATCCATATCTATTGAACCAAGCAAGATAGTATCGATTTTGTTTTTGCAGATGATAGGTTTTTATGTGTATATTAATCCGCAAGCTGATCCAAGGCTCTACCTTTAATGGTTCAATTTCTACGTCATAGTGGCTGGGGTTAACCGACTAAAAGGGATAAGTATACATATCTATTGAACCAAGCAAGATAGAATCGAATTTATTTTTGCAGATGGTAGGTTTTTATGTGTATATTAATCCACAAGCTGATCAAATGCTCTATCTTTAATGGTTCAATTTCTACGTCATAGTGGGTGGGGTTAACCGACTAAAAGGGATAAGTATACATATCTATTGAACCAAGCAAGATAGAATCGAATGTATTTTTGCAAATGGTAGGGTTTTATGTGTATATTAATCCACAAGCTGATACAAGGTTCTATTGTTAACGGTTCAATTTCTACGTCAAAGTGTATGGGGTTAACCGACTAAAAGGGATAAGTGTCCATATCTATTGTGGGTGGGGTTAAACGACTAAAAGGGATAAGTGTCCATATCTATTGAACCAAGCAAGATAGAATCGATTTTGTTTTTGAAGATGATAGGTTTTTATGCGTATATTAATCCACAAGCTGACCCAATGATCTATCCTTAATGGTTCAATTTCTACGTCATAGTGGGTTGGGTTAACCGAATAAAAGGGATAAGTATACATATCTATTGAACCAAGCAAGATAGAATCGAATTTATTTTTGCAGATGGTAGGTTTTTATGTGTATATTAATCCACAAGCTGATCCAAAGGTTCTATCGCTAACGGTTCAATTTCTACGTCATACTGGGTGGGGTTAACCGACTAAAAGGGATAAGGGCCCATATCTATTGAACCAAGCAAGATAGAATCGATTTTATTTTTGCAGTTGGTAGGTTTTTATGTGTATATTAGTCCACAAGCTGATACAAGGTTCTATCGTTAACGGTTCAATTTCTACGTCAAAGTGGATGGGGTTAACCGACTAAAAGGGATAAGGGTCCATATTTATTGAACCAAGCAAGATAGAATCGATTTTGTTTTTGAAGATGATAGGTTTTTATGTGTACATTAATCCACAAACTGATCAAATGCTCTATCTTTAATGGTTCAATTTCTACATCATAGTGGGTGGGGTTAACCGACTAAAAGGGATAAGTATACATATCTATTGAACCAAGCAAGATAGAATCGATTTTATTTTTGCAGATGGTAGGTTTTTATGTGTATATTAATCCGCAAGCTGATTTAAGGTTCTATCCTTAACGGTTCAATTTCTACGTTATAGCGGGTGGGGTTAACCGACTAAAAGGGATAAGTATCCATATCTATTGAACCAAGCAAGATAGTATCGATTTTGTTTTTGCAGATGATAGGTTTTTATGTGTATATTAATCCGCAAGCTGATCCAAGGCTCTATCTTTAATGGTTCAATTTCTACGTCATAGTGGCTGGGGTTAACCGACTAAAAGGGATAAGTATACATATCTATTGAACCAAGCAAGATAGAATCGAATTTATTTTTGCAGATGGTAGGTTTTTATGTGTGTATTAATCCACAATCTGATCCAAGGTTCTATCGCTAACGGTTCAATTTCTACGTCATACTGGGTTTGGTTAACCGACTAAAAGGGATAAGTATCCATATCTATTGAACCAGGCAAGATAGAATCGAATTTATTTTTGCAGATGGTAGGTTTTTATGTGTGTATTAATCCACAAGCTGATCCAAGGTTCTATCGCTAACGGTTAAATTTCTACGTCATACTGGGTTTGGTTAACCGACTAAAAGGGATAAGTGTCCATATCTATTGTGGGTGGGGTTAAACGACTAAAAGGGATAAGTGTCCATATCTATTGAACCAAGCAAGATAGAATCGATTTTGTTTTTTCAGATGATAGGTTTTTATGTGTACATTAATCCACAAGCTGATACAAGGTTCTATCGCTAACGGTTCAATTTCTACGTCATAGTGGGTGGGGTTAACCGACTAAAAGGGATAAGTATCCATATCTATTGAACCAAGCAAGATAGAATCGAATTTATTTTTGCAGATGGTAGGTTTTTATGTGTGTATTAATCCACAAGCTGATCCAAGGTTCTATCGCTAACGGTTCAATTTCTACGTCATACTGGGTTTGGTTAATCGACTAAAAGGGATAAGTATCCATATCTATTGAACCAAGCAAGATAGAATCGAATTTATTTTTGCAGATGGTAGGTTTTTATGTGTGTATTAATCCACAAGCTGTTCCAAGGTTCTATCACTAACGGTTCAATTTCTACGTCATACTGGGTTTGGTTAACCGACTAAAAGGGATAAGTGTCCATATCTATTGTGGGTGGGGTTAAACGACTAAAAGGGATAAGTGTCCATATCTATTGAACCAAGCAAGATAGAATCGATTTTGTTTTTTCAGATGATAGGTTTTTATGCGTACATTAATCCACAAGCTGATACAAGGTTCTATCGCTAACGGTTCAATTTCTACGTCATAGTGGGTGGGGTTAACCGACTAAAAGGGATAGGTATACATATCTATTGAACCAAGCAAGATAGAATCGAATTTATTTTTGCAGATGGTAGGTTTTTATGTGTATATTAATCCAAAAGCTGATCAAATGCTCTATCTTTAATGGTTCAATTTCTACGTCATAGTGGGTGGGGTTAACCGACTAAAAGGGATAAGTATACATATCTATTGAACCAAGCAAGATAGAATCGAATGTATTTTTGCAGATGGTAGGGTTTTATGTGTATATTAATCCACAAGCTGATACAAGGTTCTATTGTTAACGGTTCAATTTCTACGTCAAAGTGTATGGGGTTAACCGACTAAAAGGGATAAGTGTCCATATCTATTGTGGGTGGGGTTAAACGACTAAAAGGGATAAGTGTCCATATCTATTGAACCAAGCAAAATAGAATCGATTTTGTTTTTGAAGATGATAGGTTTTTATGCGTATATTTATCCACAAGCTGACCCAATGATCTATCCTTAATGGTTCAATTTCTACGTCATAGTGGGTTGGGTTAACCGAATAAAAGGGATAAGTATACATATCTATTGAACCAAGCAAGATAGAATCGAATTTATTTTTGCAGATGGTAGGTTTTTATGTGTATATTAATCCACAAGCTGATCCAAAGGTTCTATCGCTAACGATTCAATTTCTACGTCATAGTGGGTGGGGTTAACCGACTAAAAGGGATAGGTATACATATCTATTGAACCAAGCAAGATAGAATCGAATTTATTTTTGCAGATGGTAGGTTTTTATGTGTATATTAATCCACAAGCTGATCAAATGCTCTATCTTTAATGGTTCAATTTCTACGTCATAGTGGGTGGGGTTAACCGACTAAAAGGGATAAGTATACATATCTATTGAACCAAGCAAGATAGAATCGAATGTATTTTTGCAGATGGTAGGGTTTTATGTGTATATTAATCCACAAGCTGATACAAGGTTCTATTGTTAACGGTTCAATTTCTACGTCAAAGTGTATGGGGTTAACCGACTAAAAGGGATAAGTGTCCATATCTATTGAACCAAGCAAGATAGAATCGATTTTGTTTTTGAAGATGATAGGTTTTTATGCGTATATTTATCCACAAGCTGACCCAATGATCTATCCTTAATGGTTCAATTTCTACGTCATAGTGGGTTGGGTTAACCGAATAAAAGGGATAAGTATACATATCTATTGAACCAAGCAAGATAGAATCGAATTTATTTTTGCAGATGGTAGGTTTTTATTGTATATTAATCCACACGTTGATCCAAAGGTTCTATCGCTAACGGTTCAATTTCTACGTTATAGCGGGTGGGGTTAACCGACTAAAAGGGATAAGTATCCATATCTATTGAACCAAGCAAGATAGTATCGATTTTGTTTTTGCAGATGATAGGTTTTTATGTGTATATTAATCCGCAAGCTGATCCAAGGCTCTATCTTTAATGGTTCAATTTCTACGTCATAGTGGCTGGGGTTAACCGACTAAAAGGGATAAGTATACATATCTATTGAACCAAGCAAGATAGAATCGAATTTATTTTTGCAGATGGTAGGTTTTTATGTGTGTATTAATCCACAATCTGATCCAAGGTTCTATCGCTAACGGTTCAATTTCTACGTCATACTGGGTTTGGTTAACCGACTAAAAGGGATAAGTATCCATATCTATTGAACCAAGCAAGATAGAATCGAATTTATTTTTGCAGATGGTAGGTTTTTATGTGTGTATTAATCCACAAGCTGATCCAAGGTTCTATCGCTAACGGTTAAATTTCTACGTCATACTGGGTTTGGTTAACCGACTAAAAGGGATAAGTGTCCATATCTATTGTGGGTGGGGTTAAACGACTAAAAGGGATAAGTGTCCATATCTATTGAACCAAGCAAGATAGAATCGATTTTGTTTTTTCAGATGATAGGTTTTTATGTGTACATTAATCCACAAGCTGATACAAGGTTCTATCGCTAACGGTTCAATTTCTACGTCATAGTGGGTGGGGTTAACCGACTAAAAGGGATAAGTATCCATATCTATTGAACCAAGCAAGATAGAATCGAATTTATTTTTGCAGATGGTAGGTTTTTATGTGTGTATTAATCCACAAGCTGATCCAAGGTTCTATCGCTAACGGTTCAATTTCTACGTCATACTGGGTGTGGTTAACCGACTAAAAGGGATAAGTATCCATATCTATTGAGCAAAGCAAGATAGAATCGATTTTATTTTTGCAGATGGTAGGCTTTTATGTGTATATTAATTCACAAGCTGATACAAGGTTCTATCGTTAACGGTTCAATTTCTACGTTAAAGTGGATGGGGTTAAACGACGAAAATGGATAAGTGTCCATATCTATTGTGGGTGGGGTTAACCGACTAAAAGGGATAAGTATCCATATCTATTGAACCAAGCAAGATAGTATCGATTTTGTTTTTGCAGATGATAGGTTTTTATGTGTATATTAATCCGCAAGCTGATCCAAGGCTCTATCTTTAATGGTTCAATTTCTACGTCATAGTGGCTGGGGTTAACCGACTAAAAGGGATAAGTATACATATCTATTGAACCAAGCAAGATAGAATCGAATTTATTTTTGCAGATGGTAGGTTTTTATGTGTGTATTAATCCACAAGCTGATCCAAGGTTCTATCGCTAACGGTTCAATTTCTACGTCATACTGGGTTTGGTTAATCGACTAAAAGGGATAAGTATCCATATCTATTGAACCAAGCAAGATAGAATCGAATGTATTTTTGCAGATGGTAGGGTTTTATGTGTATATTAATCCACAAGCTGATACAAGGTTCTATCGTTAACGGTTCAATTTCTACGTTAAAGTGGATGGGGTTAAACGACGAAAATGGATAAGTGTCCATATCTATTGTGGGTGGGGTTAACCGACTAAAAGGGATAAGTATCCATATCTATTGAACCAAGCAAGATAGTATCGATTTTGTTTCTGCAGATGATAGGTTTTTATGTGTATATTAATCCACAAGCTGATACAAGGTTCTATCGTTAACGGTTCAATTTCTACGTTAAAGTGGATGGGGTTAAACGACGAAAATGGATAAGTATCCATATCTATTGAACCAAGCAAGATAGTATCGATTTTGTTTTTGCAGATGATAGGTTTTTATGTGTATATTAATCCGCAAGCTGATCCAAGGTTCTATTGTTAACGGTTCAATTTCTACGTCAAAGTGTATGGGGTTAACCGACTAAAAGGGATAAGTGTCCATATCTATTGTGGGTGGGGTTAAACGACTAAAAGGGATAAGTGTCCATATCTATTGAACCAAGCAAGATAGAATCGATTTTGTTTTTGAAGATGATAGGTTTTTATGCGTATATTTATCCACAAGCTGACCCAATGATCTATCCTTAATGGTTCAATTTCTACGTCATAGTGGGTTGGGTTAACCGAATAAAAGGGATAAGTATACATATCTATTGAACCAAGCAAGATAGAATCGAATTTATTTTTGCAGATGGTAGGTTTTTATGCGTATATTTATCCACAAGCTGACCCAATGATCTATCCTTAATGGTTCAATTTCTACGTCATAGTGGGTTGGGTTAACCGACTAAAAGGGATAAGGGTCCATATCTATTGAACCAAGCAAGATAGAATCGATTTTATTTTTGCAGATGATAGGTTTTTATGTGTATATTAATCCGCAAGCTGATCCAAGGCTCTACCTTTAATGGTTCAATTTCTACGTCAAAGTGGATGGGGTTAACCGACTAAAAGGGATAAGGTCCATATTTATTGAACCAAGCAAGATAGAATCGATTTTGTTTTTGAAGATGATAGGTTTTTATGTGTACATTAATCCACAAGCTGATCAAATGCTCTATCTTTAATGGTTCAATTTCTACATCATAGTGGGTGGGGTTAACCGACTAAAAGGGATAAGTATACATATCTATTGAACCAAGCAAGATAGAATCGATTTTATTTTTGCAGATGGTAGGTTTTTATGTGTATATTAATCCGCAAGCTGATCTAAGGTTCTATCCTTAACGGTTCAATTTCTACGTTATAGCGGGTGGGGTTAACCGACTAAAAAGGATAAGTATCCATATCTATTGAACCAAGCAAGATAGTATCGATTTTGTTTTTGCAGATGATAGGTTTTTATGTGTATATTAATCCGCAAGCTGACCCAAGGCTCTATCTTTAATGGTTCAATTTCTACGTCATAGTGGCTGGGGTTAACCGACTAAAAGGGATAAGTATACATATCTATTGAACCAAGCAAGATAGAATCGAATTTATTTTTGCAGATGGTAGGTTTTTATGTGTGTATTAATCCACAAGCTGATCCAAGGTTCTATCGCTAACGGTTCAATTTCTACGTCATACTGGGTTTGGTTAATCGACTAAAAGGGATAAATATCCATATCTATTGAACCAAGCAAGATAGAATCGAATTTATTTTTGCAGATGGTAGGTTTGTATGTGTGTATTAATCCACAAGCTGTTCCAAGGTTCTATCACTAACGGTTCAATTTCTACGTCATACTGGGTTTGGTTAACCGACTAAAAGGGATAAGTGTCCATATCTATTGTGGGTGGGGTTAAACGACTAAAAGGGATAAGTGTCCATATCTATTGAACCAAGCAAGATAGAATCGATTTTGTTTTTTCAGATGATAGGTTTTTATGCGTACATTAATCCACAAGCTGATACAAGGTTCTATCGCTAACGGTTCAATTTCTACGTCATAGTGGGTGGGGTTAACCGACTAAAAGGGATAAGTATACATATCTATTGAACCAAGCAAGATAGAATCGAATTTATTTTTGCAGATGGTAGGTTTTTATGTGTATATTAATCCACAAGCTGATCAAATGCTCTATCTTTAATGATTCAATTTCTACGTCATAGTGGGTGGGGTTAACCGACTAAAAGGGATAAGTATACATATCTATTGAACCAAGCAAGATAGAATCGAATGTATTTTTGCAGATGGTAGGGTTTTATGTGTATATTAATCCACAAGCTGATACAAGGTTCTATTGTTAACGGTTCAATTTCTACGTCAAAGTGTATGGGGTTAACCGACTAAAAGGGATAAGTGTCCATATCTATTGTGGGTGGGGTTAAACGACTAAAAGGGATAAGTGTCCATATCTATTGAACCAAGCAAGATAGAATCGATTTTGTTTTTGAAGATGATAGGTTTTTATGCGTATATTTATTCACAAGCTGACCCAATGATCTATCCTTAATGGTTCAATTTCTACGTCATAGTGGGTTGGGTTAACCGAATAAAAGGGATAAGTATACATATCTATTGAACCAACCAAGATAGAATCGAATTTCTTTTTGCAGATGGAGGTTTTTATGTGTATATTAATCCACAAGCTGATCCAAAGGTTCTATCGCTAACGGTTCAATTTCTACGTCATACTGGGTGGGGTTAACCGACTAAAAGGGATAAGGGTCCATATCTATTGAACCAAGCAAGATAGAATCGATTTTATTTTTGCAGATGGTAGGTTTTTATGTGTATATTAGTCCACAAGCTGATACAAGGTTCTATCGTTAACGGTTCAATTTCTACGTCAAAGTGGATGGGGTTAACCGACTAAAAGGGATAAGGGTCCATATTTATTGAACCAAGCAAGATAGAATCGATTTTGTTTTTGAAGATGATAGGTTTTTATGTGTACATTAATCCACAAGCTGATCAAATGCTCTATCTTTAATGGTTCAATTTCTACATCATAGTGGGTGGGGTTAACCGACTAAAAGGGATAAGTATACATATCTATTGAACCAAGCAAGATAGAATCGATTTTATTTTTGCAGATGGTAGGTTTTTATGTGTATATTAATCCGCAAGCTGATCTAAGGTTCTATCCTTAACGGTTCAATTTCTACGTTATAGCGGGTGGGGTTAACCGACTAAAAGGGATAAGTATCCATATCTATTGAACCAAGCAAGATAGTATCGATTTTGTTTTTGCAGATGATAGGTTTTTATGTGTATATTAATCCGCAAGCTGATCCAAGGCTCTATCTTTAATGGTTCAATTTCTACGTCATAGTGGCTGGGGTTAACCGACTAAAAGGGATAAGTATACATGTCTATTGAACCAAGCAAGATAGAATCGAATTTATTTTTGCAGATGGTAGGTTTTTATGTGTGTATTAATCCACAAGCTGATCCAAGGTTCTATCGCTAACGGTTCAATTTCTACGTCATACTGGGTTTGGTTAATCGACTAAAAGGGATAAGTATCCATATCTATTGAACCAAGCAAGATAGAATCGAATTTATTTTTGCAGATGGTAGGTTTTTATGTGTGTATTAATCCACAAGCTGTTCCAAGGTTCTATCACTAACGGTTCAATTTCTACGTCATACTGGGTTTGGTTAACCGACTAAAAGGGTTAAGTGTCCATATCTATTGTGGGTGGGGTTAAACGACTAAAAGGGATAAGTGTCCATATCTATTGAACCAAGCAAGATAGAATCGATTTTGTTTTTTCAGATGATAGGTTTTTATGCGTACATTAATCCACAAGCTGATACAAGGTTCTATCGCTAACGGTTCAATTTCTACGTCATAGTGGGTGGGGTTAACCGACTAAAAGGGATAAGTATACATATCTATTGAACCAAGCAAGATAGAATCGAATTTATTTTTGCAGATGGTAGGTTTTTATGTGTATATTAATCCACAAGCTGATCAAATGCTCTATCTTTAATGGTTCAATTTCTACGTCATAGTGGGTGGGGTTAACCGACTAAAAGGGATAAGTATACATATCTATTGAACCAAGCAAGATAGAATCGAATGTATTTTTGCAGATGGTAGGGTTTTATGTGTATATTAATCCACAAGCTGATACAAGGTTCTATTGTTAACGGTTCAATTTCTACGTCAAAGTGTATTGGGTTAACCGACTAAAAGGGATAAGTGTCCATATCTATTGTGGGTGGGGTTAAACGACTAAAAGGGATAAGTGTCCATATCTATTGAACCAAGCAAGATAGAATCGATTTTGTTTTTGAAGATGATAGGTTTTTATGCGTATATTTATCCACAAGCTGACCCAATGATCTATCCTTAATGGTTCAATTTCTACGTCATAGTTGGTTGGGTTAACCGAATAAAAGGGATAAGTATACATATCTATTGAACCAAGCAAGATAGAATCGAATTTATTTTTGCAGATGGTAGGTTTTTATGTGTATATTAATCCACAAGCTGATCCAAAGGTTCTATCGCTAACGGTTCAATTTCTACGTCATACTGGGTGGGGTTAACCGACTAAAAGGGATAAGGGTCCATATCTATTGAACCAAGCAAGATAGAATCGATTTTATTTTTGCAGATGGTAGGTTTTTATGTGTATATTAGTCCACAAGCTGATACAAGGTTCTATCGTTAACGGTTCAATTTCTACGTCAAAGTGGATGGGGTTAACCGACTAAAAGGGATAAGGGTCCATATTTATTGAACCAAGCAAGATAGAATCGATTTTGTTTTTGAAGATGATAGGTTTTTATGTGTACATTAATCCACAAGCTGATCAAATGCTCTATCTTTAATGGTTCAATTTCTACATCATAGTGGGTGGGGTTAACCGACTAAAAGGGATAAGTATACATATCTATTGAACCAAGCAAGATAGAATCGATTTTATTTTTGCAGATGGTAGGTTTTTATGTGTATATTAATCCGCAAGCTGATCTAAGGTTCTATCCTTAACGGTTCAATTTCTACGTTATAGCGGGTGGGGTTAACCGACTAAAAGGGATAAGTATCCATATCTATTGAACCAAGCAAGATAGTATCGATTTTGTTTTTGCAGATGATAGGTTTTTATGTGTATATTAATCCGCAAGCTGATCCAAGGCTCTATCTTTAATGGTTCAATTTCTACGTCATAGTGGCTGGGGTTAACCGACTAAAAGGGATAAGTATACATATCTATTGAACCAAGCAAGATAGAATCGAATTTATTTTTGCAGATGGTAGGTTTTTATGTGTGTATTAATCCACAAGCTGATCCAAGGTTCTATCGCTAACGGTTCAATTTCTACGTCATACTGGGTTTGGTTAATCGACTAAAAGGGATAAGTATCCATATCTATTGAACCAAGCAAGATAGAATCGAATTTATTTTTGCAGATGGTAGGTTTTTATGTGTGTATTAATCCACAAGCTGTTCCAAGGTTCTATCACTAACGGTTCAATTTCTACGTCATACTGGGTTTGGTTAACCGACTAAAAGGGATAAGTGTCCATATCTATTGTGGGTGGGGTTAAACGACTAAAAGGGATAAGTGTCCATATCTATTGAACCAAGCAAGATAGAATCGATTTTGTTTTTTCAGATGATAGGTTTTTATGCGTACATTAATCCACAAGCTGATACAAGGTTCTATCGCTAACGGTTCAATTTCTACGTCATAGTGGGTGGGGTTAACCGACTAAAAGGGATAAGTATACATATCTATTGAACCAAGCAAGATAGAATCGAATTTATTTTTGCAGATGGTAGGTTTTTATGTGTATATTAATCCACAAGCTGATCAAATGCTCTATCTTTAATGGTTCAATTTCTACGTCATAGTGGGTGGGGTTAACCGACTAAAAGGGATAAGTATACATATCTATTGAACCAAGCAAGATAGAATCGAATGTATTTTTGTAGATGGTAGGGTTTTATGTGTATATTAATCCACAAGCTGATACAAGGTTCTATTGTTAACGGTTCAATTTCTACGTCAAAGTGTATGGGGTTAACCGACTAAAAGGGATAAGTGTCCATATCTATTGTGGGTGGGGTTAAACGACTAAAAGGGATAAGTGTCCATATCTATTGAACCAAGCAAGATAGAATCGATTTTGTTTTTGAAGATGATAGGTTTTTATGCGTATATTTATTCACAAGCTGACCCAATGATCTATCCTTAATGGTTCAATTTCTACGTCATAGTGGGTTGGGTTAACCGAATAAAAGGGATAAGTATACATATCTATTGAACCAAGCAAGATAGAATCGAATTTATTTTTGCAGATGGTAGGTTTTTATGTGTATATTAATCCACAAGCTGATCAAATGCTCTATCTTTAATGGTTCAATTTCTACGTCATAGTGGGTGGGGTTAACCGACTAAAAGGGATAAGTATACATATCTATTGAACCAAGCAAGATAGAATCGAATGTATTTTTGTAGATGGTAGGGTTTTATGTGTATATTAATCCACAAGCTGATACAAGGTTCTATTGTTAACGGTTCAATTTCTACGTCAAAGTGTATGGGGTTAACCGACTAAAAGGGATAAGTGTCCATATCTATTGTGGGTGGGGTTAAACGACTAAAAGGGATAAGTGTCCATATCTATTGAACCAAGCAAGATAGAATCGATTTTGTTTTTGAAGATGATAGGTTTTTATGCGTATATTTATTCACAAGCTGACCCAATGATCTATCCTTAATGGTTCAATTTCTACGTCATAGTGGGTGGGGTTAACCGACTAAAAGGGATAAGGGTCCATATCTATTGAACCAAGCAAGATAGAATCGATTTTATTTTTGCAGATGGTAGGTTTTTATGTGTATATTAGTCCACAAGCTGATACAAGGTTCTATCGTTAACGGTTCAATTTCTACGTCAAAGTGGATGGGGTTAACCGACTAAAAGGGATAAGGGTCCATATTTATTGAACCAAGCAAGATAGAATCGATTTTGTTTTTGAAGATGATAGGTTTTTATGTGTACATTAATCCACAAGCTGATCAAATGCTCTGTCTTTAATGGTTCAATTTCTACATCATAGTGGGTGGGGTTAACCGACTAAAAGGGATAAGTATACATATCTATTGAACCAAGCAAGATAGAATCGATTTTATTTTTGCAGATGGTAGGTTTTTATGTGTATATTAATCCGCAAGCTGATCTAAGGTTCTATCCTTAACGGTTCAATTTCTACGTTATAGCGGGTGGGGTTAACCGACTAAAAGGGATAAGTATCCATATCTATTGAACCAAGCAAGATAGTATCGATTTTGTTTTTGCAGATGATAGGTTTTTATGTGTATATTAATCCGCAAGCTGATCCAAGGCTCTATCTTTAATGGTTCAATTTCTACGTCATAGTGGCTGGGGTTAACCGACTAAAAGGGATAAGTATACATATCTATTGAACCAAGCAAGATAGAATCGAATTTATTTTTGCATATGGTAGGTTTTTATGTGTGTATTAATCCACAAGCTGATCCAAGGTTCTATCGCTAACGGTTCAATTTCTACGTCATACTTGGTTTGGTTAACCGACTAAAAGGGATAAGTATCCATATCTATTGAACCAAGCAAGATAGAATCGAATTTATTTTTGCAGATGGTAGGTTTTTATGTGTGTATTAATCCACAAGCTGATCCAAGGTTCTATCGCTAACGGTTCAATTTCTACGTCATACTGGGTTTGGTTAACCGACTAAAAGGGATAAGTGTCCATATCTATTGTGGGTGGGGTTAAACGACTAAAAGGGATAAGTGTCCATATCTATTGAACCAAGCAAGATAGAATCGATTTTGTTTTTTCAGATGATAGGTTTTTATGTGTACATTAATCCACAAGCTGATACAAGGTTCTATCGCTAACGGTTCAATTTCTACGTCATAGTGGGTGGGGTTAACCGACTAAAAGGGATAAGTATACATATCTATTGAACCAAGCAAGATAGAATCGAATTTATTTTTGCAGATGGTAGGTTTTTATGTGTATATTAATCCACAAGGTGATCCAAAGGTTCTATCGCTAACGGTTCAATTTCTACGTCATACTGGGTGGGGTTAACCGACTAAAAGGGATAAGGGTCCATATCTATTGAACCAAGCAAGATAGAATCGAATTTATTTTTGCAGATGGTAGGTTTTTATGAGTATATTAATCCACAGGCTGATCAAATGCTCTATCTTTAATGGTTCAATTTCTACGTCATAGTGGGTGGGGTTAACCGACTAGAAGGGATAAGGGTCCATATCTATTGAACCAAGCAAGATAGAATCGATTTTATTTTTGCAGATGGTAGGTTTTTATGTGTATATTAGTCCACAAGCTGATACAAGGTTCTATCGTTAACGGTTCAATTTCTACGTCAAAGTGGATGGGGTTAACCGACTAAAAGGGATAAGGGTCCATATCTATTGAACCAAGCAAGATAGAATCGATTTTGTTTTTGAAGATGATAGGCTTTTATATGTACATTGATCCACAGGCTGACCAATTGCTCTATCTTTAATGGTTCAATTTCTACATCATAGTGGGTGGGGTTAACCGACTAAAAGGGATAAGTATACATATCTATTGAACCAAGCAAGATAGAATCGATTTTATTTTTGCAGATGGTAGGTTTTTATGTGTATATTAATCCGCAAGCTGACCTAAGGTTCTATCCTTAATGGTTCAATTTCTACGTTATAGCGGGTGGGGTTAACCGACTAAAAGGGATAAGTATCCATATCTATTGAACCAAGCAAGATAGAATCGATTTTGTTTTTGCAGATGATAGGTTTTTATGTGTATATTAATCCGCAAGCTGATCCAAGGCTCTATCTTTAATGGTTCAATTTCTACGTCATAGTGGCTGGGGTTAACCGACTAAAAGGGCTAAGTATACATATCTATTGAACCAAGCAAGATAGAATCGAATTTATTTTTGCAGATGGTAGGTTTTTATGTATGAATTAATCCACAAGCTGATCCAAGGTTCTATCGCTAACGGTTCAATTTCTACGTCATACTGGGTTTGGTTAACCGACTAAAAGGGATAAGTATCCATATCTATTGAACCAAGCAAGATAGAATCGAATTTATTTTTGCAGATGGTAGGTTTTTATGTGTGTATTAATCCACAAGCAGATCCAAGGTTCTATCGCTAACGGTTCAATTTCTACGTCATACTGGGTTTGGTTAACCGACTAAAAGGGATAAGTGTCCATATCTATTGTGGGTGGGGTTAAACGACTAAAAGGGATAAGTGTCCATATCTATTGAACCAAGCAAGATAGAATCGATTTTGTTTTTTCAGATGATAGGTTTTTATGTGTACATTAATCCACAAGCTGATACAAGGTTCTATCGCTAACGGTTCAATTTCTACGTCATAGTGGGTGGGGTTAACCGACTAAAAGGGATAAGTATACATATCTATTGAACCAAGCAAGATAGAATCGAATTTATTTTTGCAGATGGTAGGTTTTTATGAGTATATTAATCCACAGGCTGATCAAATGCTCTATCTTTAATGGTTCAATTTCTACGTCATAGTGGGTGGGTTTAACCGACTAAAAGGGTCCATATCTATTGAACCAAGCAAGATAGAATCGATTTTATTTTTGCAGATGGTAGGTTTTTATGTGTATATTAGTCCACAAGCTGATACAAGGTTCTATCGTTAATGGTTCAATTTCTACGTCAAAGTGGATGGGGTTAACCGACTAAAAGGGATAAGGGCCCATATCTATTGAACCAAGCAAGATAGAATCGATTTTGTTTTTGAAGATGATAGGCTTTTATATGTACATTGATCCACAAGCTGATCAAATGCTCTATCTTTAATGGTTCAATTTCTACATCATAGTGGGTGGGGTTAACCGACTAAAAGGGATAAGTATACATATCTATTGAACCAAGCAAGATAGAACCGATTTTATTTTTGCAAATGGTAGGTTTTTATGTGTATATTAATCCGCAAGCTGACCTAAGGTTCTATCCTTAACGGTTCAATTTCTACGTTATAGCGGGTGGGGTTAACCGACTAAAAGGGATAAGTATCCATATCTATTGAACCAAGCAAGACAGAATCGATTTTGTTTTTGCAGATGATAGGTTTTTATGTGTATATTAATCCGCAAGCTGATCCAAGGCTCTATCTTTAATGGTTCAATTTCTACGTCATAGTGGCTGGGGTTAACCGACTAAAAGGGATAAGTATACATATCTATTGAACCAAGCAAGATAGAATCGAATTTATTTTTGCAGATGGTAGGTTTTTATGTACGTATTAATCCACAAGCTGATCCAAGGTTCTATCGCTAACGGTTCAATTTCTACGTCATACTGGGTTTGGTTAACCGACTAAAAGGGATAAGTATCCATATCTATTGAACCAAGCAAGATAGAATCGAATTTATTTTTGCAGATGGTAGGTTTTTATGTGTGTATTAATCCACAAGCTGATCCAAGGTTCTATCGCTAACGGTTCAATTTCTACGTCATACTGGGTTTGGTTAACCGACTAAAAGGGATAAGTGTCCATATCTATTGTGGGTGGGGTTAAACGACTAAAAGGGATAAGTGTCCATATCTATTGAACCAAGCAAGATAGAATCGATTTTGTTTTTTCAGATGATAGGTTTTTATGTGTACATTAATCCACAAGCTGATACAAGGTTCTATCGCTAACGGTTCAATTTCTACGTCATAGTGGGTGGGGTTAACCGACTAAAAGGGATAAGTATACATATCTATTGAACCAAGCAAGATAGAATCGAATTTATTTTTGCAGATGGTAGGATTTTATGTGTATATTAGTCCACAAGCTGATACAAGGTTCTATCGTTAACGGTTCAATTTCTACGTCAAAGTGGATGGGGTTAACCGACTAAAAGGGATAAGGGTCCATATTTATTGAACCAAGCAAGATAGAATCGATTTTGTTTTTGAAGATGATAGGTTTTTATGTGTACATTAATCCACAAGCTGATCAAATGCTCTGTCTTTAATGGTTCAATTTCTACATCATAGTGGGTGGGGTTAACCGACTAAAAGGGATAAGTATACATATCTATTGAACCAAGCAAGATAGAATCGATTTTATTTTTGCAGATGGTAGGTTTTTATGTGTATATTAATCCGCAAGCTGATCTAAGGTTCTATCCTTAACGGTTCAATTTCTACGTTATAGCGGGTGGGGTTAACCGACTAAAAGGGATAAGTATCCATATCTATTGAACCAAGCAAGATAGTATCGATTTTGTTTTTGCAGATGATAGGTTTTTATGTGTATATTAATCCGCAAGCTGATCCAAGGCTCTATCTTTAATGTTCAATTTCTACGTCATAGTGGCTGGGGTTAACCGACTAAAAGGGATAAGTATACATATCTATTGAACCAAGCAAGATAGAATCGAATTTATTTTTGCATATGGTAGGTTTTTATGTGTGTATTAATCCACAAGCTGATCCAAGGTTCTATCGCTAACGGTTCAATTTCTACGTCATACTTGGTTTGGTTAACCGACTAAAAGGGATAAGTATCCATATCTATTGAACCAAGCAAGATAGAATCGAATTTATTTTTGCAGATGGTAGGTTTTTATGTGTGTATTAATCCACAAGCTGATCCAAGGTTCTATCGCTAACGGTTCAATTTCTACGTCATACTGGGTTTGGTTAACCGACTAAAAGGGATAAGTGTCCATATCTATTGTGGGTGGGGTTAAACGACTAAAAGGGATAAGTGTCCATATCTATTGAACCAAGCAAGATAGAATCGATTTTGTTTTTTCAGATGATAGGTTTTTATGTGTACATTAATCCACAAGCTGATACAAGGTTCTATCGCTAACGGTTCAATTTCTACGTCATAGTGGGTGGGGTTAACCGACTAAAAGGGATAAGTATACATATCTATTGAACCAAGCAAGATAGAATCGAATTTATTTTTGCAGATGGTAGGTTTTTATGTGTATATTAATCCACAAGCTGATCCAAAGGTTCTATCGCTAACGGTTCAATTTCTACGTCATACTGGGTGGGGTTAACCGACTAAAAGGGATAAGGGTCCATATCTATTGAACCAAGCAAGATAGAATCGAATTTATTTTTGCAGATGGTAGGTTTTTATGAGTATATTAATCCACAGGCTGATCAAATGCTCTATCTTTAATGGTTCAATTTCTACGTCATAGTGGGTGGGGTTAACCGACTAGAAGGGATAAGGGTCCATATCTATTGAACCAAGCAAGATAGAATCGATTTTATTTTTGCAGATGGTAGTTTTTTATGTGTATATTAGTCCACAAGCTGATACAAGGTTCTATCGTTAACGGTTCAATTTCTACGTCAAAGTGGATGGGGTTAACCGACTAAAAGGGATAAGGGTCCATATCTATTGAACCAAGCAAGATAGAATCGATTTTGTTTTTGAAGATGATAGGCTTTTATATGTACATTGATCCACAGGCTGACCAATTGCTCTATCTTTAATGGTTCAATTTCTACATCATAGTGGGTGGGGTTAACCGACTAAAAGGGATAAGTATACATATCTATTGAACCAAGCAAGATAGAATCGATTTTATTTTTGCAGATGGTAGGTTTTTATGTGTATATTAATCCGCAAGCTGACCTAAGGTTCTATCCTTAATGGTTCAATTTCTACGTTATAGCGGGTGGGGTTAACCGACTAAAAGGGATAAGTATCCATATCTATTGAACCAAGCAAGATAGAATCGATTTTGTTTTTGCAGATGATAGGTTTTTATGTGTATATTAATCCGCAAGCTGATCCAAGGCTCTATCTTTAATGGTTAAATTTCTACGTCATAGTGGCTGGGGTTAACCGACTAAAAGGGCTAAGTATACATATCTATTGAACCAAGCAAGATAGAATCGAATTTATTTTTGCAGATGGTAGGTTTTTATGTATGAATTAATCCACAAGCTGATCCAAGGTTCTATCGCTAACGGTTCAATTTCTACGTCATACTGGGTTTGGTTAACCGACTAAAAGGGATAAGTATCCATATCTATTGAACCAAGCAAGATAGAATCGAATTTATTTTTGCAGATGGTAGGTTTTTATGTGTGTATTAATCCACAAGCAGATCCAAGGTTCTATCGCTAACGGTTCAATTTCTACGTCATACTGGGTTTGGTTAACCGACTAAAAGGGATAAGTGTCCATATCTATTGTGGGTGGGGTTAAACGACTAAAAGGGATAAGTGTCCATATCTATTGAACCAAGCAAGATAGAATCGATTTTGTTTTTTCAGATGATAGGTTTTTATGTGTACATTAATCCACAAGCTGATACAAGGTTCTATCGCTAACGGTTCAATTTCTACGTCATAGTGGGTGGGGTTAACCGACTAAAAGGGATAAGTATACATATCTATTGAACCAAGCAAGATAGAATCGAATTTATTTTTGCAGATGGTAGGTTTTTATGAGTATATTAATCCACAGGCTGATCAAATGCTCTATCTTTAATGGTTCAATTTCTACGTCATAGTGGGTGGGTTTAACCGACTAAAAGGGATAAGGGTCCATATCTATTGAACCAAGCAAGATAGAATCGATTTTATTTTTGCAGATGGTAGGTTTTTATGTGTATATTAGTCCACAAGCTGATACAAGGTTCTATCGTTAATGGTTCAATTTCTACGTCAAAGTGGATGGGGTTAACCGACTAAAAGGGATAAGGGCCCATATCTATTGAACCAAGCAAGATAGAATCGATTTTGTTTTTGAAGATGATAGGCTTTTATATGTACATTGATCCACAAGCTGATCAAATGCTCTATCTTTAATGGTTCAATTTCTACATCATAGTGGGTGGGGTTAACCGACTAAAAGGGATAAGTATACATATCTATTGAACCAAGCAAGATAGAACCGATTTTATTTTTGCAGATGGTAGGTTTTTATGTGTATATTAATCCGCAAGCTGACCTAAGGTTCTATCCTTAACGGTTCAATTTCTACGTTATAGCGGGTGGGGTTACCCGACTAAAAGGGATAAGTATCCATATCTATTGAACCAAGCAAGACAGAATCGATTTTGTTTTTGCAGATGATAGGTTTTTATGTGTATATTAATCCGCAAGCTGATCCAAGGCTCTATCTTTAATGGTTCAATTTCTACGTCATAGTGGCTGGGGTTAACCGACTAAAAGGGATAAGTATACATATCTATTGAACCAAGCAAGATAGAATCGAATTTATTTTTGCAGATGGTAGGTTTTTATGTACGTATTAATCCACAAGCTGATCCAAGGTTCTATCGCTAACGGTTCAATTTCTACGTCATACTGGGTTTGGTTAACCGACTAAAAGGGATAAGTATCCATATCTATTGAACCAAGCAAGATAGAATCGAATTTATTTTTGCAGATGGTAGGTTTTTATGTGTGTATTAATCCACAAGCTGATCCAAGGTTCTATCGCTAACGGTTCAATTTCTACGTCATACTGGGTTTGGTTAACCGACTAAAAGGGATAAGTGTCCATATCTATTGTGGGTGGGGTTAAACGACTAAAAGGGATAAGTGTCCATATCTATTGAACCAAGCAAGATAGAATCGATTTTGTTTTTTCAGATGATAGGTTTTTATGTGTACATTAATCCACAAGCTGATACAAGGTTCTATCGCTAACGGTTCAATTTCTACGTCATAGTGGGTGGGGTTAACCGACTAAAAGGGATAAGTATACATATCTATTGAACCAAGCAAGATAGAATCGAATTTATTTTTGCAGATGGTAGGATTTTATGTGTATATTAATCCACAAGATGATCAAATGCTCTATCTTTAATGGTTCAATTTCTACGTAATAGTGGGTGGGGTTAACCGACTAAAAGGGATAAGTATACATATCTATTGAACCAAGCAAGATAGAATCGAATGTATTTTTGCAGATGGTAGGGTTTTATGTGTATATTAATCCACAAGCTGATACAAGGTTCTATTGTTAACGGTTCAATTTCTACGTCAAAGTGTATGGGGTTAACCGACTAAAAGGGATAAGTGTCCATATCTATTGTGGGTGGGGTTAAACGACTAAAAGGGATAAGTGTCCATTTCTATTGAACCAAGCAAGATAGAATCGATTTTGTTTTTTCAGATGATAGGTTTTTATGTGTACATTAATCCACAAGCTGATACAAGGTTCTAACGCTAACGGTTCAATTTCTATGTCATACTGGGTGGGGTTAACCGACTAAAAGGTATAAGTGTCCATATCTATTGACCCAAGCAAGATAGAATCGATTTTATTTTTGCAGATGGTAGGTTTTTATATGTATATTAATCCACAAGCTGATACAAGGTTCTTTCGTTAATGGTTCCATTTCTACGTCAAAGTGGATGGGGTTAACCGACTAAAAGGGATAAGTATCCATATCTATTGAACCAAGCAAGATAGAATCGATTTTGTTTTTGCAGATGATAGGTTTTTATTTGTATATTAATCCACAAGCTTATCCATGGCTTTACCTTTAATGGTTCAATTTCTACGTCATAGTGGGTGGGGTTAACCGACTAAAAGGGATAAGTATACATACCTATTGAACCAAGCAAGATAGAATCGAATTTATTTTCGCAGATGTTAGGTTTTTATGTGTATATTAATCCACAAGCTGATCCAAGGTTCTATCGCTAACGGTTCAATTTCTACGTTATAGTGGGTGGGGTTAACCGACTAAAAGGGATAAGTATCCATATCTATTGAACCAAGCAAGATAGAATCGATTTTATTTCTGCAGATGGTAGGCTTTTATGTGTATATTAATTCACAAGCTGATACAAGGTTCTATCGTTAACGGTTCAATTTCTACGTCATACTGGGTGTGGTTAACCGACTAAAAGGGATAAGTATCCATATCTATTGAACCAAGCAAGATAGAATCGATTTTATTTTTGCAGATAGTAGGTTTTTATGTGTATATTAATCTGCAAGCTAATCTAAGGTTCTATCCTTAACGGTTCAATTTCTACGTTATAGCGGGTGGGGTTAACCGACTAAAAGGGATAAGTATCCATATCTATTGAACCAAGCAAGATAGAATCGATTTTGTTTTTGCAGATGATAGGTTTTTATGTTTATATTAATCCACAAGCTGATCCAAGGCTCTATCGCTAACGGTTCAATTTCTACGTCAAAGTGGATGGGGTTAACCGACTAAAAGGGATAAGTATACATATCTATTGAACCATGCAAGATAGAATCGAATTTATTTTTGCAGATGGTAGGTTTTTATGTGTATATTAATCCACAAGCTGACACAAGGTTCTATCGCTAACGGTTCAATTTCTACGTCATAGTGGGTGGGGTTAACCGACTAAAAGGGATAAGTGTCCATATCTATTGTGGGTGGGGTTAAACGACTAAAAGGGATAAGTGTCCATATCTATTGAACCAAGCAAGATAGAATCGATTTTGTTTTTTCAGATGATAGGTTTTTATGTGTACATTAATCCACAAGCGGATACAAGGTTCTATCGCTAACGGTTCAATTTCTATGTCATACTGGGTGGGGTTAACCGACTAAAAGGTATAACTGTCCATATCTATTGACCCAAGCAAGATAGAATCGATTTTATTTTTGCAGATGGTAGGTTTTTATGTGTATATTAATCCACAAGCTGATACAAGGTTTTTTCGTTAATGGTTCCATTTCTACGTCAAGGTGGATGGGGTTAACCGACTAAAAGGGATAAGTATCCATATCTATTGAACCAAGCAAGATAGAATCGATTTTGTTTTTGCAGATGATAGGTTTTTATTCGTATATTAATCCACAAGCTTATCCATGGCTTTACCTTTAATGGTTCAATTTCTACGTGCTAGTGGGTGGGGTTAACCGACTAAAAGGGATAAGTATACATACCTATTGAACCAAGCAAGATAGAATCGAATTTATTTTTGCAGATGTTAGGTTTTTATGTGTATATTAATCCACAAGCTGATACAAGGTTCTATCGCTAACGGTTCAATTTCTACGTTATAATGGGTGGGGTTAACCGACTAAAAGGGATAAGTATCCATATCTATTGAACCCAGCAAGATAGAATCGATTTTATTTCTGCAGATGGTAGGCTTTTATGCGTATATTAATTCACAAGCTGATACAAGGTTCTATGGTTAACGGTTCAATTTCTACGTCATACTGGGTGTGGTTAACCGACTAAAAGGGATAAGTATCCATATATATTGAACCAAGCAAGATAGAATCGATTTTATTTTTGCAGATGGTAGGTTTTTATGTGTATATTAATCTGCAAGCTGATCTAAGGTTCTATCCCTAACAGTTCAATTTCTACGTTATAGCGGGTGGGGTTAACCGACTAAAAGGGATAAGTATCCATATCTATTGAACCAAGTAAGATAGAATCGATTTTGTTTTTGCAGATGATAGGTTTTTATGTGTATATTAATCCACAAGCTGATCCAAGGCTCTATCTTTAATGGTTCAATTTCTACGTCATAGTGGCTGGGGTTAACCGACTAAAAGGGATAAGTATACATACCTATTGAACCAAGCAAGATAGAATCGAATTTATTTTTGCAGATGGTAGGTTTTTATGTGTGTATTAATCCACAAGCTGATCCAAGGTTCTATCACTAACGGTTCAATTTCTACGTCATACTGGGTTTGGTTAACCGACTAAAAGGGATAAGTATCCATATCAATTGAACCAAGCAAGATAGAATCGATTTTATTTTTGCAGATGGTAGGCTTTTATGTGTATATTAATTCACAAGCTGATACAAGATTCTATCGTTAACGGTTCAATTTCTACGTTAAAGTGTATGGGGTTAAACGACGAAAATGGATAAGTGTCCATAACTATTGTGGGTGGGGTTAAACGACTAAAATGGATAAGTGTCCATATCTATTGAACCAAGCAAGATTAAATCGATTTTGTTTTTGCAGATGATAGGTTTTTATGTGTATATTAATCCACAATCTGATCCAAGGTCCTATCGTTAACGGTTAAATTTCTACGTCAAAGTGGGTGGGGTTAACCGACTAAAAGGGTTAAGTATCCATATCTATTGAACCAAGCAAGATAGAATCGATTTTGTTTTTGAAGATGATAGGTTTTTATGTGTATATTAATCCACAAGCTGACCCAATACTCTATCTTTAATGGTTCAATTTCTACGTCATACTGGGTATGGTCAACCGACTAAAAGGGATAAGTATCCATATCTATTGAGCCAAGCAAGATAGAATCGATTTTGTTTTTGAAGATGATAGGTTTTTATGTGTATATTAATCCACAAGCTGATCAAATGCTCTATCTTTAATGGTTCAATTTCTACGTCATAGTGGGTGGGGTTAACCGACTAAAAGGGATAAGTATACATATCTATTGAACCAAGCAAGATAGAATCGAGTTTATTTTTGCAGATGGTAGGTTTTTATGTGTATATTAATCCACAAGCTGATCAAATGCTCTATCTTTAATGGTTCAATTTCTACGTCATAGTGGGTGGGGTTAACCGACTAAAAGGGATAAGTATACATATCTATTGAACCAAGCAAGATAGAATCGAATGTATTTTTGCAGATGGTAGGGTTTTATGTGTATATTAATCCACAAGCTGATACAAGGTTCTATTGTTAACGGTTCAATTTCTACGTCAAAGTGTATGGGGTTAACCGACTAAAAGGGATAAGTGTCCATATCTATTGTGGGTGGGGTTAAACGACTAAAAGGGATAAGTGTCCATATCTATTGAACCAAGCAAGATAGAATCGATTTTGTTTTTTCAGATGATAGGTTTTTATGTGTATATTAATCCACAAGCTGATACAAGGTTCTATCGCTAACGGTTCAATTTCTATGTCATACTGGGTGGGGTTAACCGACTAAAAGGTATAAGTGTCCATATCTATTGACCCAAGCAAGATAGAATCGATTTTATTTTTGCAGATGGTAGGTTTTTATGTGTATATTAATCCACAAGCTGATACAATGTTCTTTCGTTAATGGTTCCATTTCTACGTCAAAGTGGATGGGGTTAACAGACTAAAAGGGATAAGTATCCATATCTAGTGAACCAAGCAAGATAGAATCGATTTTGTTTTTGCAGATGATAGGTTTTTATTTGTATATTAATCCACAAGCTTATCCAAGGATTTGCCTTTAATGGTTTAATTTCTGCGTCATAGTGGGTGGGGTTAACCGACTAAAAGGGATAAGTATACATACCTATTGAACCAAGCAAGATAGAATCGAATGTATTTTTGCAGATGTTAGGTTTTTATGTGTATATTAATCCACAAGCTGATCCAAGGTTCTATCGCTAACGGTTCAATTTCTACGTTATAGTGGGTGTGGTTAACCGACTAAAAGGGATAAGTATCCATATCTATTGAACCAAGCAAGATAGAATCGAATTTATTTCTGCAGATGGTAGGTTTTTATGTGTGTATTAATCCACAAGCTGATCCAAGGTTCTATCGCTAACGGTTCAATTTCTACGTCATACTGGGTTTGGTTAACCGACTAAAAGGGATAAGTATCCATATCTATTAAACCAAGCAAGATAGAATCGATTTTATTTTTGCAGATGGTAGGATTTTATGTGTATATTAATTCACAAGCTGATACAAGGTTCTATCGTTAACGGTTCAATTTCTACGTTAAAGTGGATGGGGTTAAACGACGAAAATGGATAAGTGTCCATATCTATTGTGGGTGGGGTTAAACGACTAAAATGGATAAGTGTCCATATCTATTGAACCAAGCAAGATTAAATCGATTTTGTTTTTGCAGATGATAGGTTTTTATGTGTAAATTAATCCACAAGCTGATCCAAGGTTCTATCGTTAACGGTTAAATTTCTACGTCAAAGTGGGTGGGGTTAACCGACTAAAAGGGATAAGTATCCATATCTATTGAACCAAGCAAGATAGAATCGATTTTATTTTTGCAGATAGTAGGTTTCTATGTGTATATTAATCTGCAAGCTGATCTAAGGTTCTATCCTTAACGGTTCAATTTCTACGTTATAGCGGGTGGGGTTAACCGACTAAAAGGGATAAGTATCCATATCTATTGAACCAAGCAAGATAGAATCGATTTTGTTTTTGCAGATGATAGGTTTTTATGTTTATATTAATCCACAAGCTGATCCAAGGCTCTATCGCTAACGGTTCAATTTCTACGTCAAAGTGGATGGGGTTAACCGACTAAAAGGGATAAGTATACATATCTATTGAACCATGCAAGATAGAATCGAATTTATTTTTGCAGATGGTAGGTTTTTATTTGTATATTAATCCACAAGCTGATACAAGGTTCTATCGCTAACGGTTCAATTTCTACGTCATAGTGGGTGGGGTTAACCGACTAAAAGGGATAAGTGTCCATATCTATTGTGGGTGGGGTTAAACGACTAAAAGGGATAAGTGTCCATATCTATTGAACCAAGCAAGATAGAATCGATTTTGTTTTTTCAGATGATAGGTTTTTATGTGTACATTAATCCACAAGCGGATACAAGGTTCTATCGCTAACGGTTCAATTTCTATGTCATACTGGGTGGGGTTAACCGACTAAAAGGTATAAGTGTCCATATCTATTGACCCAAGCAAGATAGAATCGATTTTATTTTTGCAGATGGTAGGTTTTTATGTGTATATTAATCCACAAGCTGATACAAGGTGTTTTCGTTAATGGTTCCATTTCTACGTCAAAGTGGATGGGGTTAACCGACTAAAAGGGATAAGTATCCATATCTATTGAACCAAGCAAGATAGAATCGATTTTGTTTTTGCAGATGATAGGTTTTTATTTGTATATTAATCCACAAGCTTATCCATGGCTTTACCTTTAATGGTTCAATTTCTACGTGATAGTGGGTGGGGTTAACCGACTAAAAGGGATAAGTATACATACCTATTGAACCAAGCAAGATAGAATCGAATTTATTTTTGCAGATGTTAGGTTTTTATGTGTATATTAATCCACAAGCTGATACAAGGTTCTATCGCTAACGGTTCAATTTCTACGTTATAATGGGTGGGGTTAACCGACTAAAAGGGATAAGTATCCATATCTATTGAACCAAGCAAGATAGAATCGATTTTATTTCTGCAGATGGTAGGCTTTTATGCGTATATTAATTCACAAGCTGATACAAGGTTCTATGGTTAACGGTTCAATTTCTACGTCATACTGGGTGTGGTTAACCGACTAAAAGGGATAAGTATCCATATCTATTGAACCAAGCAAGATAGAATCGATTTTATTTTTGCAGATGGTAGGTTTTTATGTGTATATTAATCTGCAAGCTGATCTAAGGTTCTATCCTTAACAGTTCAATTTCTACGTTATAGCGGGTGGGGTTAACCGACTAAAAGGGATAAGTATCCATATCTATTGAACCAAGTAAGATAGAATCGATTTTGTTTTTGCAGATGATAGGTTTTTATGTGTATATTAATCCACAAGCTGATCCAAGGCTCTATCTTTAATGGTTCAATTTCTACGTCATAGTGGCTGGGGTTAACCGACTAAAAGGGATAAGTATACATACCTATTGAACCAAGCAAGATAGAATCGAATTTATTTTTGCAGATGGTAGGTTTTTATGTGTGTATTAATCCACAAGCTGATCCAAGGTTCTATCGCTAACGTTTCAATTTCTACGTCATACTGGGTTTGGTTAACCGACTAAAAGGGATAAGTATCCATATCTATTGAACCAAGCAAGATAGAATCGATTTTATTTTTGCAGATGGTAGGCTTTTATGTGTATATTAATTCACAAGCTGATAAAAGGTTCTATTGTTAACGGTTCAATTTCTACGTCAAAGTGTATGGGGTTAACCGACTAAAAGGGATAAGTGTCCATATCTATTGTGGGTGGGGTTAAACGACTAAAAGGGATAAGTATCCATATCTATTGAACCAAGCAAGATAGAATCGATTTTATTTTTGCAGATGGTAGGCTTTTATGTGTATATTAATTCACAAGCTGATCCAAGGTCCTATCGTTAACGGTTAAATTTCTACGTCAAAGTGGGTGGGGTTAACCGACTAAAAGGGTTAAGTATCCATATCTATTGAACCAAGCAAGATAGAATCGAATGTATTTTTGCAGATGGTAGGATTTTATGTGTGTATTAATCCACAAGCTGATCCAAGGTTCTATCGCTAACGTTTCAATTTCTACGTCATACTGGGTTTGGTTAACCGACTAAAAGGGATAAGTATCCATATCTATTGAACCAAGCAAGATAGAATCGATTTTATTTTTGCAGATGGTAGGCTTTTATGTGTATATTAATTCACAAGCTGAGCCAAGGTCCTATCGTTAACGGTTAAATTTCTACGTCAAAGTGGGTGGGGTTAACCGACTAAAAGGGTTAAGTATCCATATCTATTGAACCAAGCAAGATAGAATCGATTTTGTTTTTGAAGATGATAGGTTTTTATGTATATATTAATCCACAAGCTGACCCAATGCTCTATCTTTAATGGTTCAATTTCTACGTCATACTGGGTGTGGTTAACCGACTAAAAGGGATAAGTATCCATATCTATTGAGCCAAGCAAGATAGAATCGATTTTGTTTTTGAAGATGATAGGTTTTTATGTGTATATTAATCCACAAGCTGATCAAATGCTCTATCTTTAATGGTTCAATTTCTACGTCATAGTGGGTGGGGTTAACCGACTAAAAGGGATAAGTATACATATATATTGAACCAAGCAAGATAGAATCGAATTTATTTTTGCAGATGGTAGGTTTTTATGTGTATATTAATCCACAAGCTGATCAAATGCTCTATCTTTAATGGTTCAATTTCTACGTCATAGTGGGTGGGGTTAACCGACTAAAAGGGATAAGTATACATATCTATTGAACCAAGCAAGATAGAATCGAATGTATTTTTGCAGATGGTAGGATTTTATGTGTATATTAATCCACAAGCTGATACAAGGTTCTATTGTTAACGGTTCAATTTCTACGTCAAAGTGTATGGGGTTAACCGACTAAAAGGGATAAGTGTCCCTATCTATTGTGGGTGGGGTTAAACGACTAAAAGGGATAAGTCTCCATATCTATTGAACCAAGCAAGATAGAATCGATTTTGTTTTTTCAGATGATAGGTTTTTATGTGTATATTAATCCACAAGCTGATACAAGGTTCTATCGCTAACGGTTCAATTTCTATGTCATACTGGGTGGGGTTAACCGACTAAAAGGTATAAGTGTCCATATCTATTGACCCAAGCAAGATAGAATCGATTTTATTTTTGCAGATGGTAGGTTTTTATGTGTATATTAATCCACAAGCTGATACAAGGTTCTTTCGTTAATGGTTCCATTTCTACGTCAAAGTGGATGGGGTTAACAGACTAAAAGGGATAAGTATCCATATCTAGTGAACCAAGCAAGATAGAATCGATTTTGTTTTTGCAGATGATAGGTTTTTATTTGTATATTAATCCACAAGCTTATCCAAGGCTTTGCCTTTAATGGTTTAATTTCTACGTCATAGTGGGTGGGGTTAACCGACTAAAAGGGATAAGTATACATACCTATTGAACCAAGCAAGATAGAATCGAATTTATTTTTGCAGATGTTAGGTTTTTATGTGTATATTAATCCACAAGCTGATCCAAGGTTCTATCGCTAACGGTTCAATTTCTACGTTATAGTGGGTGTGGTTAACCGACTAAAAGGGATAAGTATCCATATCTATTGAACCAAGCAAGATAGAATCGAATTTATTTTTGCAGATGGTAGGTTTTTATGTGTGTATTAATCCACAAGCTGATCCAAGGTTCTATCGCTAACGGTTCAATTTCTACGTCATACTGGGTTTGGTTAACCGACTAAAAGGGATAAGTATCCATATCTATTAAACCAAGCAAGATAGAATCGATTTTGTTTTTGAAGATGATAGGTTTTTATGTGTATATTAATCCACAAGCTGATCAAATGCTCTATCTTTAATGGTTCAATTTCTACGTCATAGTGGGTGGGGTTAACAGACTAAAAGGGATAAGTATCCATATCTAGTGAACCAAGCAAGATAGAATCGATTTTGTTTTTGCAGATGATAGGTTTTTATTTGTATATTAATCCACAAGCTTATCCAAGGCTTTGCCTTTAATGGTTTAATTTCTACGTCATAGTGGGTGGGGTTAACCGACTAAAAGGGATAAGTATACATACCTATTGAACCAAGCAAGATAGAATCCAATTTATTTTTGCAGATGTTAGGTTTTTATGTGTATATTAATCCACAAGCTGATCCAAGGTTCTATCGCTAACGGTTCAATTTCTACGTTATAGTGGGTGTGGTTAACCGACTAAAAGGGATAAGTATCCATATCTATTGAACCAAGCAAGATAGAATCGAATTTATTTTTGCAGATGGTAGGTTTTTATGTGTGTATTAATCCACAAGCTGATCCAAGGTTCTATCGCTAACGGTTCAATTTCTACGTCATACTGGGTTTGGTTAACCGACTAAAAGGGATAAGTATCCATATCTATTAAACCAAGAAAGATAGAATCGATTTTATTTTTGCAGATGGTAGGCTTTTATGTGTATATTAATTCACAAGCTGATCCAAGGTTCTATCGCTAACGGTTCAATTTCTACGTCATACTGGGTTTGGTTAACCGACTAAAAGGGATAAGTATCCATATTTATTGAACCAAGCAAGATAGAATCGATTTTGTTTTTGCAGATGATAGGTTTTTATGTGTATATTAATCCACAAGCTGACCCAAGGTTCTATCGTTAACGGTTAAATTTCTACGTTAAAGTGGATGGGGTTAAACGACGAAAATGGATAAGTGTCCATATCTATTGTGGGTGGGGTTAAACGACTAAAATGGATAAGTGTCCATATCTATTGAACCAAGCAAGATTAAATCGATTTTGTTTTTGCAGATGATAGGTTTTTATGTGTATATTAATCCACAAGCTGATCCAAGGTTCTATCGTTAACGGTTAAATTTCTACGTCAAAGTGGGTGGGGTTAACCGACTAAAAGGGATAAGTATCCATATCTATTGAACTAAGCAAGATAGAATCGATTTTGTTTTTGAAGATGACAGTTTTTTATGTGTATATTAATCCACAAGCTGACCCAATGCTCTATCTTTAATGGTTCAATTTCTACGTCATACTGGGTATGGTTAACCGACTAAAAGGGATAAGTATCCATATCTATTGAGCCAAGCAAGATAGAATCGATTTTGTTTTTGAAGATGATAGGTTTTTATGTGTATATTAATCCACAAGCTGATCAAATGCTCTATCTTTAATGGTTCAATTTCTACGTCATAGTGGGTGGGGTTAACCGACTAAAAGGGTTAAGTATACATATCTATTGAACCAAGCAAGATAGAATCGAATTTATTTTTGCAGATGGTAGGTTTTTATGTGTATATTAATCCACAAGCTGATCAAATGCTCTATCTTTAATGGTTCAATTTCTACGTCATAGTGGGTGGGGTTAACCGACTAAAAGGGATAAGTATACATATCTATTGAACCAAGCAAGATAGAATCGAATGTATTTTTGCAGATGGTAGGGTTTTATGTGTATATTAATCCACAAGCTGATACAAGGTTCTATTGTTAACGGTTCAATTTCTACGTCAAAGTGTATGGGGTTAACCGACTAAAAGGGATAAGTGTCCATATCTATTGTGGGTGGGGTTAAACGACTAAAAGGGATAAGTGTCCATATCTATTGAACCAAGAAAGATAGAATCGATTTTGTTTTTTCAGATGATAGGTTTTTATGTGTATATTAATCCACAAGCTGACACAAGGTTCTATCGCTAACGGTTCAATTTCTATGTCATACTGGGTGGGGTTAACCGACTAAAAGGTATAAGTGTCCATATCTATTGACCTAAGCAAGATAGAATCGATTTTATTTTTGCAGATGGTAGGTTTTTATGTGTACATTAATCCACAAGCTGATGCAAGGTTCTTTCGTTAATGGTTCCATTTCTACGTCAAAGTGGATGGGGTTAACAGACTAAAAGGGATAAGTATCCATATCTAGTGAACCAAGCAAGATAGAATCGATTTTGTTTTCAGATGATAGGTTTTTTCAGATGATAGGTTTTATTTGTGTATTAATCCACAAGCTTATCCAAGGCTTTACCTTTAATGGTTTAATTTCTACGTCATAGTGGGTAGGGTTAACCGACTAAAAGGGATAAGTATACATACCTATTGAACCAAGCAAGATAGAATCGATTTTGTTTTTTCAGATGATAGGTTTTTATGTGTACATTAATCCACAAGCTGATACAAGGTTCTAACGCTAACGGTTCAATTTCTATGTCATACTGGGTGGGGTTAACCGACTAAAAGGTATAAGTGTCCATATCTATTGAACCAAGCAAGATAGAATCGATTTTGTTTTTTCAGATGATAAGTTTTTATGTGTACATTAATCCACAAGCTGATACCAGGTTCTAACGCTAACGGTTCAATTTCTATGTCATACTGGGTGGGGTTAACCGACTAAAAGGTATAAGTGTCCATATCTATTGACCCAAGCAAGATAGAATCGATTTTATTTTTGCAGATGGTAGGTTTTTATGTGTATATTAATCCACAAGCTGATACAAGGTTCTTTCGTTAATGGTTCCATTTCTACGTCAAAGTGGATGGGGTTAACCGACTAAAAGGGATAAGTATCCATATCTATTGAACCAAGCAAAATAGAATCGATTTTGTTTTTGCAGATGATAGGTTTTTATTTGTATATTAATCCACAAGCTTATCCATGACTTTACCTTTAATGGTTCAATTTCTACGTCATAGTGGGTGGGGTTAACCGACTAAAAGGGATAAGTATACATACCTATTGAACCAAGCAAGATAGAATCGAATTTATTTTTGCAGATGTTAGTTTTTATGTGTATATTAATCCACAAGCTGATCCAAGGTTCTATCGCTAACGGTTCAATTTCTACGTTATAGTGGGTGGGGTTAACCGACTAAAAGGGATAAGTATCCATATCTATTGAACCAAGAAAGATAGAATCGGTTTTATTTCTGCAGATGGTAGGCTTTTATGTGTATATTAATTCACAAGCTGATACAAGGTTCTATCGTTAACGGTTCAATTTCTACGTCATACTGGGTGTGGTTAACCGACTAAAAGGGATAAGTATCCATATCTATTGAACCAAGCAAGATAGAATCGATTTTATTTTTGCAGATAGTAGGTTTTTATGTGTATATTAATCTGCAAGCTGATCTAAGGTTCTATCCTTAACGGTTCAATTTCTACGTTATAGCGGGTGGGGTTAACCGACTAAAAGGGATAAGTATCCATATCTATTGAACCAAGCAAGATAGAATCGATTTTGTTTTTGCAGATGATAGGTTTTTATGTTTATATTAATCCACAAGCTGATCCAAGGCTCTATCGCTAACGGTTCAATTTCTACGTCAAAGTGGATGGGGTTAACCGACTAAAAGGGATAAGTATACATATCTATTGAACCAAGCAAGATAGAATCGAATTTATTTTTGCAGATGGTAGGTTTTTATGTGTATATTAATCCACAAGCTGATCAAATGCTCTATCTTTAATGGTTCAATTTCTAAATCATAGTGGGTGGGGTTAACCGACTAAAAGGGATAAGTATACATATCTATTGAACCAAGCAAGATAGAATCGATTTTATTTTTGCAGATGGTAGGTTTTTATGTGTATATTAATCCGCAAGCTGATCTAAGGTTCTATCCTTAACGGTTCAATTTCTACGTTATAGCGGGTGGGGTTAACCGACAAAAAGGGATAAGTATCCATATCTATTGAACCAAGCAAGATAGAATCGATTTTGTTTTTGCGGATGATAGGTTTTTATGTGTATATTAATCCGCAAGCTGATCCAAAGCTCTATCTTTAATGGTTCAAAATCTACGTCATAGTGGCTGGGGTTAACCGACTAAAAGGGATAAGTATACATATCTATTGAACCAAGCAAGATAGAATCGAATTTATTTTTGCAAATGGTAGGTTTTTATGTGTGTATTAATCCACAAGCTGATCCAAGGTCCTATCGCTAACGGTTCAATTTCTACGTCATACTGTGTTTGGTTAACCGACTAAAAGGGATAAGTATCCATATCTATTGAACCAAGCAAGATAGAATCGAATTTATTTTTGCAGATGGTAGGTTTTTATGTGTGTATTAATCCACAAGCTGATCCAAGGTTCTATCGCTAACGGTTCAATTTCTACGTCATACTGGGTTTGGTTAACCGACTAAAAGGGATAAGTGTCCATATCTATTGTGGGTGGGGTTAAACGACTAAAAGGGATAAGTGTCCATATCTATTGAACCAAGCAAGATAGAATCGATTTTGTTTTTTCAGATGATAGGTTTTTATGTGTACATTAATCAACAAGCTGATACAAGGTTCTATCGCCAACGGTTCAATTTCTACGTCATAGTGGGTGGGGTTAACCGACTAAAAGGGATAAGTATACATATCTATTGAACCAAGCAAGATAGAATCGAATTTATTTTTGCAGATGGTAGGTTTTTATATGTATATTAATCCAGAAGCTGATCAAATGCTCTATCTTTAATGGTTCAATTTCTACGTCATAGTGGGTGGGGTTAACCGACTAAAAGGGATAAGTATACATATCTATTGAACCAAGCAAGATAGAATCGAATGTATTTTTGCAGATGGTAGGGTTTTATGTGTATATTAATCCACAAGCTGATACAAGGTTCTATTGTTAACGGTTCAATTTCTACGTCAAAGTGTATGGGGTTAACCGACTAAAAGGGATAAGTGTCCATATCTATTGTGGGTGGGGTTAAACGACTAAAAGGGATAAGTGTCCATATCTATTGAACCAAGCAAGATAGAATCGATTTTGTTTTTTCAGATGATAGGTTTTTATGTGTACATTAATCCACAAGCGGATACAAGGTTCTGTCGCTAACGGTTCAATTTCTATGTCATACTGGGTGGGGTTAACCGACTAAAAGGTATAAGTGTCCATATCTATTGACCCAAGCAAGATAGAATCGATTTTATTTTTGCAGATGGTAGGTTTTTATGTGTATATTAATCCACAAGCTGATACAAGGTTCTATCGCTAACGGTTCAATTTCTACGTTATAATGGGTGGGGTTAACCGACTAAAAGGGATAAGTATCCATATCTATTGAACCAAGCATGATAGAATCGATTTTATTTCTGCAGATGGTAGGCTTTTATGCGTATATTAATCCACAAGCTGATACAAGGTTCTATCGCTAACGGTTCAATTTCTACGTTATAATGGGTGGGGTTAACCGACTAAAAGGGATAAGTATCCATATCTATTGACCCAAGCAAGATAGAATCGATTTTATTTTTGCAGATGGTAGGTTTTTATGTGTATATTAATCCACAAGCTGATACAAGGTTCTATCGCTAACGGTTCAATTTCTACGTTATAATGGGTGGGGTTAACCGACTAAAAGGGATAAGTATCCATATTTATTGAACCAAGCAAGATAGAATCGATTTTGTTTTTGCAGATGATAGGTTTTTATGTGTATATTAATCCACAAGCTGACCCAAGGTTCTATCGTTAACGGTTAAATTTCTACGTTAAAGTGGATGGGGTTAAACGACGAAAATGGATAAGTGTCCATATCTATTGTGGGTGGGGTTAAACGACTAAAATGGATAAGTGTCCATATCTATTGAACCAAGCAAGATTAAATCGATTTTGTTTTTGCAGATGATAGGTTTTTATGTGTATATTAATCCACAAGCTGATCCAAGGTTCTATCGTTAACGGTTAAATTTCTACGTCAAAGTGGGTGGGGTTAACCGACTAAAAGGGATAAGTATCCATATCTATTGAACTAAGCAAGATAGAATCGATTTTGTTTTTGAAGATGACAGTTTTTTATGTGTATATTAATCCACAAGCTGACCCAATGCTCTATCTTTAATGGTTCAATTTCTACGTCATACTGGGTATGGTTAACCGACTAAAAGGGATAAGTATCCATATCTATTGAGCCAAGCAAGATAGAATCGATTTTGTTTTTGAAGATGATAGGTTTTTATGTGTATATTAATCCACAAGCTGATCAAATGCTCTATCTTTAATGGTTCAATTTCTACGTCATAGTGGGTGGGGTTAACCGACTAAAAGGGATAAGTATACATATCTATTGAACCAAGCAAGATAGAATCGAATTTATTTTTGCAGATGGTAGGTTTTTATGTGTATATTAATCCACAAGCTGATCAAATGCTCTATCTTTAATGGTTCAATTTCTACGTCATAGTGGGTGGGGTTAACCGACTAAAAGGGATAAGTATACATATCTATTGAACCAAGCAAGATAGAATCGAATGTATTTTTGCAGATGGTAGGGTTTTATGTGTATATTAATCCACAAGCTGATACAAGGTTCTATTGTTAACGGTTCAATTTCTACGTCAAAGTGTATGGGGTTAACCGACTAAAAGGGATAAGTGTCCATATCTATTGTGGGTGGGGTTAAACGACTAAAAGGGATAAGTGTCCATATCTATTGAACCAAGCAAGATAGAATCGATTTTGTTTTTTCAGATGATAGGTTTTTATGTGTATATTAATCCACAAGCTGACACAAGGTTCTATCGCTAACGGTTCAATTTCTATGTCATACTGGGTGGGGTTAACCGACTAAAAGGTATAAGTATCCATATCTATTGACCCAAGCAAGATAGAATCGATTTTATTTTTGCAGATGGTAGGTTTTTATGTGTACATTAATCCACAAGCTGATGCAAGGTTCTTTCGTTAATGGTTCCATTTCTACGTCAAAGTGGATGGGGTTAACCGACTAAAAGGTATAAGTGTCCATATCTATTGAACCAAGCAAGATAGAATCGATTTTGTTTTTTCAGATGATAAGTTTTTATGTGTACATTAATCCACAAGCTGATACAAGGTTCTAACGCTAACGGTTCAATTTCTATGTCATACTGGGTGGGGTTAACCGACTAAAAGGTATAAGTGTCCATATCTATTGACCCAAGCAAGATAGAATCGATTTTATTTTTGCAGATGGTAGGTTTTTATGTGTATATTAATCCACAAGCTGATACAAGGTTCTTTCGTTAATGGTTCCATTTCTACGTCAAAGTGGATGGGGTTAACCGACTAAAAGGGATAAGTATCCATATCTATTGAACCAAGCAAAATAGAATCGATTTTGTTTTTGCAGATGATAGGTTTTTATTTGTATATTAATCCACAAGCTTATCCATGGCTTTACCTTTAATGGTTCAATTTCTACGTCATAGTGGGTGGGGTTAACCGACTAAAAGGGATAAGTATACATACCTATTGAACCAAGCAAGATAGAATCGAATTTATTTTTGCAGATGTTAGTTTTTATGTGTATATTAATCCACAAGCTGATCCAAGGTTCTATCGCTAACGGTTCAATTTCTACGTTATAGTGGGTGGGGTTAACCGACTAAAAGGGATAAGTATCCATATCTATTGAACCAAGAAAGATAGAATCGGTTTTATTTCTGCAGATGGTAGGCTTTTATGTGTATATTAATTCACAAGCTGATACAAGGTTCTATCGTTAACGGTTCAATTTCTACGTCATACTGGGTGTGGTTAACCGACTAAAAGGGATAAGTATCCATATCTATTGAACCAAGCAAGATAGAATCGATTTTATTTTTGCAGATAGTAGGTTTTTATGTGTATATTAATCTGCAAGCTGATCTAAGGTTCTATCCTTAACGGTTCAATTTCTACGTTATAGCGGGTGGGGTTAACCGACTAAAAGGGATAAGTATCCATATCTATTGAACCAAGCAAGATAGAATCGATTTTGTTTTTGCAGATGATAGGTTTTTATGTTTATATTAATCCACAAGCTGATCCAAGGCTCTATCGCTAACGGTTCAATTTCTACGTCAAAGTGGATGGGGTTAACCGACTAAAAGGGATAAGTATACATATCTATTGAACCAAGCAAGATAGAATCGAATTTATTTTTGCAGATGGTAGGTTTTTATGTGTATATTAATCCACAAGCTGATCAAATGCTCTATCTTTAATGGTTCAATTTCTAAATCATAGTGGGTGGGGTTAACCGACTAAAAGGGATAAGTATACATATCTATTGAACCAAGCAAGATAGAATCGATTTTATTTTTGCAGATGGTAGGTTTTTATGTGTATATTAATCCGCAAGCTGATCTAAGGTTCTATCCTTAACGGTTCAATTTCTACGTTATAGCGGGTGGGGTTAACCGACAAAAAGGGATAAGTATCCATATCTATTGAACCAAGCAAGATAGAATCGATTTTGTTTTTGCGGATGATAGGTTTTTATGTGTATATTAATCCGCAAGCTGATCCAAGGCTCTATCTTTAATGGTTCAAAATCTACGTCATAGTGGCTGGGGTTAACCGACTAAAAGGGATAAGTATACATATCTATTGAACCAAGCAAGATAGAATCGAATTTATTTTTGCAAATGGTAGGTTTTTATGTGTGTATTAATCCACAAGCTGATCCAAGGTCCTATCGCTAACGGTTCAATTTCTACGTCATACTGTGTTTGGTTAACCGACTAAAAGGGATAAGTATCCATATCTATTGAACCAAGCAAGATAGAATCGAATTTATTTTTGCAGATGGTAGGTTTTTATGTGTGTATTAATCCACAAGCTGATCCAAGGTTCTATCGCTAACGGTTCAATTTCTACGTCACACTGGGTTTGGTTAACCGACTAAAAGGGATAAGTGTCCATATCTATTGTGGGTGGGGTTAAACGACTAAAAGGGATAAGTGTCCATATCTATTGAACCAAGCAAGATAGAATCGATTTTGTTTTTTCAGATGATAGGTTTTTATGTGTACATTAATCAACAAGCTGATACAAGGTTCTATCGCCAACGGTTCAATTTCTACGTCATAGTGGGTGGGGTTAACCGACTAAAAGGGATAAGTATACATATCTATTGAACCAAGCAAGATAGAATCGAATTTATTTTTGCAGATGGTAGGTTTTTATATGTATATTAATCCAGAAGCTGGTCAAATGCTCTATCTTTAATGGTTCAATTTCTACGTCATAGTGGGTGGGGTTAACCGACTAAAAGGGATAAGTATACATATCTATTGAACCAAGCAAGATAGAATCGAATGTATTTTTGCAGATGGTAGGGTTTTATGTGTATATTAATCCACAAGCTGATACAAGGTTCTATTGTTAACGGTTCAATTTCTACGTCAAAGTGTATGGGGTTAACCGACTAAAAGGGATAAGTGTCCATATCTATTGTGGGTGGGGTTAAACGACTAAAAGGGATAAGTGTCCATATCTATTGAACCAAGCAAGATAGAATCGATTTTGTTTTTTCAGATGATAGGTTTTTATGTGTACATTAATCCACAAGCGGATACAAGGTTCTGTCGCTAACGGTTCAATTTCTATGTCATACTGGGTGGGGTTAACCGACTAAAAGGTATAAGTGTCCATATCTATTGACCCAAGCAAGATAGAATCGATTTTATTTTTGCAGATGGTAGGTTTTTATGTGTATATTAATCCACAAGCTGATACAACGTTCTATCGCTAACGGTTCAATTTCTACGTTATAATGGGTGGGGTTAACCGACTAAAAGGGATAAGTATCCATATCTATTGAACCAAGCATGATAGAATCGATTTTATTTCTGCAGATGGTAGGCTTTTATGCGTATATTAATCCACAAGCTGATACAAGGTTCTATCGCTAACGGTTCAATTTCTACGTTATAATGGGTGGGGTTAACCGACTAAAAGGGATAAGTATCCATATCTATTGACCCAAGCAAGATAGAATCGATTTTATTTTTGCAGATGGTAGGTTTTTATGTGTATATTAATCCACAAGCTGATACAAGGTTCTATCGCTAACGGTTCAATTTCTACGTTATAATGGGTGGGGTTAACCGACTAAAAGGGATAAGTATCCATATCTATTGAACCAAGCAAGATAGAATCGATTTTGTTTTTGCAGATGATAGGTTTTTATTTGTATATTAATCCACAAGCTTATCCATGGCTTTACCTTTAATGGTTCAATTTCTACGTGATAGTGGGTGGGCTTAACCGACTAAAAGGGATAAGTATACATACCTATTGAACCAAGCAAGATATAATCGAATTTATTTTTGCAGATGTTAGGTTTTTATGTGTATATTAATCCACAAGCTGATACAAGGTTCTATCGCTAACGGTTCAATTTCTACGTTATAATGGGTGGGGTTAACCGACTAAAAGGGATAAGTATCCATATCTATTGAACCAAGCATGATAGAATCGATTTTATTTCTGCAGATGGTAGGCTTTTATGCGTATATTAATTCACAAGCTGATACAAGGTTCTATGGTTAACGGTTCAATTTCTACGTCATACTGGGTGTGGTTAACCGACTAAAAGGGATAAGTATCCATATCTATTGAACCAAGCAAGATAGAATCGATTTCATTTTTGCAGATGGTAGGTTTTTATGTGTATATTAATCTGCAAGCTGATCTAAGGTTCTATCCTTAACAGTTCAATTTCTACGTTATAGCGGGTGGGGTTAGCCGACTAAAAGGGATAAGTATCCATATCTATTGAACCAAGCAAGATAGAATCGATTTTGTTTTCGCAGATGATAGGTTTTTATGTGTATATTAATCCACAAGCTGATCCAAGGCTCTATCTTTAATGGTTCAATTTCTACGTCATAGTGGCTGGGGTTAACCGACTAAAAGGGATAAGTATACATACCTATTGAACCAAGCAAGATAGAATCGAATTTATTTTTGCAGATGGTAGGTTTTTATGTGTGTATTAATCCGCAAGCTGATCCAAGGTTCTATCGCTAACGGTTCAATTTCTACGTCATACTGGGTTTGGTTAACCGACTAAAAGGGATAAGTATCCATATCTATTGAACCAAGCAAGATAGAATCGATTTTATTTTTGCAGATGGTAGGCTTTTATGTGTATATTAATTCACAAGCTGATACAAGATTCTATCGTTAACGGTTCAATTTCTACGTTAAAGTGGATGGGGTTAAACGACGAAAATGGATAAGTGTCCATATCTATTGTGGGTGGGGTTAAACGACTAAAATGGATAAGTGTCCATATCTATTGAACCAAGCAAGATTAAATCGATTTTGTTTTTACAGATGATAGGTTTTTATGTGTATATTAATCCACAAGCTGATCCAAGGTCCTATCGTTAACGGTTAAATTTCTACGTCAAAGTGGATGGGGTTAACCGACTAAAAGGGTTAAGTATCCATATCTATTGAACCAAGCAAGATAGAATCGATTTTGTTTCTGAAGATGATAGGTTTTTATGTGTATATTAATCCACAAGCTGACCCAATGCTCTATCTTTAATGGTTCAATTTCTACGTCATACTGGGTGTGGTTAACCGACTAAAAGGGATAAGTATCCATATCTATTGAGCCAAGCAAGATAGAATCGATTTTGTTTTTGAAGATGATAGGTTTTTATGTGTATATTAATCCACAAGCTGATTAAATGCTCTATCTTTAATGGTTCAATTTCTTCGTCATAGTGGGTGGGGTTAACCGACTAAAAGGGATAAGTATACATATCTATTGAACCAAGCAAGATAGAATCGAATTTATTTTTGCAGATGGTAGGTTTTTATGTGTATATTAATCCACAAGCTGATCAAATGCTCTATCTTTAATGGTTCAATTTCTACGTCATAGTGGGTGGGGTTAACCGACTAAAAGGGATAAGTATACATATCTATTGAACCAAGCAAGATAGAATCGAATGTATTTTTGCAGATGGTAGGGTTTTTTGATACAAGGTTCTATTGTTAACGGTTCAATTTCTACGTCAAAGTGTATGGGGTTAACCGACTAAAAGGGATAAGTGTCCATATCTATTGTGGGTGGGGTTAAACGACTAAAAGGGATAAGTGTCCATATCTATTGAACCAAGCAAGATAGAATCGATTTTGTTTTTTCAGATGATAGGTTTTTATGTGTATATTAATCCACAGGCTGATACAAGGTTCTTTCGTTAATGGTTCCATTTCTACGTCAAAGTGGATGGGGTTAACAGACTAAAAGGGATAAGTATCCATATCTAGTGAACCAAGGAAGATAGAATCGATTTTGTTTTTGCAGATGATAGGTTTTTATTTGTATATTAATCCACAAGCTTATCCAAGGCTTTGCCTTTAATGGTTTAATTTCTACGTCATAGTGGGTGGGGTTAACCGACTAAAAGGGATAAGTATACATACCTATTGAACCAAGCAAGATAGAATCGAATTTATTTTTGCAGATGTTAGGTTTTTATGTGTATATTAATCCACAAGCTGATCCAAGGTTCTATCGCTAACGGTTCAATTTCTACGTTATAGTGGGTGTGGTTAACCGACTAAAAGGGATAAGTATCCATATCTATTGAACCAAGCAAGATAGAATCGAATTTATTTTTGCAGATGGTAGGTTTTTATGTGTGTATTAATCCACAAGCTGATCCAAGGTTCTATCGCTAACGGTTCAATTTCTACGTCATACTGGGTTTGGTTAACCGACTAAAAGGGATAAGTATACATATCTATTAAACCAAGCAAGATAGAATCGATTTTATTTTTGCAGATGGTAGGCTTTTATGTGTATATTAATTCACAAGCTGATACAAGGTTCTATCGTTAACGGTTCAATTTCTGCGTTAAAGTGGATGGGGTTAAACGACGAAAATGGATAAGTGTCCATATCTATTGTGGGCGGGGTTAAACGACTAAAATGGATAAGTGTCGATATCTATTGAACCAAGCAAGATTAAATCGATTTTGTTTTTGCAGATGATAGGTTTTTATGTGTATATTAATCCACAAGCTGATCCAAGGTTCTATCGTTAACGGTTAAATTTCTACGTCAAAGTGGGTGGGGTTAACCGACTAAAAGGGATAAGTATCCATATCTATTGAACCAAGCAAGATAGAATCGATTTTGTTTTTGAAGATGACAGTTTTTTATGTGTATATTAATCCACAAGCTGACCCAATGCTCTATCTTTAATGGTTCAATTTCTACGTCATACTGGGTGTGGTTAACCGACTAAAAGGGATAAGTATCCATATATATTGAGCCAAGCAAGATAGAATCGATTTTGTTTTTGAAGATGATAGGTTTTTATGTGTATATTAATCCACAAGCTGATCAAATGCTCTATCTTTAATGGTTCAATTTCTACGTCATAGTGGGTGGGGTTAACCGACTAAAAGGGATAAGTATACATATCTATTGAACCAAGCAAGATAGAATCGAATTTATTTTTGCAGATGGTAGGTTTTTATGTGTATATTAATCCACAAGCTGATCAAATGCTCTATCTTTAGTGGTTCAATTTCTACGTCATAGTGGGTGGGGTTAACCGACTAAAAGGGATAAGTATACATATCTATTGAACCAAGCAAGATAGAATCGAATGTATTTTTGCAGATGGTAGGGTTTTATGTGTATATTAATCCACAAGCTGATACAAGGTTCTATTGTTAACGGTTCAATTTCTACGTCAAAGTGTATGGGGTTAACCGACTAAAAGTGATAAGTGTCTATATCTATTGTGGGTGGGGTTAAACGACTAAAAGGGATAAGTGTCCATATCTATTGAACCAAGAAAGATAGAATCGATTTTGTTTTTTCAGATGATAGGTTTTTATGTGTATATTAATCCACAAGCTGATACAAGGTTCTATCGCTAACGGTTCAATTTCTATGTCATACTGGGTGGGGTTAACCGACTAAAAGGTATAAGTGTCCATATCTATTGACCCAAGCAAGATAGAATCGATTTTATTTTTGCAGATGGTAGGTTTTTATGTGTATATTAATCCACAAGCTGATGCAAGGTTCTTTCGTTAATGGTTCCATTTCTACGTCAAAGTGGATGGGGTTAACAGACTAAAAGGGATAAGTATCCATATCTAGTGAACCAAGCAAGATAGAATCGATTTTGTTTTTGCAGATGATAGGTTTTTATTTGTGTATCAATCCACAAGCTTATCCAAGGCTTTACCTTTAATGGTTTAATTTCTACGTCATAGTGGGTGGGGTTAACCGACTAAAAGGGATAAGTATACATACCTATTGAACCAAGCAAGATAGAATCGAATTTATTTTTGCAGATGTTAGGTTGTTATGTGTATATTAATCCACAAGCTTATCCAAGGTTCTATCGCTAACGGTTCAATTTCTACGTTATAGTGGGTGGGGTTAACCGACTAAAAGGGATTTTGAACCAAGCAAGATAGAATCGATTTTATTTCTGCAGATGGTAGGCTTTTATGTGTATATTAATTCACAAGCTGATACAAGGTTATATCGTTAACGGTTCAATTTCTACGTCATACTGGGTGTGGTTAACCGACTAAAAGGGATAAGTATACATATCTATTGAACCAAGCAAGATCGATTCGATTTTCTTTTTGCAGATGGTAGGTTTTTATGTGTATATTAATCCGCAAGCTGATCTAAGGTTCTATCCTTAACGGTTCAATTTCTACGTTATAGCGGGTGGGGTTAACCGACTAAAAGGAATAAGTATCCATATCTATTGAAACAAGCAAGATAGAATCGATTTTGTTTTTGCAGATGATAGGTTTTTATGTGTATATTAATCCACAAGCTGATCCAAGGCTCTATCTTTAATGGTTCAATTTCTACGTCATAGTAGCTGGGGTTAACCGACTAAAAGGGATAAGTATACATATCTATTGAACCAAGCAAGATAAAATCGAATTTATTTTTGCAGTTGGTAGGTTTTTATGTGTGTATTAATCCACAAGCCGATCCAAGGTTCTATCGCTAACGGTTCAATTTCTACGTCATACTGGGTGTGGTTAACCTACTAAAAGGGATAAGTATCCATATCTATTGAACCAAGCAAGATAGAATCGATTTTATTTTTGCAGATGGTAGGCTTTTATGTGTATATTAATTCACAAGCTGATACAAGGTTCTATCGTTAACGGTTCAATTTCTACGTTAAAGTGGATGGGGTTAAACGACGGAAATGGATAAGTGTCCATATCTATTGTGGGTGGGGTTAAACGACTAAAATGGATAAGTGTCCATATCTATTGAACCAAGCAAGATTAAATCGATTTTGTTTTTGCAGATGATAGGTTTTTATGTGTATATTAATCCACAAGCTGATCCAAGGTTCTATCGTTAACGGTTAAATTTCTACGTCAAAGTGGGTGGGGTTAACCGACTAAAAGGGATAAGTATCCATATCTGTTGAACCAAGCAAGATAGAATCGAATTTGTTTTTGAAGATGATAGGTTTTTATGTGTGTATTAATCCACAAGCTGATCCAAAGCTCTATCTTTAATGGTTCAATTTCTACGTCATATTGGGTGGGGTTAACCGACTAAAAGGGATAAGTATCCATATCTATTGAACCAAGCAAGATAGAAACGAATTTGTTTTTGAAGATGATAGGTTTTTATGTGTGTATTAATCCACAAGCTGATTCAATGCTCTATCTTTAATGGTTCAATTTCTACGTCATAGTGGGTGGGGTTAAACGAATAAAAGGGATAAGTATCCATATCTATTGAACCAAGCAAGATAGATTCGATTTTGTTTTTGCAGATGATAGTTTTTTATGTTTATATTGATCCACAAGCTGATCCAAGGTTCTATCGTTAACGGTTCAATTTCTACGTCAAAGTGGGTGGGGTTAACCGACTAAAAGCGATAAGTATCCATATCTATTGAACCAAGCAAGATAGAATCGATTTTGTTGTCGAAGATGATAGGTTTTTATGTGTATATTAATCCACAAGCTGATCAAATGCTCTATCTTTAATGGTTCAATTTCTACGTCATAGTGTGTGGGGTTAAACGACTAAAAGGGATAAGTATACATATCTATTGAACCAAGCAAGATAGAATCGAATTTCTTTTTGCAGATGGTGTTTTTATGCGTATATTAATCCACAAGCTGATCCAAGGTTCTATCGCTAACGGTTCAATTTCTACGTCACACTGGGTGTGGTTAATCCACTAAAAGGGATAAGTATCCATATCTATTGAACCAAGCAAGATAGAATTGATTTTATTTTTGCAGGTGGTAGGTTTTTATGTGTATATTAATCCACAAGCTGATACAAGGTTCTATTGTTAATGGTTCAATTTCTACGTCAAAGTGTATGGGGTTAACTGACTAAAAGGGATAAGTGTCCATATCTATTGTGGGTGGGGTTAAATGACTAAAAGGGATAAGTGTCCATATCTATTGAACCAAGCAAGATAGAATCGATTTTGTTTTTTCAGATGATAGGTTTTTATGTGTGTATTAATCCACAAGCTGATCCAAGGATCTATCGCTAACGGTTCAATTTCTACGTCATACTGGGTGGGGTTAACCGACTAAAAGGGATAAGGGTCCATATCTATTGAACCAAGCAAGATAGAATCGATTATATTTTTTCAGATGGTAGGTTTTTATGTGTATATTAATCCACAAGCTGATACAAGGTTCTATCGTTAACGGTTCAATTTCTACGTCAAAGTGGATGGGGTTAACCGACTAAAAGGGAAAGTGTCCATATCTATTGTGGGTGAGGTTAACCGACTAAAAGGGATAAGTGTCCAAATCTTTTGAACCAAGCAAGATAGAATCGATTTTGGTTTTGCAGATGATAGGTTCTTATGTGTGTATTAATCCACAAGCTGATCCAAGGTTCTATCGCTAACGGTTCAATTTCTACGTCATACTGGGTGGGGTTAACCGACTAAAAGGGATAAGGGTCCATATCAATTGAACCAAGCAAGATAGAATCGAATTTATTGTTGCAGATGGTAGGTTTTTATGTGTATATAAATCCACAAGCTGATACAAGGTTCTACCGCTAACGGTTCAATTTCTATGTCATACTGGGTGGGGTTAACTGACTAAAAGGGATAAGTGTCCATATCTATTTACCCCAGCGAGATAGAATCGATTTTATTTTTGCAGATGGTAGGTTTTTATGTGTGTATTAATCCACAAGCTGATCCAAGGTTCTATCGCTAACGGTTCAATTTCTACGTCATACTGGGTGGGGTTAACCGACTAAAAGGGATAAGGGTCCATATCTATTGAACCAAGCAAGATAGAATCGAATTTATTTTTGCAGATGGTAGGTTTTTATGTGTATATAAATCCACAAGCTGATACAAGGTTCTACCGCTAACGGTTCAATTTCTACGTCATACTGGGTGGGGTTAACCGACTAAAAGGGATAAGGGTCCATATCTATTGAACCAAGCAAGATAGAATCGATTTTATTTTTTCAGATGGTAGGTTTTTATGTGTGTATTAATCCACAAGCTGATCCAAGGTTCTATCTCTAACGGTTCAATTTCTACGTCATACTGGGTGGGGTTAACCGACTAAAAGGGATAAGGGTCCATATCTATTGAACCAAGCATAATAGAATCGAATTTATTTTTGCAGATGGTAGGTTTTTATGTGTATATAAATCCACAAGCTGATACAAGGTTCTACCGCTAACGGTTCAATTTCTATGTCATACTGGGTGGGGTTAACTGACTAAAAGGGATAAGTGTCCATATCTATTTACCCCAGCGAGATAGAATCGATTTTATTTTTGCAGATGGTAGGTTTTTATGTGTATATTAATCCACAAGCTGATACAAGGTTCTATTGTTAATGGTTCAATTTCTACGTCAAAGTGTATGGGGTTAACTGACTAAAAGGGATAAGTGTCCATATCTACTGTGGGTGGGGTTAAATGACTAAAAGGGATAAGTGTCCATATCTATTGAACCAATCAAGATAGAATCGATTTTGGTTTTGCAGATGATAGGTTCTTATGTGTATATTAATCCACAGGCTGATCCATGGTTCAGTCGCTAACGGTTCAATTCTACGTCAAAGTGGGTGGGGTTAACCGACTAAAAGGGATAAGTATCCATATCTATTGAACCAAGCAAGATAGAATCGATTTTGTTTTTGTAGATGATAGATTTTTATTTGTATATTAATCCACAAGCTGATCCAAGGTTCTATCGTTAACTGTTCAATTTCTACGTCAAAGTGGATGGGGTTAACCGACTAAAAGGGATAAGGGTCCATATGTATTGAACCAAGCAAGATAGAATCGATTTTGATTTTGCAGATGATAGGTTTTTATGTGTGTATTAATCCACAAGCTGATCCAAGGTTCTATCGCTAACGGTTCAATTTCTACGTCATACTGGGTGGGGTTAACCGACTAAAAGGGATAAGGATCCATATCTATTGAACCAAGCAAGATAGAATCGATTTTGTTTTTGCAGATGATAGGTTTTTATGTTTGTAATAATCCACAAGCTGATCCAAGGTTCTATCGTTAACTGTTCAATTTCTACGTCAAAGTGGATGGGGTTAACCGACTAAAAGGGAAAGTGTCCATATCTATTGTGGGTGAGGTTAACCGACTAAAAGGGATAAGTGTCCAAATCTATTGAACCAAGCAAGATAGAATCGATTTTGGTTTTGCAGATGATAGGTTCTTATGTGTATATTAATCCACAGGCTGATCCATGGTTCAGTCGCTAACGGTTCAATTCTACGTCAAAGTGGGTGGGGTTAACCGACTAAAAGGGATAAGTATCCATATCTATTGAACCAAGCAAGATAGAATCGATTTTGTTTTTGCAGATGATAGATTTTTATTTGTATATTAATCCGTAAGCTGATCCAAGGCTCTACCTTTAATGGTTCAATTTCTATGTCATAGTGGGTTGGGTTAACCGACTAAAAGGGATAAGTATACATATCTATTGAACCAAGCAAGATAGAATCGAATTTATTTTTGCAGATGGTAGGTTTTTATGTGTATATTAATCCACAAGCTGATCCAAGGCTCTATCGCTAACGGTTCAATTTCTACGTCATACTGGGTGGGGTTAACCGACTAAAAGGGATAAGGGTCCATATCTATTGAACCAAGCAAGATAGAATCGAATTTATTTTTGCAGATGGTAGGTTTTTATGTGTATATAAATCCACAAGCTGAAACAAGGTTCTACCGCTAACGGTTCAATTTCTATGTCTTACTGGGTGGGGTTAACCGACTAAAAGGGATAAGTGTCCATATCTATTTACCCCAGCGAGATAGAATCGATTTTATTTTTGCAGATGGTAGGTTTTTATGTGTATATTAATCCACAAGCTGATACAAGGTTCCTTCGTTAACGGTTCCATTTCTACGTCAAAGTGGATGGGGTTAACCGACTAAAAGGGAAAGTGTCCATATCTATTGTGGGTGAGGTTAACCGACTAAAAGGGATAGGTGTCCAAATCTATTGAACCAAGCAAGATAGAATCGATTTTGGTTTTGCAGATGATAGGTTCTTATGTGTATATTAATCCACAGGCTGATCGATGGTTCAGTCGTTAACGGTTCAATTTCTACGTCAAAGTGGGTGGGGTTAACCGACTAAAAGGGATAAGTATCCATATCTATTGAACCAAGCAAGATAGAATCGATTTTGTTTTTGCAGATGATAGGTTTTTATGTGTACATTAATCCACAAGCTGATACAAGATTCTAACGCTACGGTTCAATTTCTATGTCATACTGGGTGGGGTTAACCGACTAAAAGGTATAAGTGTCCATATCTATTGACCCAAGCAAGATAGAATCGATTTTATTTTTGCAGATGGTAGGTTTTTATGTGTATATTAATCCACAAGCTGATACAAGGTTCTTTCGTTAATAATTCCATTTCTACGTCAAAGTGGATGGGGTTAACCGACTAAAAGGGATAAGTATCCATATCTATTGAACCAAGCAAAATAGAATCGATTTTGTTTTTGCAGATGATAGGTTTTTATTTGTATATTAATCCACAAGCTTATCCATGGCTTTACCTTTAATGGTTCAATTTCTACGTCATAGTGGGTGGGGTTAACCGACTAAAAGGGATAAGTATACATACCTATTGAACCAAGCAAGATAGAATCGAATTTATTTTTGCAGATGTTAGTTTTTATGTGTATATTAATCCACAAGCTGATCCAAGGTTCTATCGCTAACGGTTCAATTTCTACGTTATAGTGGGTGGGGTTAACCGACTAAAAGGGATAAGTATCCATATCTATTGAACCAAGAAAGATAGAATCGGTTTTATTTCTGCAGATGGTAGGCTTTTATGTGTATATTAATTCACAAGCTGATACAAGGTTCTATCGTTAACGGTTCAATTTCTACGTCATACTGGGTGTGGTTAACCGACTAAAAGGGATAAGTATCCATATCTATTGAACCAAGCAAGATAGAATCGATTTTATTTTTGCAGATAGTAGGTTTTTATGTGTATATTAATCTGCAAGCTGATCTAAGGTTCTATCCTTAACGGTTCAATTTCTACGTTATAGCGGGTGGGGTTAACCGACTAAAAGGGATAAGTATCCATATCTATTGAACCAAGCAAGATAGAATCGATTTTGTTTTTGCAGATGATAGGTTTTTATGTTTATATTAATCCACAAGCTGATCCAAGGCTCTGTCGCTAACGGTTCAATTTCTACGTCAAAGTGGATGGGGTTAACCGACTAAAAGGGATAAGTATACATATCTATTGAACCAAGCAAGATAGAATCGAATTTATTTTTGCAGATGGTAGGTTTTTATGTGTATATTAATCCACAAGCTGATCAGATGCTCTATCTTTAATGGTTCAATTTCTAAATCATAGTGGGTGGGGTTAACCGACTAAAAGGGATAAGTATACATATCTATTGAACCAAGCAAGATAGAATCGATTTTATTTTTGCAGATGGTAGGTTTTTATGTGTATATTAATCCGCAAGCTGATCTAAGGTTCTATCCTTAACGGTTCAATTTCTACGTTATAGCGGGTGGGGTTAACCGACTAAAAGGGATAAGTATCCATATCTATTGAACCAAGCAAGATAGAATCGATTTTGTTTTTGCGGATGATAGGTTTTTATGTGTATATTAATCCGCAAGCTGATCCAAGGCTCTATCTTTAATTGTTCAAAATCTACGTCATAGTGGCTGGGGTTAACCGACTAAAAGGGATAAGTATACATATCTATTGAACCAAGCAAGATAGAATCGAATTTATTTTTGCAAATGGTAGGTTTTTATGTGTGTATTAATCCACAAGCTGATCCAAGGTCCTATCGCTAACGGTTCAATTTCTACGTCATACTGTGTTTGGTTAACCGACTAAAAGGGATAAGTATCCATATCTATTGAACCAAGCAAGATAGAATCGAATTTATTTTTGCAGATGGTAGGTTTTTATGTGTGTATTAATGCACAAGCTGATCCAAGGTTCTATCGCTAACGGTTCAATTTCTACGTCATACTGGGTTTGGTTAACCGACTAAAAGGGATAAGTGTCCATATCTATTGTGGGTGGGGTTAAACGACTAAAAGGGATAAGTGTCCATATCTATTGAACCAAGCAAGATAGAATCGATTTTGTTTTTTCAGATGATAGGTTTTTATGTGTACATTAATCAACAAGCTGATACAAGGTTCTATCGCCAACGGTTCAATTTCTACGTCATAGTGGGTGGGGTTAACCGACTAAAAGGGATAAGTATACATATCTATTGAACCAAGCAAGATAGAATCGAATTTATTTTTGCAGATGGTAGGTTTTTATATGTATATTAATCCACAAGCTGATCAAATGCTCTATCTTTAATGGTTCAATTTCTACGTCATAGTGGGTGGGGTTAACCGACCAAAAGGGATAAGTATACATATCTATTGAACCAAGCAAGATAGAATCGAATGTATTTTTGCAGATGGTAGGGTTTTATGTGTATATTAATCCACAAGCTGATACAAGGTTCTATTGTTAACGGTTCAATTTCTACGTCAAAGTGTATGGGGTTAACCGACTAAAAGGGATAAGTGTCCATATCTATTGTGGGTGGGGTTAAACGACTAAAAGGGATAAGTGTCCATATCTATTGAACCAAGCAAGATAGAATCGATTTTGTTTTTTCAGATGATAGGTTTTTATGTGTACATTAATCCACAAGCGGATACAAGGTTCTGTCGCTAACGGTTCAATTTCTATGTCATACTGGGTGGGGTTAACCGACTAAAAGGTATAAGTGTCCATATCTATTGACCCAAGCAAGATAGAATCGATTTTATTTTTGCAGATGGTAGGTTTTTATGTGTATATTAATCCACAAGCTGATACAAGGTTCTATCGCTAACGGTTCAATTTCTACGTTATAATGGGTGGGGTTAACCGACTAAAAGGGATAAGTATCCATATCTATTGAACCAAGCATGATAGAATCGATTTTATTTCTGCAGATGGTAGGCTTTTATGCGTATATTAATCCACAAGCTGATACAAGGTTCTATCGCTAACGGTTCAATTTCTACGTTATAATGGGTGGGGTTAACCGACTAAAAGGGATAAGTATCCATATCTATTGACCCAAGCAAGATAGAATCGATTTTATTTTTGCAGATGGTAGGTTTTTATGTGTATATTAATCCACAAGCTGATACAAGGTTCTATCGCTAACGGTTCAATTTCTACGTTATAATGGGTGGGGTTAACCGACTAAAAGGGATAAGTATCCATATCTATTGAACCAAGCAAGATAGAATCGATTTTGTTTTTGCAGATGATAGGTTTTTATTTGTATATTAATCCACAAGCTTATCCATGGCTTTACCTTTAATGGTTCAATTTCTACGTGATAGTGGGTGGGGTTAACCGACTAAAAGGGATAAGTATACATACCTATTGAACCAAGCAAGATATAATCGAATTTATTTTTGCAGATGTTAGGTTTTTATGTGTATATTAATCCACAAGCTGATACAAGGTTCTATCGCTAACGGTTCAATTTCTACGTTATAATGGGTGGGGTTAACCGACTAAAAGGGATAAGTATCCATATCTATTGAACCAAGCATGATAGAATCGATTTTATTTCTGCAGATGGTAGGCTTTTATGCGTATATTAATTCACAAGCTGATACAAGGTTCTATGGTTAACGGTTCAATTTCTACGTCATACTGGGTGTGGTTAACCGACTAAAAGGGATAAGTATCCATATCTATTGAACCAAGCAAGATAGAATCGATTTCATTTTTGCAGATGGTAGGTTTTTATGTGTATATTAATCTGCAAGCTGATCTAAGGTTCTATCCTTAACAGTTCAATTTCTACGTTATAGCGGGTGGGGTTAACCGACTAAAAGGGATAAGTATCCATATCTATTGAAACAAGCAAGATAGAATCGATTTTGTTTTCGCAGATGATAGGTTTTTATGTGTATATTAATCCACAAGCTGATCCAAGGCTCTATCTTTAATGGTTCAATTTCTACGTCATAGTGGCTGGGGTTAACCGACTAAAAGGGATAAGTATACATACCTATTGAACCAAGCAAGATAGAATCGAATTTATTTTTGCAGATGGTAGGTTTTTATGTGTGTATTAATCCGCAAGCTGATCCAAGGTTCTATCGCTAACGGTTCAATTTCTACGTCATACTGGGTTTGGTTAACCGACTAAAAGCGATAAGTATCCATATCTATTGAACCAAGCAAGATAGAATCGATTTTATTTTTGCAGATGGTAGGCTTTTATGTGTATATTAATTCACAAGCTGATACAAGATTCTATCGTTAACGGTTCAATTTCTACGTTAAAGTGGATGGGGTTAAACGACGAAAATGGATAAGTGTCCATATCTATTGTGGGTGGGGTTAAACGACTAAAATGGATAAGTGTCCATATCTATTGAACCAAGCAAGATTAAATCGATTTTGTTTTTACAGATGATAGGTTTTTATGTGTATATTAATCCACAAGCTGATCCAAGGTCCTATCGTTAACGGTTAAATTTCTACGTCAAAGTGGATGGGGTTAACCGACTAAAAGGGTTAAGTATCCATATCTATTGAACCAAGCAAGATAGAATCGATTTTGTTTTTGAAGATGATAGGTTTTTATGTGTATATTAATCCACAAGCTGACCCAATGCTCTATCTTTAATGGTTCAATTTCTACGTCATACTGGGTGTGGTTAACCGACTAAAAGGGATAAGTATCCATATCTATTGAGCCAAGCAAGATAGAATCGATTTTGTTTTTGAAGATGATAGGTTTTTATGTGTATATTAATCCACAAGCTGATTAAATGCTCTATCTTTAATGGTTCAATTTCTACGTCATAGTGGGTGGGGTTAACCGACTAAAAGGGATAAGTATACATATCTATTGAACCAAGCAAGATAGAATCGAATTTATTTTTGCAGATGGTAGGTTTTTATGTGTATATTAATCCACAAGCTGATCAAATGCTCTATCTTTAATGGTTCAATTTCTACGTCATAGTGGGTGGGGTTAACCGACTAAAAGGGATAAGTATACATATCTATTGAACCAAGCAAGATAGAATCGAATGTATTTTTGCAGATGGTAGGGTTTTTTGATACAAGGTTCTATTGTTAACGGTTCAATTTCTACGTCAAAGTGTATGGGGTTAACCGACTAAAAGGGATAAGTGTCCATATCTATTGTGGGTGGGGTTAAACGACTAAAAGGGATAAGTGTCCATATCTATTGAACCAAGCAAGATAGAATCGATTTTGTTTTTTCAGATGATAGGTTTTTATGTGTATATTAATCCACAAGCTGATACAAGGTTCTATCGCTAACGGTTCAATTTCTATGTCATACTGGGTGGGGTTAACCGACTAAAAGGTATAAGTGCCCATATCTATTGACCCAAGCAAGATAGAATCGATTTTATTTTTGCAGATGGTAGGTTTTTATGTGTATATTAATCCACAGGCTGATACAAGGTTCTTTCGTTAATGGTTTCATTTCTACGTCAAAGTGGATGGGGTTAACAGACTAAAAGGGATAAGTATCCATATCTAGTGAACCAAGGAAGATAGAATCGATTTTGTTTTTGCAGATGATAGGTTTTTATTTGTATATTAATCCACAAGCTTATCCAAGGCTTTGCCTTTAATGGTTTAATTTCTACGTCATAGTGGGTGGGGTTAACCGACTAAAAGGGATAAGTATACATACCTATTGAACCAAGCAAGATAGAATCGAATTTATTTTTGCAGATGTTAGGTTTTTATGTGTATATTAATCCACAAGCTGATCCAAGGTTCTATCGCTAACGGTTCAATTTCTACGTTATAGTGGGTGTGGTTAACCGACTAAAAGGGATAAGTATCCATATCTATTGAACCAAGCAAGATAGAATCGAATTTATTTTTGCAGATGGTAGGTTTTTATGTGTGTATTAATCCACAAGCTGATCCAAGGTTCTATCGCTAACGGTTCAATTTCTACGTCATACTGGGTTTGGTTAACCGACTAAAAGGGATAAGTATCCATATCTATTAAACCAAGCAAGATAGAATCGATTTTATTTTTGCAGATGGTAGGCTTTTATGTGTATATTAATTCACAAGCTGATACAAGGTTCTATCGTTAACGGTTCAATTTCTGCGTTAAAGTGGATGGGGTTAAACGACGAAAATGGATAAGTGTCCATATCTATTGTGGGCGGGGTTAAACGACTAAAATGGATAAGTGTCGATATCTATTGAACCAAGCAAGATTAAATCGATTTTGTTTTTGCAGATGATAGGTTTTTATGTGTATATTAATCCACAAGCTGATATAAGGTTCTATCGTTAACGGTTAAATTTCTACGTCAAAGTGGGTGGGGTTAACCGACTAAAAGGGATAAGTATCCATATCTATTGAACCAAGCAAGATAGAATCGATTTTGTTTTTGAAGATGACAGTTTTTTATGTGTATATTAATCCACAAGCTGACCCAATGCTCTATCTTTAATGGTTCAATTTCTACGTCATACTGGGTGTGGTTAACCGACTAAAAGGGATAAGTATCCATATCTATTGAGCCAAGCAAGATAGAATCGATTTTGTTTTTGAAGATGATAGGTTTTTATGTGTATATTAATCCACAAACTGATATAAGGTTCTATCGTTAACGGTTAAATTTCTACGTCATACTGGGTGTGGTTAACCGACTAAAAGGGATAAGTATCCATATCTATTGAGCCAAGCAAGATAGAATCGATTTTGTTTTTGAAGATGACAGTTTTTTATGTGTATATTAATCCACAAGCTGACCCAATGCTCTATCTTTAATGGTTCAATTTCTAAGTCATACTGGGTGTGGTTAATCGACTAAAAGGGATAAGTATCCATATCTATTGAACCAAGCAAGAAAGAATCGATTTTATTTTTGCAGATGGTAGGTTTTTATGTGTATATTAATCCACAAACTGATATAAGGTTCTATCGTTAACGGTTAAATTTCTACGTCAAAGTGGGTGGGGTTAACCGACTAAAAGGGATAAGTATCCATATCTATTGAACCAAGCAAGATAGAATCGATTTTGTTTTTGAAGATGACAGTTTTTTATGTGTATATTAATCCACAAGCTGACCCAATGCTCTATCTTTAATGGTTCAATTTCTACGTCATACTGGGTGTGGTTAACCGACTAAAAGGGATAAGTATCCATATCTATTGAGCCAAGCAAGATAGAATCGATTTTGTTTTTGAAGATGATAGGTTTTTATGTGTATATTAATCCACAAGCTGATCAAATGCTCTATCTTTAATGGTTCAATTTCTACGTCATAGTGGGTGGGGTTAACCGACTAAAAGGGATAAGTATACATATCTATTGAACCAAGCAAGATAGAATCGAATTTATTTTTGCAGATGGTAGGTTTTTATGTGTATATTAATCCACAAGCTGATCAAATGCTCTATCTTTAGTGGTTCAATTTCTACGTCATAGTGGGTGGGGTTAACCGACTAAAAGGGATAAGTATACATATCTATTGAACCAAGCAAGATAGAATCGAATGTATTTTTGCAGATGGTAGGGTTTTATGTGTATATTAATCCACAAGCTGATACAAGGTTCTATTGTTAACGGTTCAATTTCTACGTCAAAGTGTATGGGGTTAACCGACTAAAAGTGATAAGTGTCTATATCTATTGTGGGTGGGGTTAAACGACTAAAAGGGATAAGTGTCCATATCTATTGAACCAAGCAAGATAGAATCGATTTTGTTTTTTCAGATGATAGGTTTTTATGTGTATATTAATCCACAAGCTGATACAAGGTTCTATCGCTAACGGTTCAATTTCTATGTCATACTGGGTGGGGTTAACCGACTAAAAGGTATAAGTGTCCATATCTATTGACCCAAGCAAGATAGAATCGATTTTATTTTTGCAGATGGTAGGTTTTTATGTGTATATTAATCCACAAGCTGATGCAAGGTTCTTTCGTTAATGGTTCCATTTCTACGTCAAAGTGGATGGGGTTAACAGACTAAAAGGGATAAGTATCCATATCTAGTGAACCAAGCAAGATAGAATCGATTTTGTTTTTGCAGATGATAGGTTTTTATTTGTGTATTAATCCACAAGCTTATCCAAGGCTTTACCTTTAATGGTTTAATTTCTACGTCATAGTGGGTGGGGTTAACCGACTAAAAGGGATAAGTATACATACCTATTGAACCAAGCAAGATAGAATCGAATTTATTTTTGCAGATGTTAGGTTTTTATGTGTATATTAATCCACAAGCTTATCCAAGGTTCTATCGCTAACGGTTCAATTTCTACGTTATAGTGGGTGGGGTTAACCGACTAAAAGGGATTTTGAACCAAGCAGGATAGAATCGATTTTATTTCTGCAGATGGTAGGCTTTTATGTGTATATTAATTCACAAGCTGATACAAGGTTATATCGTTAACGGTTCAATTTCTACGTCATACTGGGTGTGGTTAACCGACTAAAAGGGATAAGTATACATATCTATTGAACCAAGCAAGATAGATTCGATTTTATTTTTGCAGATGGTAGGTTTTTATGTGTATATTAATCCGCAAGCTGATCTAAGGTTCTATCCTTAACGGTTCAATTACTACGTTATAGCGGGTGGGGTTAACCGACTAAAAGGAATAAGTATCCATATCTATTGAAACAAGCAAGATAGAATCGATTTTGTTTTTGCAGATGATAGGTTTTTATGTGTATATTAATCCACAAGCTGATCCAAGGCTCTATCTTTAATGGTTCAATTTCTACGTCATAGTAGCTGGGGTTAACCGACTAAAAGGGATAAGTATACATATCTATTGAACCAAGCAAGATAGAATCGAATTTATTTTTGCAGATGGTAGGTTTTTATGTGTGTATTAATCCACAAGCTGATCCAAGGTTCTATCGCTAACGGTTCAATTTCTACGTCATACTGGGTGTGGTTAACCTACTAAAAGGGATAAGTATCCATATCTATTGAACCAAGCAAGATAGAATCGATTTTATTTTTGCAGATGGTAGGCTTTTATGTGTATATTAATTCACAAGCTGATACAAGGTTCTATTGTTAATGGTTCAATTTCTACGTCAAAGTGTATGGGGTTAACTGACTAAAAGGGATAAGTGTCCATATCTATTGTGGGTGGGGTTAAATGACTAAAAGGGATAAGTGTCCATATCTATTGAACCAAGCAAGATAGAATCGATTTTGTTTTTTCAGATGATAGGTTTTTATGTGTGTATTAATCCACAAGCTGATCCAAGGATCTATCGCTAACGGTTCAATTTCTACGTTAAAGTGGATGGGGTTAAACGACGGAAATGGATAAGTGTCCATATCTATTGTGGGTGGGGTTAAACGACTAAAATGGATAAGTGTCCATATCTATTGAACCAAGCAAGATTAAATCGATTTTGTTTTTGCAGATGATAGGTTTTTATGTGTATATTAATCCACAAGCTGATCCAAGGTTATATCGTTAACGGTTAAATTTCTACGTCAAAGTGGGTGGGGTTAACCGACTAAAAGGGATAAGTATCCATATCTATTGAACCAAGCAAGATAGAATCGAATTTGTTTTTGAAGATGATAGGTTTTTATGTGTGTATTAATCCACAAGCTGATCCAAAGCTCTATCTTTAATGGTTCAATTTCTACGTCATATTGGGTGGGGTTAACCGACTAAAAGGGATAAGTATCCATATCTATTGAACCAAGCAAGATAGAAACGAATTTGTTTTTGAAGATGATAGGTTTTTATGTGTGTATTAATCCACAAGCTGATTCAATGCTCTATCTTTAATGGTTCAATTTCTACGTCATAGTGGGTGGGGTTAAACGAGTAAAAGGGATAAGTATCCATATCTATTGAACCAAGCAAGATAGATTCGATTTTGTTTTTGCAGATGATAGTTTTTTATGTTTATATTGATCCACAAGCTGATCCAAGGTTCTATCGTTAACGGTTCAATTTCTACGTCAAAGTGGGTGGGGTTAACCGACTAAAAGGGATAAGTATCCATATCTATTGAACCAAGCAAGATAGAATCGATTTTGTTGTCGAAGATGATAGGTTTTTATGTGTATATTAATCCACAAGCTGATCAAATGCTCTATCTTTAATGGTTCAATTTCTACGTCATAGTGTGTGGGGTTAAACGACTAAAAGGGATAAGTATACATATCTATTGAACCAAGCAAGATAGAATCGAATTTCTTTTTGCAGATGGTGTTTTTATGCGTATATTAGTCCACAAGCTGATCCAAGGTTCTATCGCTAACGGTTCAATTTCTACGTCACACTGGGTGTGGTTAATCCACTAAAAGGTATAAGTATCCATATCTATTGAACCAAGCAAGATAGAATTGATTTTATTTTTGCAGGTGGTAGGTTTTTATGTGTATATTAATCCACAAGCTGATACAAGGTTCTATTGTTAATGGTTCAATTTCTACGTCAAAGTGTATGGGGTTAACTGACTAAAAGGGATAAGTGTCCATATCTATTGTGGGTGGGGTTAAATGACTAAAAGGGATAAGTGTCCATATCTATTGAACCAAGCAAGATAGAATCGATTTTGTTTTTTCAGATGATAGGTTTTTATGTGTGTATTAATCCACAAGCTGATCCAAGGATCTATCGCTAACGGTTCAATTTCTACGTCATACTGGGTGGGGTTAACCGACTAAAAGGGATAAGGGTCCATATCTATTGAACCAAGCAAGATAGAATCGATTTTATTTTTTCAGATGGTAGGTTTTTATGTGTATATTAATCCACAAGCTGATACAAGGTTCTATCGTTAACGGTTCAATTTCTACGTCAAAGTGGATGGGGTTAACCGACTAAAAGGGAAAGTGTCCATATCTATTGTGGGTGAGGTTAACCGACTAAAAGGGATAAGTGTCCAAATCTATTGAACCAAGCAAGATAGAATCGATTTTGGTTTTGCAGATGATAGGTTCTTATGTGTGTATTAATCCACAAGCTGATCCAAGGTTCTATCGCTAACGGTTCAATTTCTACGTCATACTGGGTGGGGTTAACCGACTAAAAGGGATAAGGGTCCATATCAATTGAACCAAGCAAGATAGAATCGAATTTATTGTTGCAGATGGTAGGTTTTTATGTGTATATAAATCCACAAGCTGATACAAGGTTCTACCGCTAACGGTTCAATTTCTATGTCATACTGGGTGGGGTTAACTGACTAAAAGGGATAAGTGTCCATATCTATTTACCCCAGCGAGATAGAATCGATTTTATTTTTGCAGATGGTAGGTTTTTATGTGTGTATTAATCCACAAGCTGATCCAAGGTTCTATCGCTAACGGTTCAATTTCTACGTCATACTGGGTGGGGTTAACCGACTAAAAGGGATAAGGGTCCATATCTATTGAACCAAGCAAGATAGAATCGAATTTATTTTTGCAGATGGTAGGTTTTTATGCGTATATAAATCCACAAGCTGATACAAGGTTCTACCGCTAACGGTTCAATTTCTACGTCATACTGGGTGGGGTTAACCGACTAAAAGGGATAAGGGTCCATATCTATTGAACCAAGCAAGATAGAATCGATTTTATTTTTTCAGATGGTAGGTTTTTATGTGTGTATTAATCCACAAGCTGATCCAAGGTTCTATCTCTAACGGTTCAATTTCTACGTCATACTGGGTGGGGTTAACCGACTAAAAGGGATAAGGGTCCATATCTATTGAACCAAGCATAATAGAATCGAATTTATTTTTGCAGATGGTAGGTTTTTATGTGTATATAAATCCACAAGCTGATACAAGGTTCTACCGCTAACGGTTCAATTTCTATGTCATACTGGGTGGGGTTAACTGACTAAAAGGGATAAGTGTCCATATCTATTTACCCCAGCGAGATAGAATCGATTTTATTTTTGCAGATGGTAGGTTTTTATGTGTATATTAATCCACAAGCTGATACAAGGTTCTATTGTTAATGGTTCAATTTCTACGTCAAAGTGTATGGGGTTAACTGACTAAAAGGGATAAGTGTCCATATCTACTGTGGGTGGGGTTAAATGACTAAAAGGGATAAGTGTCCATATCTATTGAACCAATCAAGATAGAATCGATTTTGGTTTTGCAGATGATAGGTTCTTATGTGTATATTAATCCACAGGCTGATCCATGGTTCAGTCGCTAACGGTTCAATTCTACGTCAAAGTGGGTGGGGTTAACCGACTAAAAGGGATAAGTATCCATATCTATTGAACCAAGCAAGATAGAATCGATTTTGTTTTTGTAGATGATAGATTTTTATTTGTATATTAATCCACAAGCTGATCCAAGGTTCTATCGTTAACTGTTCAATTTCTACGTCAAAGTGGATGGGGTTAACCGACTAAAAGGGATAAGGGTCCATATCTATTGAACCAAGCAAGATAGAATCGATTTTGATTTTGCAGATGATAGGTTTTTATGTGTGTATTAATCCACAAGCTGATCCAAGGTTCTATCGCAAACGGTTCAATTTCTACGTCATACTGGGTGGGGTTAACCGACTAAAAGGGATAAGGATCCATATCTATTGAACCAAGCAAGATAGAATCGATTTTGTTTTTGCAGATGATAGGTTTTTATGTTTATATTAATCCACAAGCTGATCCAAGGTTCTATCGTTAACTGTTCAATTTCTACGTCAAAGTGGATGGGGTTAACCGACTAAAAGGGAAAGTGTCCATATCTATTGTGGGTGAGGTTAACCGACTAAAAGGGATAAGTGTCCAAATCTATTGAACCAAGCAAGATAGAATCGATTTTGGTTTTGCAGATGATAGGTTCTTATGTGTATATTAATCCACAGGCTGATCCATGGTTCAGTCGCTAACGGTTCAATTCTACGTCAAAGTGGGTGGGGTTAACCGACTAAAAGGGATAAGTATCCATATCTATTGAACCAAGCAAGATAGAATCGATTTTGTTTTTGCAGATGATAGATTTTTATTTGTATATTAATCCGTAAGCTGATCCAAGGCTCTACCTTTAATGGTTCAATTTCTATGTCATAGTGGGTTGGGTTAACCGACTAAAAGGGATAAGTATACATATCTATTGAACCAAGCAAGATAGAATCGAATTTATTTTTGCAGATGGTCGGTTTTTATGTGTATATTAATCCACAAGCTGATCCAAGGCTCTATCGCTAACGGTTCAATTTCTACGTCATACTGGGTGGGGTTAACCGACTAAAAGGGATAAGGGTCCATATCTATTGAACCAAGCAAGATAGAATCGAATTTCTTTTTGCAGATGGTAGGTTTTTATGTGTATATAAATCCACAAGCTGATACAAGGTTCTACCGCTAACTGTTCAATTTCTATGTCATATTGGGTGGGGTTAACCGACTAAAAGGGATAAGTGTCCATATCTATTTACCCCAGCGAGATAGAATCGATTTTATTTTTGCAGATGGTAGGTTTTTATGTGTATATTAATCCACAAGCTGATACAAGGTTCCTTCGTTAACGGTTCCATTTCTACGTCAAAGTGGATGGGGTTAACCGACTAAAAGGGAAAGTGTCCATATCTATTGTGGGTGAGGTTAACCGACTAAAAGGGATAGGTGTCCAAATCTATTGAACCAAGCAAGATAGAATCGATTTTGGTTTTGCAGATGATAGGTTCTTATGTGTATATTAATCCACAGGCTGATCGATAGTTCAGTCGTTAACGGTTCAATTTCTACGTCAAAGTGGGTGGGGTTAACCGACTAAAAGGGATAAGTATCCATATCTATTGAACCAAGCAAGATAGAATCGATTTTGTTTTTGCAGATGATAGGTTTTTATTTGTATATTAATCCATAAGCTGATCCAAGGCTCTACCTTTAATGGTTCAATTTCTACGTCATAGTGGGTTGGGTAAACCGACTAAAAGGGATAAGTATACATATCTAATGAACCAAGCAAGATAGAATCGAATTTATTTTTGCAGATGGTAGGTTTTTATGTGTATATTAATCGACATGCTGATCCAATGTTCTATCGCTAACGGTTCAATTTCTACGTCATACTGGGTGGGGTTAACCGACTAAAAGGGATAAGTGTCCATATCTATTTACCCCAGCGAGATAGAATCGATTTTATTTTTGCAGATGGTAGGTTTTTATGTGTATATTAATCCAAAAGCTGATACAAGGTTCCTTCGTTAACGGTTCCATTTCTACGTCAAAGTGGATGGGGTTACCGACTAAAAGGGAAAGTGTCCATATCTATTGTGGGTGAGGTTAACCGACTAAAAGGGATAAGTGTCCAAATCTATTGAACCAAGCAAGATAGAATCGATTTTGGTTTTGCAGATGATAGGTTTTTATTTGTATATTAATCCATAAGCTGATCCAAGGCTCTACCTTTAATGGTTCAATTTCTACGTCATAGTGCGTTGGGTTAACCGACTAAAAGGGATAAGGGTCCATATCTATTGAACCAAGCAAGATAGAATCGAATTTATTTTTGCAGATGGTAGGTTTTTATGTGTATATTAATCCACAAGCTGATACAAGGTTCCTTCGTTAACGGTTCCATTTCTACGTCAAAGTGGATGGGGTTAACCGACTAAAAGGGAAAGTGTCCATATCTATTGTGGGTGAGGTTAACCGACTAAAAGGGATAGGTGTCCAAATCTATTGAACCAAGCAAGATAGAATCGATTTTGGTTTTGCAGATGATAGGTTCTTATGTGTATATTAATCCACAGGCTGATCGATGGTTCAGTCGTTAACGGTTCAATTTCTACGTCAAAGTGTATGGGGTTAACCGACTAAAAGGGATAAGTGTCCATATCTATTGCGGGTGGGGTTATACGACTAAAAGGGATAAGTGTACATATCTATTGAACCAAGCAAGATAGAATCGATTTTGTTTTTTCAGATGATAGGCTTTTATGTGTATATTAATCCACAAGCTGATACAAGGTTCTTTCGCTAACGGTTCAATTTCTATGTCATACTGGGTGGGGTTAACCGACTAAAAGGTATAAGTGTCCATATCTATTGACCCAAGCAAGATAGAATCGATTTTATTTTTGCAGATGGTAGGTTTTTATGTGTATATTAATCCACAAGCTGATACAAGGTTCTTTCGTTAATGGTTCCATTTCTACGTCAAAGTGGATGGGGTAAACAGACTAAAAGGGATAAGTATCCATATCTATTGAACCAAGCAAGATAGAATCGATTTTGTTTTTGCAGATGATAGGTTTTTATTAGTGTATTAATCCACAAGCTTATCCAAGGCTCTACCTTTAATGGTTCAATTTCTACGTCATAGTGGGTGGGGTTAACCGACTAAAAGGAATAAGTATACATATCTATTGAACCAAGCAAGATAGAATCGAATTTAGTTTTACAGATGGTAGATTTTTATGTGTATATTAATCCACAAGCTGATCCAAGGTTCTATCGCTAACGGTTCAATTTCTACGTTATAGTGGGTGGGGTTAACCGACTAAAAGGGATAAGTATCCATATCTATTTAACCAAGCAATATAGAATCGATTTTGTTTTTGCAGATGATAGGTTTTTATGTGTGTATTAATCCACAAGCTTATCCAAGGCTCTACCTTTAATGGTTCAATTTCTACGTCATAGTGGGTGGGGTTAACCGACTAAAAGGGAAAAGTGTACATATCTATTGTGGGTGGGGTTAACCGACTAAAAGGGATAAGTGTCCATATCTATTGAACCAAGCAAGATAGAATCGATTTTGTTTTTGCAGATGATAGGTTTTTATGTTTATATTAATCCACAAGCTGATCCAAGGTTCTATCGTTAACGGTTCAATTTCTACGTCAAAGTGGATGGGGTTAACCGACTAAAAGGGAAAGTGTCCATATCTATTGTGGGTGAGGTTAACCGACTAAAAGGGATAAGTGTCCAAATCTATTGAACCAAGCAAGATAGAATCGAATTTATTTTTTCAGATGGTAGGTTTTTATGTGTATATAAATCCACAAGCTGATACAAGGTTCTACCGCTAACGGTTCAATTTCTATGTCATACTGGGTGGGGTTAACCGACTAAAAGGGATAAGTGTCCATATCTATTTACCCCAGCGAGATAGAATCGATTTTATTTTTGCAGATGGTAGGTTTTTATGTGTATATTAATCCGTAAGCTGATCCAAGGCTCTAACTTTAATGGTTCAATTTCTACGTCATAGTGGGTTGGGTTAACCGACTAAAAGGGATAAGTATACATATCTATTGAACCAAGCAAGATAGAATCGAATTTATTTTTGCAGATGGTAGGTTTTTATGTGTATATAAATCCATAAGCTGATACAAGGTTCTACCGCTAACGGTTCAATTTCTATGTCATACTGGGTGGGGTTAACCGACTAAAAGGGATAAGTGTCCATATCTATTTACCCCAGCGAGATAGAATCGATTTTATTTTTGCAGATGGTAGGTTTTTATGTGTATATTAATCCACAAGCTGATCCAAGGTTCTATCGTTAACGGTTCAATTTCTACGTCAAAGTGGATGGGGTTAACCGAATAAAAGGGAAAGTGTCCATATCTATTGTGGGTGAGGTTAACCGACTAAAAGGGATAAGTGTCCAAATCTATTGAACCAAGCAAGATAGAATCGAATTTATTTTTTCAGATGGTAGGTTTTTATGTGTATATAAATCCACAAGCTGATACAAGGTTCTACCGCTAACGGTTCAATTTCTATGTCATACTGGGTGGGGTTAACCGACTAAAAGGGATAAGTGTCCATATCTATTTACCCCAGCGAGATAGAATCGATTTTATTTTTGCAGATGGTAGGTTTTTATGTGTATATTAATCCACAAGCTGATCCAAGGTTCTATCGCTAACGGTTCAATTTCTACGTCATACTGGGTGGGGTTAACCGACTAAAAGGGATAAGGGTCCATATCTATTGAACCAAGCAAGATAGAATCGAATTTATTTTTGCAGATGGTAGGTTTTTATGTGTATATAAATCCACAAGCTGATACAAGGTTCTACCGCTAACGGTTCAATTTCTATGTCATACTGGGTGGGGTTAACCGACTAAAAGGGATAAGTGTCCATATCTATTTACCCCAGCGAGATAGAATCGATTTTATTTTTGCAGATGGTAGGTTTTTATGTGTATATTAATCCACAAGCTGATACAAGGTTCCTTCGTTAACGGTTCCATTTCTACGTCAAAGTGGATGGGGTTAACCGACTAAAAGGGAAAGTGTCCATATCTATTGTGGGTGAGGTTAACCGACTAAAAGGGATAGGTGTCCAAATCTATTGAACCAAGCAAGATAGAATCGATTTTGGTTTTGCAGATGATAGGTTCTTATGTATATATTAATCCACAGGCTGATCCATGGTTCAGTCGTTAACGGTTCAATTTCTACGTCAAAGTGGGTGGGGTTAACCGACTAAAAGGGATAAGTATCCATATCTATTGAACCAAGCAAGATAGAATCGATTTTGTTTTTGCAGATGATAGGTTTTTATTTGTATATTAATCCATAAGCTGATCCAAGGATCTACCTTTAATGGTTCAATTTCTACGTCATTGTGGGTTGGGTTAACCGACTAAAAGGGATAAGTATACATATCTATTGAACCAAGCAAGATAGAATCGAATTTATTTTTGCAGATGGTAGGTTTTTATGTGTATATTAATCCACAAGCTGATCCAATGTTCTATCGCTAACGGTTCAATTTCTACGTCATACTGGGTGGGGTTAACCGACTAAAAGGGATAAGTGTCCATATCTATTTACCCCAGCGAGATAGAATCGATTTTATTTTTGCAGATGGTAGGTTTTTATGTGTATATTAATCCACAAGCTGATACAAGGTTCCTTCGTTAACGGTTCCATTTCTACGTCAAAGTGGATGGGGTTAACCGACTAAAAGGGAAAGTGTCCATATCTATTGTGGGTGAGGTTAACCGAATAAAAGGGATAAGTGTCCAAATCTATTGAACCAAGCAAGATAGAATCGATTTTGGTTTTGCAGATGATAGGTTCTTATGTGTATATTAATCCAGAGGCTGATCCATGGTTCAGTCGTTAACGGTTCAATTTCTACGTCAAAGTGGGTGGGGTTAACCGACTAAAAGGGATAAGTATCCATATCTATTGAACCAAGCAAGATAGAATCGATTTTGTTTTTGCAGATGATAGGTTTTTATTTGTATATTAATCCATAAGCTGATCCAAGGCTCTACCTTTAATGGTTCAATTTCTACGTCATAGTGGTTTGGGTTAACCGACTAAAAGGGATAAGGGTCCATATCTATTGAACCAAGCAAGATAGAATCGAATTTATTTTTGCAGATGGTAGGTTTTTATGTGTATATTAATCCACAAGTTGATCAAATGCTCTATCTTTAATGGTTCAATTTCTACATCATAGTGGGTGGGGTTAACCGACTAAAAGGGATAAGTATACATATCTATTGAACCAAGCAAGATAGAATCGAATTTATTTTTGCAGATGGTAGGTTTTTATGTGTATATTAATCCACAAGCTGATCAAATGCTCTATCTTAAATGGTTCAATTTCTACGTCATAGTGGGTGGGGTTAACCGACTAAAAGGGATAAGTATACATATCTATTGAACCAAGCAAGATAGAATCGAATGTATTTTTGCAGATGGTAGGTTTTTATGTGTATATTAATCCACAAGCTGATATAAGGTTCTATTGTTAACGGTTCAATTTCTACGTCAAAGTGTATGGGGTTAACCGACTAAAAGAGATAAGTGTCCATATCTATTGTGGGTGGGGTTATACGACTAAAAGGGATAAGTATCCATATCTATTGAACCAAGCAAGATATAATCGATTTTGTTTTTTCAGATGATAGGCTTTTATGTGTATATTAATCCACAAGCTGATACAAGGTTCTATCGCTAACGGTTCAATTTCTATGTCATACTGGGTTGGGTTAACCGAGTAAAAGGTATAAGTGTCCATATCTATTGACCCAAGCAAGATAGAATCGATTTTATTTTTGCAGATGGTAGGTTTTTATGTGTATATTAATCCACAGGCTGATACAAGGTTCTTTCGTTAATGGTTCCATTTCTACGTCAAAGTGGATGGGGTTAACCGACTAAAGGGGATAAGTATCCATATCTATTGAACCAAGCAAGATAGAATCGATTTTGTTTTTGCAGATGATAGGTTTTTATTTGTGTATTAATCCACAAGCTTATCCAAGGCTCTACCTTTAATGGTTCAATTTCTACGTCATAGTGGGTGGGGTTAACCGACTAAAAGGAATAAGTATACATATCTATTGAACCAAGCAAGATAGAATCGAATTTATTTTTACAGATGGTGGGTTTTTATGTGTATATTAATCCACAAGCTGATCCAAGGTTCTATCGCTAACGGTTCAATTTCTACGTTATAGTGGGTGGGGTTAACCGACTAAAAGGGATCAGTATCCATATCTATTGAACCAAGCAATATAGAATCGATTTTGTTTTTGCAGATGATAGGTTTTTATGTGTGTATTAATCCACAAGCTTATCCAAGGCTCTACCTTTAATGGTTCAATTTCTACGTCATAGTGGGTGGGGTTAACCGACTAAAAGGGAAAAGTGTCCATATCTATTGTGGGTGGGGTTAACCGACTAAAAGGGATAAGTATCCATATCTATTGAAACAAGCAAGATAGACTCGATTTTGTTTTTGCAGATGGTAGGCTTTTATGTGTATATTAATCCACAAGCTGATCCAAGGTTCTATCGCTAACGGTTCAATTTCTATGTCATACTGGGTGGGGTTAACCGACTAAAAGGTATAAGTGTCCATATCTATTGAACCAAGCAAGCTAGAATCGAATTTATTTTTGCAGATGGTAGGTTTTTATGTGTATATTAATCCACAAGCTGATCCAAGATTCTATCGCTAATGGTTCAATTTCTATGTAATACTGGGTGGGGTTAACCGACTAAAAGGGATAAGTGCCCATATCTATTGAACCAAGCAGGATAGAATCGATTTTGTTTTTGCAGATGATAAGTTTTTATGTGTATATTAATCCACAAGCTGACATAAGGTTCTCTTCGTTAACGGTTCAATTTCTACGATATAGTGGGTGGGGTTAACCGATTAAGAGGGTTAAGTATACATATCTATTGAACCAGGCAAGATAGAATCGAATTTATTTTTGCAGATGGTAGGTTTTTATGTGTATATTAATCCACAAGCTAATCCAAGGTTCTATCGTTAACGGTTCAATTTCTACGTCATACTGGGTGTGGTTAACCGACTAAGAGGGTTAAGTATACATATCTATTGAACCAAGCAAGATAGAATCGAATTTATTTTTTCATATGATAGGTTTTTATGTGTATATGAATCCACAAGCTGATCCAAGGTTCTATCGCTAACGGTTCAATTTCTATGTCATACTGGGTGGGGTTAACCGACTAAAAGGTATAAGTGTCCATATCTATTGACACAAGCAAGATAGAATCGATTTTATTTTCGCAGATGGTAGGTTTTTATGTGTATATTAATCCACAAGCTGATACAAGGTTCTTTCGTTAATGGTTCCATTTCTACGTCAAAGTGGATGGGGTTAACCGACTAAAAGGGATAAGTGTCCATATCTATTGAACCAAGCAAGATAGAATCGATTTTGTTTTTGCAGATGATAAGTTTTTATGTGTATATTAATCCACAAGCTGACATAAGGTTCTCTTCGTTAACGGTTCAATTTCTACGTTATAGTGGGTGGGGTTAACCGACTAAGAGGGTTAAGTATACATATCTATTGAACCAAGCAAGATAGAATCGAATTTATTTTTGCAGATGGTAGGTTTTTATGTGTATATTAATCCACAAGCTAATCCAAGGTTCTATCGTTAACGGTTCAATTTCTACGTCATACTGGGTGTGGTTAACCGACTAAGAGGGTTAAGTATACATATCTATTGAACCAAGCAAGATAGAATCGAATTTATTTTTGCAGATGGTAGGTTTTTATGTGTATATTAATCCACAAGCTGATACAAGGTTATATCGTTAACGGTTCAATTTCTACGTCAAAGTGGATGGGGTTAACCGACTAAAAGGGATAAGTGTCCATATCTATTGTGGGTGGGGTTAACCGACTAAAAAGGATAAGTGTCCATATCTATTGAACCAAGCAAGATAGAATCGATTTTATTTTTGCACATGGTAGGTTTTTATGTGTATATTAATCCACAAGCTGATACAAGGTTCTTTCGTTAATGGTTCCATTTCTACGTCAAAGTGGATGGGGTTAACCGACTAAAAGGGATAAGTATCCATATCTATTGAACCAAGCAAGGTAGAATCGATTTTGTTTTTGCAGATGATAGGTTTTTATTTGTGTATTAATCCACAAGCTTATCCAAGGCTCTACCTTTAATGGTTCAATTTCTGCGTCATAGTGGGTGGGGTTAACCGACTAAAAGGAATAAGTATACACATCTATTGAACCAAGCAAGATAGAATCGAATTTATTTTTACAGGTGGTAGGTTTTTATGTGTATATTAATCCACAAGCTGATCCAAGGTTCTATCGCTAACGGTTCAATTTCTACGTTATAGTGGGTGGGGTTAACCGACTAAAAGGGATAAGTATCCATATTTATTGAACCAAGCAATATAGAATCGATTTTGTTTTTGCAGATGATAGGTTTTTATGTGTGTATTAATCCACAAGCTTATCCAAGGCTCTACCTTTAATGGTTCAATTTCTACGTCATAGTGGGTGGGGTTAACCGACTAAAAGGGAAAAGTGTCCATATCTATTGTGGGTGGGGTTAACCGACTAAAAGGGATAAGTGTCCATATCTATTGAAACAAGCAAGATAGAATCGATTTTGTTTTTGCAGATGATAGGTTTTGATTTTTATATTAATCCACAAGCTTATCCAAGGTTCTATCGCTAACGGTTCAATTTCTATGTCATACTGGGTGGGGTTAACCGACTAAAAGGTATAAGTGTCCATATCTATTGACCCAAGCAAGATAGAATCGATTTAATTTTTGCAGATGGTAGGTTTTTATGTGTATATTAATCCACAGGCTGATACAAGGTTATATTGTTAACGGTTCAATTTCTACGTCAAAGTGTATGGGGTTAACCGACTAAAAGGGATAAGTGTCCATATCTATTGTGGGTGGGGTTAAACGACTAAAAGGGATAAGTGGCCATATCTATTGAACCAAGCAAGATAGAATCGATTTTATTTCTTCATATGATAGGTTTTTATGTGTATATTAATCCACAAGCTGATACAAGGTTCTATCGCTAACGGTTCAATTTCTATGTCATACTGGGTGGGGTTAACCGACTAAAAGGTATAAGTGTCCATATCTATTGACACAAGCAAGATAGAATCGATTTTATTTCCGCAGATGGTAGGTTTTTATGTGTATATTAATCCACAAGCTGATACAAGGTTCTTTCGTTAATGGTTCCATTTCTACGTCAAAGTGGATGGGGTTAACCGACTAAAAGGGATAAGTATCCATATCTATTGAACCAAGCAAGATAGAATCGATTTTGTTTTTGCAGATGATAGGTTTTGATTTGTATATTAATCCACAAGCTTATCCAAGGCTCTACCTTTAATGGTTCAATTTCTACGTCATAGTGGGTGGGGTTAACCTACTAAAAGGGATAAGTATCCATATCTATTGAACCAAGCAAGATAGAATCGATTTTGTTTTTGCAGATGATAGGTTTTGATTTGTATATTAATCCACAAGCTTTTCCAAGGCTCTACCTTTAATGGTTCAATTTCTACGTCATAGTGGGTGGGGTTAACCTACTAAAAGGGATAAGTATCCATATCTATTGAACCAAGCAATATAGAATCGATTTTGTTTTTGCGGATGATAGGTTTTTATGTGTGTATTAATCCACAAGCTTATCCAAGGCTCTACCTTTAATGGTTCAATTTCTACGTCATAGTGGGTGGGGTTAACCGACTAAAAGGGAAAAGTGTCCATATCTATTGTGGGTGGGGTTAACCGACGAAAAGGGATAAGTGTCCATATCTATTGAAAGAAGCAAGATAGACTCGATTTTGTTTTTGCAGATGGTAGGTTTTTATGTGTATATTAATCCACAAGCTGATACAAGGTTCTATCGTTAACGGTTCAATTTCTACGTTATAGTGGGTGGGGTTAACCGACTAAGAGGGTTAAGTATACATATCTATTGAACCAAGCAAGATAGAATCGAATTTATTTCTGCAGATGGTAGGTTTTTATATGTACATTAATCCACAAGCTAATCCAAGGTTCTATCGCTAATGGTTCAATTTCTATGTCATACTGGGTGGGGTTAACCGACTAAAAGGTATAAGTGTCCATATCTATTGAACCAAGCAAGATAGAATCGAATTTATTTTTGCAGATGGTAGGTTTTTATGTGTATATTAACCCACAAGCTGATCCAAGGTTCTATCGCTAATGGTTCAATTTCTACGTCATACAGGGTGGGGTTAACCGACTAAAAGGGATAAGTGCCCATATCTATTGAACCAAGCAGGATAGAATATATTTTATTTTTGCAGATGGTAGGTTTTTATGTGTATATTAATCCACAAGCTGATACAAGCTTCTATCGTTAACGGTTCAATTTCTACGTTATAGTGGGTGGGGTTAACCGACTAAGAGGGTTAAGTATACATATCTATTGAACCAAGCAAGATAGAATCGAATTTATTTATGCAGATGGTAGGTCTTTATGTGTATATTAATCCACAAGCTGATACAAGGTTATATCGTTAACGGTTCAATTTCTACGTCAAAGTGGATGGGGTTAACCGACTAAAATGGATAAGTGTCATTATCTATTGTGGGTGGGGTTAACCGACTAAAAAGGATAAGTGTCCATATCTATTGAACCAAGCAAGATATAATCGATTTTGTTTTTGCAGATGATAAGTTTTTATGTGTATATTTATCCACAAGCTGATATAAGGTTCTATCGTTAACGGTTCAATTTCTACGTTATAGTGGGTGGGGTTAACCGACTAAGAGGGTTAAGTATACATATCTATTGAACCAAGCAAGATAGAATCGAATTTATTTTTGCAGATGGCAGGTTTTTATGTGTATATTAATCCACAATTTGATACAAGGTTATATCGTTAACGTTTCAATTTCTATGTCAAAGTGGATGGGGTTAACCGACTAAAATGGATAAGTGTCCATATCTATTGTGGGTGGGGTTAACCGACTAAAAGGGATAAGTGTCCATATCTATTGAACCAAGCAAGATAGAATCGATTTTGTTTTTGCAGATGATAAGTTTTTATGTGTCGGTTAATCCACAAGCTGATATAAGGTTCTATCGTTAACGGTTCAATTTCTACGTTATAGTGGGTGGGGTTAACCGACTAAAAGGGATAAGTATCCATATCTATTGAACCAAGCAATATAGAATCGATTTTGTTTTTGCAGATGATAGGTTTTTATGTGTATATTAATCCACAAGCTGATCCAAGGCTTTATCTTTAATGGTTCAATTTCTACGTCATTGTGGGTGGGGTTAACCGACTAAGAGGGTTAAGTATACATATCTATTGAACCAAGCAAGATAGAATCGAATTTATTTTTGCAGATGGTAGGCTTTTATGTGTATATTAATCCACAAGCTGAATCAAGGTTCTATCGTTAACGGTTCAATTTCTACGTCATACTGGGTGTGGTTAACCGACTAAAAGGGATAAGTATCCATATCTATTGAAACAAGCAAGATAGAACCGAATTTATTTTTGCAGATGGTAGGTTTTTATGTGCGTATTAATCCAAAAGCTGGTCCAAGGTTCTATCGCTAACGGTTCAATTTCTACGTCATACTGGGTGGGGTTAACCTACTAAAAGGGATAAGTGTCCATATCTATTGAACCAAGCAAGATGGAATCGATTTTATTTTTGCAGATGGTAGGTTTTTATGTGTATATTAATCCACAAGCTGATACAAGGTTCCAGCGTTAACGGTTCAATTTCTACGTCATACTGGGTGTGGTTAACCGACTAAAAGGGATAAGTATCCATATCTATTGAACCAAGCAAGATAGAATCGATTTTATTTTTGCAGATGGTAGGTTTTTATGTGTATATTAATCCACAAACTGATACAAGGTTTTATCGTTAACGGTTCAATTTCTACGTCAAAGTGGATGGGGTTAACCGACTAAAAGGGATAAGTGTCCATATCTATTTTGGGTGGGGTTAACCGACTAAAAGGGATAAGTGTCCATATCTATTGAACCAAGCAAGATAGAATCGATGTTGTTTTTGCAGATGATAAGTTTTTATGTGTATATTAATCCACAAGCTGATATAAGGTTCTATCGTTAACGGTTCAATTTCTACGTTATAGTGGGTGGGGTTAACCGACTAAAAGGGATAAGTATCCATATCTATTGAACCAAGCAAGATAGAATCGATTTTGTTTCTGCAAATGATAGGTTTTTATTTGTATATTAATCCACAAGCTGATCCAAGGTTCTATCTCTAACGGTTCAATTTCTACGTTATAGTGGGTGGGGTTAACCGACTAAAAGGGATAAGTATCCATATCTATTGAACCAAGCAATATAGAATCGAATTTATTTTTGCAGATGGTAGGTTTTTATGTGTATATTAATCCACAAGCTTATCCAAGGCTCTACCTTTAACGGTTCAATTTCTATGTCATACTGGGTGGTGTTAACCGACTAAAAGGTGTAAGTGTCCATATCTATTGAACCAAGCAAGATAGAATCGAATTTATTTTTGCAGATGGTAGGTTTTTATGTGTATATTAATCCACAAGCTGATCCAAGGTTATATCGCTAATGGTTCAATTTTTACGTCATACTGGGTTGGGTTAACCGACTAAAAGGGATAAGTGCCCATATCTATTGAACCAAGCAAGATAGAATATATTTTATTTTGCAGATGGTAGGTTTTTATGTGTATATTAATACACAAGCTGATGCAAGGTTATATCGTTAACGGTTCAATTTCTACGTCAAAGTGGATGGGGTTAACCGACTAAAATGGATAAGTGTCCATATCTATTGTGGGTGGGGTGAACCGACTAAAAGGGATAAGTGTCCATATCTATTGAACCAAGCAAGATAGAATCGATTTTGTTTTTGCAGATGATAAGTTTTTATGTGTATATTAATCCACAAGCTGATATAAGGTTCTATCGTTAACGGATCAATTTCTACGTTATAGTGGGTGGGGTTAACCGACTAAGAGGATTAAGTATACATATCTATTGAACCAAGCAAGATAGAATCGAATTTATTTTTGCAGATGGTAGGTTTTTATGTGTATATTAATCCACAAGCTGATAGAAGGTTATATCGTTAACGGTTCAATTTCTACGTCAAAGTGGATGGGGTTAACCGACTAAAATGGATAAGTGTCCATATCTATTGTGGGTGGGGTTAACCGACTAAAAGGGATAAGTGTCCATATCTATTGAACCAAGCAAGATAGAATCGATTTTGTTTTTGCAGATGATAAGTTTTTATGTGTATATTAATCCACAAGCTGATATAAGGTTCTATCGTTAACGGTTCAATTTCTACGTTATAGTGGTGGGGTTAACCGACTAAGAGGGTTAAGTATACATATCTATTGAACCAAGCAAGATAGAATCGAATTTATTTTTGCAGATGGTAGGTTTTTATGTGTATATTAATCCACAAGCTGATAGAAGGTTATATCGTTAACGGTTCAATTTCTACGTCAAAGTGGATGGGGTTAACCGACTAAAATGGATAAGTGTCCATATCTATTGTGGGTGGGGTTAACCGACTAAAAGGGATAAGTGTCCATATCTATTGAACCAAGCAAGATATAATCGATTTTGTTTTTGCAGATGATAAGTTTTTATGTGTATATTAATCCACAAGCTGATATAAGGTTCTATCGTTAACGGTTCAATTTCTACGTTATAGTGGTGGGGTTAACCGACTAAGAGGGTTAAGTATACATATCTATTGAACCAAGCAAGATAGAATCGAATTTATTTTTGCAGATGGCAGGTTTTTATGTGTATATTAATCCACAATCTGATACAAGGTTATATCGTTAACGTTTCAATTTCTACGTCAAATTGGATGGGGTTAACCGACTAAAATGGATAAGTGTCCATATCTATTGTGGGTGGGGTTAACCGACGAAAAGGGATAAGTGTCCATATCTATTGAACCAAGCAAGATAGAATCGATTTTGTTTTTGCAGATGATAAGTTTTTATGTGTATATTATTCCACAAGCTGACATAAGGTTCTATCGTTAACGGTTCAATTTCTACGTCATAGTGGGTGGGGTTAACCGACTAAAAGGGATAAGTATACATATCTATTGAACCAAGCAAGATAGAATCGAATTTATTTTTACAGATGGTAGGTTTTTATGTGTATATTAATCCACAAGCTGATCCAAGGTTCTATCGCTAACGTTTCAATTTCTACGTTATAGTGGGTGGGGTTAACCGACTAAAAGGGATAAGTATCCATATCTATTGAACCAAGCAATATAGAATCGAATTTATTTTTGCAGATGGTAGGTTTTTATGTGTATATTAATCCACAAGCTTATCCAAGGCTCTACCTTTAACGGTTCAATTTCTATGTCATACTGGGTGGTGTTAACCGACTAAAAGGTATAAGTGTCCATATCTATTGAACCAAGCAAGATAGAATCGAATTTATTTTTGCAGATGGTAGGTTTTTATGTGTATATTAATCCACAAGCTGATCCAAGGTTATATCGCTAATGGTTCAATTTCTACGTCATACTGGGTTGGGTTAATCGACTAAAAGGGATAAGTGCCCATATCTATTGAACCAAGCAAGATAGAATATATTTTATTTTTGCAGATGGTAGGTTTTTATGTGTATATTAATACACAAGCTGATACAATGTTATATCGTTAACGGTTCAATTTCTACGTCAAAGTGGATGGGGTTAACCGACTAAAATGGATAAGTGTCCATATCTATTGTGGGTGGGGTTAACCGACTAAAAGGGATAAGTGTCCATATCTATTGAACCAAGCAAGATATAATCGATTTTGTTTTTGCAGATGATAATTTTTTATGTGTATATTAATCCACAAGCTGATATAAGGTTCTATCGTTAACGGTTCAATTTCTACGTTATAGTGGGTGGCGTTAACCGACTAAGAGGGTTAAATATACATATCTATTGAACCAAGCAAGATAGAATCGAATTTATTTTTGCAGATGGTAGGTTTTTATGTGTATATTAATCCACAAGCTGATCCAAGGTTCTATCGTTAACGGTTCAATTTCTACGTCATACTGGGTGTGGTTAACCAAATAAGAGGGTTAAGTATACATATATATTGAACCAAGCAAGATAGAATCGAATTTATTTTTGCAGATGGTAGGTTTTTATGTGTATATTAATCCACAAGCTGATACAAGGTTATATCGTTAAAGTTTCAATTTCTACGTCAAAGTGGATGGGGTTAACCGACTAAAATGGATAAGTGTCCATATCTATTGTGGGTGGGGTTAACCGACAAAAAGGGATAAGTGTCCATATCTATTGAACCAAGCAAGATAGAATCGATTTTGTTTTTGCAGATGCTAAGTTTTTATGTGTATATTAATCCACAAGCTGATATAAGTTTCTATCGTTAACGGTTCAATTTCTACGTTATAGTGGGTGGGGTTAACCGACTAAGAGGGTTAAGTATACATATCAATTGAACCAAGCAAGATAGAATCGAATTTATTTTTGCAGATGGCAGGTTTTTATGTGTATATTAATCCACAAGCTGATACAAGGTTATATCGTTAACGTTTCAATTTCTACGTCAAAGTGGTTGGGGTTAACCGACTAAAATGGATAAGTGTCCATATCTATTGTGGGTGTGGTTAACCGACTAAAAGGGAGAAGTGTCCATATCTATTGAACCAAGCAAGATAGAATCGATTTTGTTTTTGCAGATGCTAAGTTTTTATGTGTATATTAATCCACAAGCTGATATAAGGTTCTATCGTTAACGGTTCAATTTCTACGTTGTAGTGGGTGGGGTTAACCGACTAAGAGGGTTAAGTGTACATATCTATTGAACCAAGCAAGATAGAATCGAATTTATTTTTGCAGATGGTAGGCTTTTATGTGTATATTAATCCACAAGCTGATCCAAGGTTCTATCGTTAACGGTTCAATTGCTACGTAATACTGGGTGTGGTTAACCGACTAAAAGGGATAAGTATCCATATCTATTGAAACAAGCAAGATAGAATCGAATTTAGTTTTGCAGATGGTAGGTTTTATGTGTGTATTAATCCAAAAGCTGGTCCAAGGTTCTATCGCTAACGGTTCAATTTCTACGTCATACTGGGTGGGGTTAACCGACTAAAAGGGATAAGTGTCCATATCTATTGAACCAAGCAAGATGGAATCGATTTTATTTTTGCAGATGGTAGGTTTTTATGTGTATATTAATCCACAAGCTGATACAAGGTTCCAGCGTTAACGGTTCAATTTCTAAGTCATACTGGGTGTGGTTAATCGACTAAAAGGGATAAGTATCCATATCTATTGAACCAAGCAAGAAAGAATCGATTTTATTTTTGCAGATGGTAGGTTTTTATGTGTATATTAATCCACAAACTGATATAAGGTTCTATCGTTAACGGTTCAATTTCTACGTTATAGTGGTGGGGTTAACCGACTAAGAGGGTTAAGTATACATATCTATTGAACCAAGCAAGATAGAATCGAATTTATTTTTGCAGATGGTAGGTTTTTATAATCCACAAGCTGATCCAAGGTTCTATCGTTAACGGTTCAATTTCTACGTCATACTGGGTGTGGTTAACCAACTAAGAGGGTTAAGTATACATATCTATTGAACCAAGCAAGATAGAATCGAATTTATTTTTGCAGATGGTAGATTTTTTTATGTGTATATTAATCCACAAGCTGATAGAAGGTTATATCGTTAACGGTTCAATTTCTATGTCAAAGTGGATGGGGTTAACCGACTAAAATGGATAAGTGTCCATATCTATTGTGGGTGGGGTTAACCGACTAAAAGGGATAAGTGTCCATATCTATTGAACCAAGCAAGATAGAATCGATTTTGTTTTTGCAGATGATAAGTTTTTATGTGTACATTAATCCACAAGCTGATATAAGGTTCTATCGTTAACGGTTCAATTTCTACGTTATAGTGGGTGGGGTTAACCGACTAAGAGGGTTAAGTATACATATCTATTGAACCAAGCAAGATAGAATCGAATTTATTTTTGCAGATGGCAGGTTTTTATGTTTATATTAATCCACAAGCTGATACAAGGTTATATCGTTAACGTTTCAATTTCTACGTCAAAGTGGATGGGGTAAACCGACTAAAATGTATAAGTGTCCATATCTATTGTGGGTGGGGTTAACCGACTAAAAGGGATAAGTGTCCATATCTATTGCACCAACCAAGATAGAATCGATTTTGTTTTTGCAGATGATAAGTTTTTATGTGTATATTAATCCAGTTATATATATATAGTGGGTGGGGTTAACCGACTAAAAGGGATAAGTATCCATATCTATTGAACCAAGCAATATAGAATCGATTTTGTTTTTGCAGATGATAGGTTTTTATGTGTATATTAATCCACAAGCTGATCCAAGGCTTTATCTTTAATGGTTCAATTTCTACGTCATAGTGGGTGGGGTTAACCGACTAAGAGGGTTAAGTATACATATCTATCGAACCAAGCAAGATAGAATCGAATTTATTTTCGCAGATGGTAGGCTTTTATGTGTATATTAATCCACAAGCTGATCCAAGGTTCTATCGTTAACGGTTCAATTTCTACGTCATACTGGGTGTGGTTAACCGACTAAAAGGGATAAGTATCCATATCTGTTGAAACAAGCAAGATAGAATCGAATTTATTTTTGCAGATGGTAGGTTTTTATGTGTATATTAATCCACAAGCTGATACAAGGTTATATCGTTAACGTTTCAATATCTACGTCAAAGTGGATGGGGTTAACCGACTAAAATGGATAAGTGTCCATATCTATTGTGGGTGGGGTTAACCGACAAAAAGGGATAAGTGTCCATATCTATTGAACCAAGCAAGATAGAATCGATTTTGTTTTTGCAGATGCTAAGTTTTTATGTGTATAATTATCCACAAGCTGATATAAGGTTCTATCGTTAACGGTTCAATTTCTACGTTATAGTGGGTGGGGTTAACCGAATAAGAGGGTTAAGTATACATATCAATTGAACCAAGCAAGATAGAATCGAATTTATTTTTGCAGATGGCAGGTTTTTATGTGTATATTAATCCACAAGCTGATCCAAGGTTATATCGCTAATGGTTCAATTTCTACCTCATAGTGGGTGGGGTTAACCGACTAAAAGGGATAAGTATACATATCTATTGAACCAAGCAAGATAGAATCGAATTTATTTTTACAGATGGTAGGTTTTTATGTGTATATTAATCCACAAGCTGATCCAAGGTTCTATCGTTAATGGTTCAATTTCTACGTCATAGTGGGTGGGGTTAACCGACTAAAAGGGATAAGTATACATATCAATTGAACCAAGCAAGATAGAATCGAATTTATTTTTGCAGATGGCAGGTTTTTATGTGTATATTAATCCACAAGCTGATACAAGGTTATATCGTTAACGTTTCAATTTCTACGTCAAAGTGGATGGGGTTAACCGACTAAAATGGATAAGTGTCCATATCTATTGTGGGTGTGGTTAACCGACTAAAAGGGATAAGTGTCCATATCTATTGAACCAAGCAAGATAGAATCGATTTTGTTTTTGCAGATGCTAAGTTTTTATGTGTATATTAATCCACAAGCTGATATAAGGTTCTATCGTTAACGGTTCAATTTCTACGTTATAGTGGGTGGGGTTAACCGACTAAGAGGGTTAAGTATACATATCAATTGAACCAAGCAAGATAGAATCGAATTTATTTTTGCAGATGGCAGGTTTTTATGTGTATATTAATCCACAAGCTGATACAAGGTTATATCGTTAACGTTTCAATTTCTACGTCAAAGTGGATGGGGTTAACCGACAAAAATGGATAAGTGTCCATATCTATTGTGGGTGTGGTTAACCGACTAAAAGGGATAAGTGTCCATATCTATTGAACCAAGCAAGATAGAATCGATTTTGTTTTTGCAGATGCTAAGTTTTTATGTGTATATTAATCCACAAGCTGATATAAGGTTCTATCGTTAACGGTTCAATTTCTACGTTGTAGTGGGTGGGGTTAACCGACTAAGAGGGTTAAGTATACATATCTATTGAACCAAGCAAGATAGAATCGAATTTATTTTTGCAGATGGTAGGCTTTTATGTGTATATTAATCCACAAGCTGATCCAAGGTTCTATCGTTAACGGTTCAATTGCTACGTCATACTGGGTGTGGTTAACCGACTAAAAGGGATAAGTATCCATATCTATTGAAACAAGCAAGATAGAATCGAATTTAGTTATGCAGATGGTAGGTTTTTATGTGTGTATTAATCCAAAAGCTGGTCCAAGGTTCTATCGCTAACGGTTCAATTTCTACGTCATACTGGGTGGGGTTAACCGACTAAAAGGGATAAGTGTCCATATCTATTGAACCAAGCAAGATGGAATCGATTTTATTTTTGCAGATGGTAGGTTTTTATGTGTATATTAATCCACAAGCTGATACAAGGTTCCAGCGTTAACGGTTCAATTTCTAAGTCATACTGGGTGTGGTTAATCGACTAAAAGGGATAAGTATCCATATCTATTGAATCAAGCAAGAAAGAATCGATTATATTTTTGCAGATGGTAGGTTTTTATGTGTATATTAATCCACAAACTGATACAAGGTTCTATCGTTAACGGTTCAATTTCTACGTCAAAGTGGATGGGGTTAACCGACTAAAAGGGATAAGTGTCCATATCTATTTTGGGTGGGATTAACCGACTAAAAGGGATAAGTGTCCATATCTATTGAACCAAGCAAGATAGAATCGATGTTGTTTTTGCAGATAATAAGTTTTTATGTGTATATTAATCCACAAGCTGATACAAGGTTATATCGTTAACGGTTCAATTTCTACGTCAAAGTGGATGGGGTTAACCGACTAAAAGGGATAAGTGTCCATATCTATTTTGGGTGGGATTAACCGACTAAAAGGGATAAGTGTCCATATCTATTGAACCAAGCAAGATAGAATCGATTTTGTTTTTGAAGATGATCAGTTTTTATGTGTATATTAATCCACAAGCTGATATAAGGTTCTATCGTTAACGGTTCAATTTCTACGTTATAGTGGTGGGGTTAACCGACTAAGAGGGTTAAGTATACATATCTATTGAACCAAGCAAGATAGAATCGAATTTATTTTTGCAGATGGTAGGTTTTTATAATCCACAAGCTGATCCAAGGTTCTATCGTTAACGGTTCAATTTCTACGTCATACTGGGTGTGGTTAACCAACTAAGAGGGTTAAGTATACATATCTATTGAACCAAGCAAGATAGAATCGAATTTATTTTTGCAGATGGTAGATTTTTTTATGTGTATATTAATCCACAAGCTGATAGAAGGTTATATCGTTAACGGTTCAATTTCTACGTCAAAGTGGATGGGGTTAACCGACTAAAATGGATAAGTGTCCATATCTATTGTGGGTGGGGTTAACCGACTAAAAGGGATAAGTGTCCATATCTATTGATCCAAGCAAGATAGAATCGATTTTGTTTTTGCAGATGATAAGTTTTTATGTGTACATTAATCCACAAGCTGATATAAGGTTCTATCGTTAACGGTTCAATTTCTACGTTATAGTGGTTGGGGTTAACCGACTAAGAGGGTTAAGTATACATATCTATTGAACCAAGCAAGATAGAATCGAATTTATTTTTGCAGATGGCAGGTTTTTATGTTTATATTAATCCACAAGCTGATACAAGGTTATATCGTTAACGTTTCAATTTATACGTCAAAGTGGATGCGGTTAACCGACTAAAATGTATAAGTGTCCATATCTATTGTGGGTGGGGTTAACCGACTAAAAGGGATAAGTGTCCATATCTATTGCACCAACCAAGATAGAATCGATTTTGTTTTTGCAGATGATAAGTTTTTATGTGTATATTAATCCAGTTATATATATATAGTGGGTGGGGTTAACCGACTAAAAGGGATAAGTATCCATATCTATTGAACCAAGCAATATAGAATCGATTTTGTTTTTGCAGATGATAGGTTTTTATGTGTATATTAATCCACAAGCTGATCCAAGGCTTTATCTTTAATGGTTCAATTTCTACGTCAAAGTGGATGCGGTTAACCGACTAAAATGTATAAGTGTCCATATCTATTGTGGGTGGGGTTAACCGACTAAAAGGGATAAGTGTCCATATCTATTGCACCAACCAAGATAGAATCGATTTTGTTTTTGCAGATGATAAGTTTTTATGTGTATATTAATCCAGTTATATATATATAGTGGGTGGGGTTAACCGACTAAAAGGGATAAGTGTCCATATCTATTGCACCAACCAAGATAGAATAGATTTTGTTTTTGCAGATGATAAGTTTTTATGTGTATATTAATCCAGTTATATATATATAGTGGGTGGGGTTAACCGACTAAGAGGGTTAAGTATACATATCTATCGAACCAAGCAAGATAGAATCGAATTTATTTTTGCAGATGGTAGGCTTTTATGTGTATATTAATCCACAAGCTGATCCAAGGTTCTATCGTTAACCGGTTCAATTTCTACGTCATACTGGGTGTGGTTAACCGACTAAAAGGGATAAGTATCCATATCTGTTGAAACAAGCAAGATAGAATCGAATTTATTTTTGCAGATGGTAGGTTTTTATGTGTATATTAATTTCTACGTCATACTGAGTGTGGTTAACCGACTAAAAGGGATAAGTATCCATATCTGTTGAAACAAGCAAGATAGAATCGAATTTATTTTTGCAGATGGTAGGGTTTTATGTGTATATTAATCCACAAGCTGATACAAGGTTATATCGTTAACGTTTCAATTTCTACGTCAAAGTGGATGGGGTTAACCGACTAAAATGGATAAGTGTCCATATCTATTGTGGGTGGGGTTAACCGACAAAAATGGATAAGTGTCCATATCTATTGAACCAAGCAAGATAGAATCGATTTTGTTTTTGCAGATGCTAAGTTTTTATGTGTATATTAATCCACAAGCTGATATAAGGTTCTATCGTTAACGGTTCAATTTCTACGTTATAGTGGGTGGGGTTAACCGACTAAGAGGGTTAAGTATACATATCAATTGAACCAAGCAAGATAGAATCGAATTTATTTTTGCAGATGGCAGGTTTTTATGTGTATATTAATCCACAAGCTGATCCAAGGTTATATCGCTAATGGTTCAATTTCTACGTCATAGTGGGTGGGGTTAACCGACTAAAAGGGATAAGTATACATATCTATTGAACCAAGCAAGATAGAATCGAATTTATTTTTACAGATGGTAGGTTTTTATGTGTATATTAATCCACAAGCTGATCCAAGGTTCTATCGCTAACGTTTCAATTTCTACGTTATAGTGGGTGGGGTTAACCGACTAAAAGGGATAAGTGTCCATATCTATTGAACCAAGCAAGATAGAATCGATTTTGTTTTTGCAGATGATAAGTTTTTATGTGTATATTAATCCAGTTATATATATATAGTGGGTGGGGTTAACCGACTAAAAGGGATAAGTATCCATATCTATTGAACCAAGCAATATAGAATCGATTTTGTTTTTGCAGATGCTAAGTTTTTATGTGTATATTAATCCACAAGCTGATATAAGGTTCTATCGTTAACGGTTCAATTTCTACGTCATAGTGGGTGGGGTTAACCGACTAAAAGGGATAAGTATACATATCTATTGAACCAAGCAAGATAGAATCGAATTTATTTTTACAGATGGTAGGTTTTTATGTGTATATTAATCCACAAGCTGATCCAAGGTTCTATCGCTAACGTTTCAATTTCTACGTTATAGTGGGTGGGGTTAACCGACTAAAAGGGATAAGTATCCATATCTATTGAACCAAGCAATATAGAATCGAATTTATTTTTGCAGATGGTAGGTTTTTATGTGTATATTAATCCACAAGCTTATCCAAGGCTCTACCTTTAACGGTTCAATTTCTATGTCATACTGGGTGGTGTTAACCGACTAAAAGGTATAAGTGTCCATATCTATTGAACCAAGCAAGATAGAATCGAATTTATTTTTGCAGATGGTAGGTTTTTATGTGTATATTAATCCACAAGCTGATCCAAGGTTATATCGCTAATGGTTCAATTTCTACGTCATACTGGGTTGGGTTAATCGACTAAAAGGGATAAGTGCCCATATCTATTGAACCAAGCAAGATAGAATATATTTTATTTTTGCAGATGGTAGGTTTTTATGTGTATATTAATACACAAGCTGATACAAGGTTATATCGTTAACGGTTCAATTTCTACGTCAAAGTGGATGGGGTTAACCGACTAAAATGGATAAGTGTCCATATCTATTGTGGGTGGGGTTAACCGACTAAAAGGGATAAGTGTCCATATCTATTGAACCAAGCAAGATAGAATCGATTTTGTTTTTGCAGATGATAAGTTTTTATGTGTATATTAATCCACAAGCTGATATAAGGTTCTATCGTTAACGGTTCAATTTCTATGTAATAGTGGGTGGCGTTAACCGACTAAGAGGGTTAAATATACATATCTATTGAACCAAGCAAGATAGAATCGAATTTATTTTTGCAGATGGTAGGTTTTTATGTGTATATTAATCCACAAGCTGATCCAAGGTTCTATCGTTAACGGTTCAATTTCGACGTCATACTGGGTGTGGTTAACCAACTAAGAGGGTTAAGTATACATATATATTGAACCAAGCAAGATAGAATCGAATTTATTTTTGCAGATGGTAGGTTTTTATGTGTATATTAATCCACAAGCTGATACAAGGTTATATCGTTAACGTTTCAATTTCTACGTCAAAGTGGATGGGGTTAACCGACTAAAATGGATAAGTGTCCATATCTATTGTGGGTGGGGTTAACCGACAAAAAGGGATAAGTGTCCATATCTATTGAACAAAGCAAGATAGAATCGATTTTGTTTTTGCAGATGCTAAGTTTTTATGTGTATATTAATCCACAAGCTGATATAAGGTTCTATCGTTAACGGTTCAATTTCTACGTTATAGTGGGTGGGGTTAACCGACTAAGAGGGTTAGGTATATATATCAATTGAACCAAGCAAGATAGAATCGAATTTATTTTTGCAGATGGCAGGTTTTTATGTGTATATTAATCCACAAGCTGATACAAGGTTATATCGTTCACGTTTCAATTTCTACGTCAAAGTGGATGGGGTTAACCGACTAAAATGGATAAGTGTCCATATCTATTGTGGGTGTGGTTAACCGACTAAAAGGGATAAGTGTCCATATCTATTGAACCAAGCAAGATAGAATCGATTTTGTTTTTGCAGATGCTAAGTTTTTATGTGTATATTAATCCACAACTTGATATAAGGTTCTATCGTTAACGGTTCAATTTCTACGTTATAGTGGGTGGGGTTAACCGACTAAGAGGGTTAAGTATACATATCTATTGAACCAAGCAAGATAGAATCGAATTTATTTTTGCAGATGGTAGGCTTTTATGTGTATATTAATCCACAAGCTGATCCAAGGTTCTATCGTTAACGGTTCAATTTCTACGTCATACTGGGTGTGGTTAACCGACTAAAAGGGATAAGTATCCATATCTATTGAACCAAGCAAGATAGAATCGAATTTATTTTTGCAGATGGTAGGCTTTTATGTGTATATTAATCCACAAGCTGATCCAAGGTTCTATCGTTAACGGTTCAATTTCTATGTCATACTGGGTATGGTTAACCGACTAAAAGGGATAAGTATCCATATCTATTGAAACAAGCAAGATAGAATCGATTTTATTTTTGCAGATAGTAGGTTTTTATGTGTATATTAATCCACAAACTGATACAAGGTGCTATCGTTAACGGTTCAATTTCTACGTCAAAGTGGATGGGGTTAACCGACTAAAAGGGATAAGTGTCCATATCTATTTTGGGTGGGGTTAACCGACTAAAAGGGATAAGTATCCATATCTATTGAACCAAGCAAGATAGAATCGATTTTGTTTTTGCAGATGATCAGTTTTTATGTGTATATTAATCCACAAGCTGATAGAAGGTTATATCGTTAACGGTTCAATTTCTACGTCAAAGTGGATGGGGTTAACCGACTAAAAGGGATAAGTGTCCATATCTATTTTGGGTGGGATTAACCGACTAAAAGAGATAAGTGTCCATATCTATTGAACCAAGCAAGATAGAATCGATGTTGTTTTTGCAGATAATAAGTTTTTATGTGTATATTAATCCACAAGCTGATACAAGGTTATATCGTTAACGGTTCAATTTCTACGTCAAAGTGGATGGGGTTAACCGACTAAAATGGATAAGTGTCCATATCTATTGTGGGTGGGGTTAACCGACTAAAAGGGATAATTGTCCATATCTATTGAACCAAGCAAGATAGAATCGATTTTGTTTTTGCAGATGATCAGTTTTTATGTGTATATTAATCCACAAGCTGATATAAGGTTCTATCGTTAACGGTTCAATTTCTACGTTATAGTGGTGGGGTTAACCGACTAAGAGGGTTAAGTATACATATCTATTGAACCAAGCAAGATAGAATCGAATTTATTTTTGCAGATGGTAGGTTTTTATAATCCACAAGCTGATCCAATGTTCTATCGTTAACGGTTCAATTTCTACGTCATATTGGGTGTGGTTAACCAACTAAGAGGGTTAAGTATACATATCTATTGAACCAAGCAAGATAGAATCGAATTTATTTTTGCAGATGGTAGATTTTTTTTATGTGTATATTAATCCACAAGCTGATAGAAGGTTATATCGTTAACGGTTCAATTTCTACGTCAAAGTGGATGGGGTTAACCGACTAAAATGGATAAGTGTCCATATCTATTGTGGGTGGGGTTAACCGACTAAAAGGGATAAGTGTCCATATGTATTGAACCAAGCAAGATAGAATCGATTTTGTTTTTGCAGATGATAAGTTTTTATGTGTACATTAATCCACAAGCTGATATAAGGTTCTATCGTTAACGGTTCAATTTCTACGTTATAGTGGGTGGGGTTAACCGACTAAGAGGGTTAAGTATACATATCTATTGAACCAAGCAAGATAGAATCGAATTTATTTTTGCAGATGGCAGGTTTTTATGTTTATATTAATCCACAAGCTGATACAAAGTTATATCGTTAACGTTTCAATTTCTACGTCAAAGTGGATGGGGTTAACCGACTAAAATGTATAATTGTCCATATCTATTGTGGGTGGGGTTAACCGACTAAAAGGGATAAGTGTCCATATCTATTGCACCAACCAAGATAGAATCGATTTTGTTTTTGCAGAAGCTGATATAAGGTTTTATCGTTAACGGTTCAATTTCTACGTTATAGTGGGTGGGGTTAACCGACTAAGAGGGTTAAGTATACATATCTATTGAACCAAGCAAGATAGAATCGAATTTATTTTTGCAGATGGCAGGTTTTTATGTGTACATTAATCCACAAGCTGATACAAGGTTATATCGTTAACGTTTCAATTTCTACGTCAAAGTGGATGGGGTTAACCGACTAAAATGGATAAGTGTCCATATATATTGTGGGTGGGGTTAACCGACTAAAAGGGATAAGTGTCCATATCTATTGAACCAAGCAAGATAGAATCGATTTTGTTTTTGCAGATGATAAGTTTTTATGTGTATATTAATCCAGTTATATATATATAGTGGGTGGGGTTAACCGACTAAAAGGGATAAGTATCCATATCTATTGAACCAAGCAATATAGAATCGATTTTGTTTTTGCAGATGATAGGTTTTTAGGTGTATATTAATCCACAAGCTGATCCAAGGCTTTATCTTTAATGGTTCAATTTCTACGTCATAGTGGGTGGGATTAACCGACTAAGAGGGTTAAGTATACATATCTATCGAACCAAGCAAGATAGAATCGAATTTATTTTTGCAGATGGTAGGCTTTTATGTGTATATTAATCCACAAGCTGATCCAAGGTTCTATCGTTAACGGTTCAATTTCTACGTCATACTGGGTGTGGTTAACCGACTAAAAGGGATAAGTATCCATATCTGTTGAAACAAGCAAGATAGAATCGAATTTATTTTTGCAGATGGTAGGTTTTTATGTGTATATTAATCCACAAGCTGATACAAGGTTATATCGTTAACGTTTCCATTTCTACGTCAAAGTGGATGGGGTTAACCGACTAAAATGGATAAGTGTCCATATCTATTGTGGGTGGGGTTAACCGACAAAAAGGGATAAGTGTCCATATCTATTGAACCAAGCAAGATAGAATCGATTTTGTTTTTGCAGATGCTAAGTTTTTATGTGTATATTAATCCACAAGCTGATATAAGGTTCTATCGTTAACGGTTCAATTTCTACGTTATAGTGGGTGGGGTTAACCGACTAAGAGGGTTAAGTATACATATCAATTGAACCAAGCAAGATAGAATCGAATTTATTTTTGCAGATGGCAGGTTTTTATGTGTATATTAATCCACAAGCTGATACAAGGTTATATCGTTAACGTTTAAATTTCTACGTCAAAGTGGATGGGGTTAACCGACTAAAATGGATAAGTGTCCATATCTATTGTGGGTGGGGTTAACCGACTAAAAGGGATAAGTGTCCATATCTATTGAACCAAGCAAGATAGAATCGATTTTGTTTTTGCAGATGCTAAGTTTTTATGTGTATATTAATCCACAAGCTGATATAAGGTTCTATCGTTAACGGTTCAATTTCTACGTTATAGTGGGTGGGGTTAACCGACTAAGAGGGTTAAGTATACATATCTATTGAACCAAGCAAGATAGAATCGAATTTATTTTTGCAGATGGTAGGCTTTTATGTGTATATTAATCCACAAGCTGATCCAATGTTCTATCGTTAACGGTTCAATTTCTACGTCATACTGGGTGTGGTTAACCGACTAAAAGGGATAAGTATCCATATCTATTGAAACAAGCAAGATAGAATCGAATTTATTTTTGCAGATGGTAGGTTTTTATGTGTGTATTAATTCAAAAGCTGATCCAAGGTTCTATCGCTAACGGTTCAATTTCTACGTCATACTGGGTGGGGTTAACCGAATAAAAGGGATAAGTGTCCATATCTATTGAACCAAGCAAGATGGAATCGATTTTATTTTTGCAGATGGTAGGTTTTTATGTGTATATTAATCCACAAGCTGATACAAGGTTCCAGCGTTAACGGTTCAATTTCTAAGTCATACTGGGTGTGGTTAATCGACTAAAAGGGATAAGTATCCATATCTATTGAACCAAGCAAGAAAGAATCGATTTTATTTTTGCAGATGGTAGGTGTTTATGTGTATATTAATCCACAAACTGATACAAGGTTCTATCGTTAACGGTTCAATTTCTACGTCAAAGTGGATGGGGTTAACCGACTAAAAGGGATAAGTGTCCATATCTATTTTGGGTGGAGTTAACCGACTAAAGGGATAAGTGTCCATATCTATTGAACCAAGCAAGATAGAATCGATGTTGTTTTTGCAGATAATAAGTTTTTATGTGTATATTAATCCACAAGCTGATACAAGGTTAAATCGTTAACGGTTCAATTTCTACGTCAAAGTGGATGGGGTTAACCGACTAAAATGGATAAGTGTCCATATCTATTGTGGGTGGGGTTAACCGACTAAAAGGGATAAGTGTCCATATCTATTGAACCAAGCAAGATAGAATCGATTTTGTTTTTGCAGATGCTAAGTTTTTATGTGTGTATTAATCCACAAGCTGATATAAGGTTCTATCGTTAACGGTTCAATTTCTACGTTATAGTGGGTGGGGTTAACCGACTAAGAGGGTTAAGTATACATATCTATTGAACCAAGCAAGATAGAATCGAATTTATTTTTGCAGATGGCAGGTTTTTATGTTTATATTAATCCACAAGCTGATACAAGGTTATATCGTTAACGTTTCAGTTTCTACGTCAAAGTGGATGGGGTTAACCGACTAAAATGTATAAGTGTCCATATCTATTGTGGGTGGGGTTAACCGACTAAAAGGGATAAGTGTCCATATCTATTGCACCAACCAAGATAGAATCGATTTTGTTTTTGCAGAAGCTGATATAAGGTTTTATCGTTAACGGTTCAATTTCTACGTTATAGTGGGTGGGGTTAACCGACTAAGAGGGTTAAGTATACATATCTATTGAACCAAGCAAGATAGAATCGAATTTATTTTTGCAGATGGCAGGTTTTTATGTGTACATTAATCCACAAGCTGATACAAGGTTATATCGTTAACGTTTCAATTTCTACGTCAAAGTGGATGGGGTTAACCGACTAAAATGGATAAGTGTCCATATCTATTGTGGGTGGGGTTAACCGACTAAAAGGGATAAGTGTCCATATCTATTGAACCAAGCAAGATAGAATCGATTTTGTTTTTGCAGATGATAAGTTTTTATGTGTATATTAATCCAGTTATATATATATAGTGGGTGGGGTTAACCGACTAAAAGGGATAAGTATCCATATCTATTGAACCAAGCAATATAGAATCGATTTTGTTTTTGCAGATGATAGGTTTTTAGGTGTATATTAATCCACAAGCTGATCCAATGCTTTATCTTTAATGGTTCAATTTCTACGTCATAGTGGGTGGGATTAACCGACTAAGAGGGTTAAGTATACATATCTATCGAACCAAGCAAGATAGAATCGAATTTATTTTTGCAGATGGTAGGCTTTTATGTGTATATTAATCCACAAGCTGATGCAAGGTTCTATCGTTAACGGTTCAATTTCTACGTCATACTGGGTGTGGTTAACCGACTAAAAGGGATAAGTATCCATATCTGTTGAAACAAGCAAGATAGAATCGAATTTATTTTTGCAGATGGTAGGTTTTTATGTGTATATTAATCCACAAGCTGATACAAGGTTATATCGTTAACGTTTCAATTTCTACGTCAAAGTGGATGGGGTTAACCGACTAAAAGGGATAAGTGTCCATATCTATTGTGGGTGGGGTTAACCGACAAAAAGGGATAAGTGTCCATATCTATTGAACCAAGCAAGATAGAATCGATTTTGTTTTTGCAGATGCTAAGTATTTATGTGTATATTAATCCACAAGCTGATATAAGGTTCTATCGTTAACGGTTCAATTTCTACGTTATAGTGGGTGGGGTTAACCGACTAAGAGGGTTAAGTATACATATCAATTGAACCAAGCAAGATAGAATCGAATTTATTTTTGCAGATGGCAGGTTTTTATGTGTATATTAATCCACAAGCTGATACAAGGTTATATCGTTAACGTTTAAATTTCTACGTCAAAGTGGATGGGGTTAACCGACTAAAATGGATAAGTGTCCATATCTATTGTGGGTGGGGTTAACCGACTAAAAGGGATAAGTGTCCATATCTATTGAACCAAGCAAGATAGAATCGATTTTGTTTTTGCAGATGCTAAGTTTTTATGTGTATATTAATCCACAAGCTGATATAAGTTTCTATCGTTAACGGTTCAATTTCTACGTTATAGTGGGTGGGGTTAACCGACTAAGAGGGTTAAGTATACATATCTATTGAACCAAGCAAGATAGAATCGAATTTATTTTTGCAGATGGTAGGCTTTTATGTGTATATTAATCCACAAGCTGATCCAAGGTTCTATCGTTAACGGTTCAATTTCTACGTCATACTGGGTGTGGTTAACCGACTAAAAGGGATAAGTATCCATATCTATTGAAACAAGCAAGATAGAATCGAATTTATTTTTGCAGATGGTAGGTTTTTATGTGTGTATTAATCCAAAAGCTGATCCAAGGTTCTATCGCTAACGGTTCAATTTCTACGTCATACTGGGTGGGGTTAACCGAATAAAAGGGATAAGTGTCCATATCTATTGAACCAAGCAAGATGGAATCGATTTTATTTTTGCAGATGGTAGGTTTTTATGTGTATATTAATCCACAAGCTGATACAAGGTTCCAGCGTTAACGGTTCAATTTCTAAGTCATACTGGGTGTGGTTAATCGACTAAAAGGGATAAGTATCCATATCTATTGAACCAAGCAAGAAAGAATCGTTTTTATTTTTGCAGATGGTAGGTGTTTATGTGTATATTAATCCACAAACTGATACAAGGTTCTATCGTTAACGGTTCAATTTCTACGTCAAAGTGGATGGGGTTAACCGACTAAAAGGGATAAGTGTCCATATCTATTTTGGGTGGGGTTAACCGACTAAAAGGGATAAGTGTCCATATCTATTGAACCAAGCAAGATAGAATCGATGTTGTTTTTGCAGATAATAAGTTTTTATGTGTATATTAATCCACAAGCTGATACAAGGTTATATCGTTAACGGTTCAATTTCTACGTCAAAGTGGATGGGGTTAACCGACTAAAATCGATAAGTGTCCATATCTATTGTGGGTGGGGTTAACCGACTAAAAGGGATAAGTGTCCATATCTATTGAACCAAGCAAGATAGAATCGATTTTGTTTTTGCAGATGATCAGTTTTTATGTGTATATTAATCCAAAAGCTGATATAAGGTTCTATCTTTAACGGTTCAATTTCTACGTTATAGTGGTGGGGTTAACCGACTAAGAGGGTTAAGTATACATATCTATTTAACCAAGCAAGATAGAATCGAATTTATTTTTGCAGATGGTAGGTTTTTATAATCCACAAGCTGATCCAAGGTTCTATCGTTAACGGTTCAATTTCTACGTCATACTGGGTGTGGTTAACCAACTAAGAAGGTTAAGTATACATATCTATTGAACCAAGCAAGATAGAATCGAATTTATTTTTGCAGATGGTAGGTTTTTTTTATGTGTATATTAATCCACAAGCTGATAGAAGGTTATATCGTTAACGGTTCAATTTCTACGTCAAAGTGGATGGGGTTAACCGACTAAAATGGATAAGTGTCCATATCTATTGTGGGTGGGGTTAACCGACTAAAAGGGATAAGTGTCCATATCTATTGAACCAAGCAAGATAGAATCGATTTTGTTTTTGCAGATGATCAGTTTTTATGTGTATATTAATCCACAAGCTGATATAAGGTTCTATCGTTAACGGTTCAATTTCTACGTTATAGTGGTGGGGTTAACCGACTAAGAGGGTTAAGTATACATATCTATTCAACCAAGCAAGATAGAATCGAATTTATTTTTGCAGATGGTAGGTTTTTATAATCCACAAGCTGATCCAAGGTTCTATCGTTAACGGTTCAATTTCTACGTTATAGTGGGTGGGGTTAACCGACTAAGAGGGTTAAGTATACATATCTATTGAACCAAGCAAGATAGAATCGAATTTATTTTTGCAGATGGTAGGTTTTTATAATCCACAAGCTGATCCAAGGTTCTATCGTTAACGGTTCAATTTCTACGTTATAGTGGGTGGGGTTAACCGACTAAAAGGGATAAGTATCCATATCTATTGAACCAAGCAAGATAGAATCGATTTTGTTTTTGCAGATGATAGGTTTTTATTTGTATATTAATCCACAAGCTTATCCAAGGCTCTACCTTTAATGGTTCAATTTCTACGTCATAGTGGGTGGGGTTAACCGACTAAAAGGGATAAGTATACATATCTATTGAACCAAGCAAGATAGAATCGAATTTATTTTTGCAGATGGTAGGTTTTTATAATCCACAAGCTGATCCAAGGTTCTATCGTTAACGGTTCAATTTCTACGTTATAGTGGGTGGGGTTAACCGACTAAAAGGGATAAGTATCCATATCTATTGAACCAAGCAAGATAGAATCGATTTTGTTTTTGCAGATGATAGGTTTTTATTTGTATATTAATCCACAAGCTTATCCAAGGCTCTACCTTTAATGGTTCAATTTCTACGTCATAGTGGGTGGGGTTAACCGACTAAAAGGGATAAGTATACATATCTATTGAACCAAGCAAGATAGAATCGAATTTATTTTTGCAGATGGTAGGTTTTTATGTGTATATTAATCCACAAGCTGATAGAAGGATATATCGTTAACGGTTCAATTTCTACGTCATACTGGGTTGGGTTAACCGACTAAAAGGGATAAGTGCCCATATCTATTGAACCAAGCAAGATAGAATATATTTTATTTTTGCAGATGGTAGGTTTTTATTTGTGTATTAATCCACAAGGTTATCCAAGGCTCTACCTTTAATGGTTCAATTTCTACGTCATAGTGGGTGGGGTTAACCGACTAAAAGGGATAAGTATCCATATCTATTGAACCAAGCAATATAGAATCGATTTTGTTTTTTCAGATAATAGGTTTTTATGTGTATATTAATCCACAAGCTGATCCAAGGCTTTATCTTTAATGGTTCAATTTCTACGTCATAGTGGGTGGGGTTAACCGACTAAGAGGGTTAAGTATACATATCTATTGAACCAAGCAAGATAGAATCGAATTTATTTTTTCAGATGGTAGGTTTTTATATGTATATTAATCCACAAGCTGATACAAGGTTCCAGCGTTAACGGTTCAATTTCTACGTCATACTGGGTTGGGTTAACCGACTAAAAGGGATAAGTGCCCATATCTATTGAACCAAGCAAGATAGAATATATTTTATTTTTGCAGATGGTAGGTTTTTATGTGTATATTAATACACAAGCTGATACAAGGTTATATCGTTAACGGTTCAATTTCTACGTCAAAGTGGATGGGCTTAACCGACTAAAATGGATAAGTGTCCATATCTATTGTGGGTGGGGTTAACCGACTAAAAGGGATAAGTGTCCATATCTATTGAACCAAGCAAGATAGAATCGATTTTGTTTTTGCAGATGATAAGTTTTTATGTGTATATTAATCCACAAGCTGATATAAGGTTCTATCGTTAACGGTTCAATTTCTACGTTATAGTGGGTGGGGTTAACCGACTAAGAGGGTTAAGTATACATATCTATTGAACCAAGCAAGATAGGATCGAATTTATTTTTGCAGATGGTAGATTTTTATGTGTATATTTATCCACAAGCTGATCCAAGGTTCTATCGTTAACGGTTCAATTTCTACGTCATACTGGGTGTGGTTAACCAACTAAGAGGGTTAAGTATACATATCTATTGAACCAAGCAAGATAGAATCGAATTTATTTTTGCAGATGGTAGGTTTTTATGTGTATATTAATCCACAAGCTGATAGAAGGTTATATCGTTAACGGTTCAATTTCTACGTCAAAGTGGATGGGGTTAACCGACTAAAATGGATAAGTGTCCATATCTATTGTGGGTGGGGTTAACCGACTAAAAGGGATAAGTGTCCATATCTATTGAACCAAGCAAGATAGAATCGATTTTGTTTTTGCAGATGCTAAGTTTTTATGTGTATATTAATCCACAAGCTGATATAAGGATCTATCGCTAACGGTTCAATTTCTACGTTATAGTGGGTGGGGTTAACCGACTAAGAGGGTTAAGTATACATATCTATTGAACCAAGCAAGATAGAATCGAATTTATTTTTGCAGATGGCAGGTTTTTATGTGTATATCAATCCACAAGCTGATAAAAGGTTATATCGTTAACGTTTCAATTTCTACGTCAAAGTGGATGGGGTTAACCGACTAAAATGGATAAGTGTCCATATCTATTGTGGGTGGGGTTAACTGACTAAAAGGGATAAGTGTCCATATCTATTGAATCAAGCAAGATAGAATCGATTTTGTTTTTGCAGATGATAAGTTTTTATGTGTATATTAATCCACAAGCTGATATAAGGTTCTATCGTTAACGGTTCAATTTCTACGTTATAGTGGGTGGGGTTAACCGACTAAAAGGGATAAGTATCCATATCTATTGAACCAAGCAATATAGAATCGATTTTGTTTTTGCAGATGATAGGTTTTTATGTGTATATTAATCCACAAGCTGATCCAAGGCTTTATCTTTAATGGTTCAATTTCTACGTCATAGTGGGTGGGGTTAACCGACTAAGAGGGTTAAGTATACATATCTATTGAACCAAGCAAGATAGAATCGAATTTATTTTTGCAGATAGTAGGCTTTTATGTGTATATTAATCCACAAGCTGATACAAGGTTCCAGCGTTAACGGTTCAATTTCTACGTCATACTGGGTGTGGTTAACCGACTAAAAGGAATAAGTATCCATATCTAAAAGGGATAAGTGTCCATACTATTGAACCAAGCAAGATAGAATCGATTTTGTTTTTGCAGATGATAAGTTTTTATGTGTATATTAATCCACAAGCTGATCCAAGGTCCTATCGTTAACGGTTCAATTTCTACGTCAAAGTGGATGGGGTTAACCGACTAAAATGGATAAGTGTCCATATCTATTGTGGGTGGGGTTAACCGACTAAAAGGGATAAGTGTCCATATCTATTGAACCAAGCAAGATAGAATCGATTTTGTTTTTGCAGATGCTAAGTTTTTATGTGTATATTAATCCACAAGCTGATATAAGGTTCTATCGTTAACGGTTCAATTTCTACGTTATAGTGGGTGGGGTTAACCGACTAAGAGGGTTAAGTATACATATCAATTGAACCAAGCAAGATAGAATCGAATTTATTTTTGCAGATGGCAGGTTTTTATGTGTATATTAATCCACAAGCTGATACAAGGTTATATCGTTAACGTTTAAATTTCTACGTCAAAGTGGATGGGGTTAACCGACTAAAATGGATAAGTGTCCATATCTATTGTGGGTGGGGTTAACCGACTAAAAGGGATAAGTGTCCATATCTATTGAACCAAGCAAGATAAAATCGATTTTGTTTTTGCAGATGCTAAGTTTTTATGTGTATATTAATCCACAAGCTGATATAAGGTTCTATCGTTAACGGTTCAATTTCTACGTTATAGTGGGTGGGGTTAACCGACTAAGAGGGTTAAGTATACATATCTATTGAACCAAGCAAGATAGAATCGAATTTATTTTTGCAGATGGTAGGCTTTTATGTGTATATTAATCCACAAGCTGATCCAAGGTTCTATCGTTAACGGTTCAATTTCTACGTCATACTGGGTGTGGTTAACCGACTAAAAGGGATAAGTATCCATATCTATTGAAACAAGCAAGATAGAATCGAATTTATTTTTGCAGATGGTAGGTTTTTATGTGTGTATTAATCCAAAAGCTGATCCAAGGTTCTATCACTAACGGTTCAATTTCTACGTCATACTGGGTGGGGTTAACCGAATAAAAGGGATAAGTGTCCATATCTATTGAACCAAGCAAGATGGAATCGATTTTATTTTTGCAGATGGTAGGTTTTTATGTGTATATTAATCCACAAGCTGATACAAGGTTCCAGCGTTAACGGTTCAATTTCTAAGTCATACTGGGTGTGGTTAATCGACTAAAAGGGATAAGTATCCATATCTATTGAACCAAGCAAGAAAGAATCGATTTTATTTTTGCAGATGGTAGGTGTTTATGTGTATATTAATCCACAAACTGATACAAGGTTCTATCGTGAACGGTTCAATTTCTACGTCAAAGTGGATGGGGTTAACCGACTAAAAGGGATAAGTGTCCATATCTATTTTGGGTGGGGTTAACCGACTAAAAGGGATAAGTGTCCATATCTATTGAACCAAGCAAGACAGAATCGATGTTGTTTTTGCAGATAATAAGTTTTTATGTGTATATTAATCCACAAGCTGATACAAGGTTATATCGTTAACGTTTCAATTTCTACGTCAAAGTGGATGGGGTTAACCGACTAAAATGGATAAGTGTCCATATCTATTGTGGGTGGGGTTAACCGACTAAAAGGGATAAGTGTCCATATCTATTGAACCAAGCAAGATAGAATCGATTTTGTTTTTGCAGATGATCAGTTTTTATGTGTATATTAATCCAAAAGCTGATATAAGGTTCTATCGTTAACGGTTCAATTTCTACGTTATAGTGGTGGGGTTAACCGACTAAGAGGGTTAAGTATACATATCTATTTAACCAAGCAAGATAGAATCGAATTTATTTTTGCAGATGGTAGGTTTTTATAATCCACAAGCTGATCCAAGGTTCTATCGTTAACGGTTCAATTTCTACGTCATACTGGGTGTGGTTAACCAACTAAGAAGGTTAAGTATACATATCTATTGAACCAAGCAAGATAGAATCGAATTTATTTTTGCAGATGGTAGGTTTTTTTTATGTGTATATTAATCCACAAGCTGATAGAAGGTTATATCGTTAACGGTTCAATTTCTACGTCAAAGTGGATGGGGTTAACCGACTAAAATGGATAAGTGTCCATATCTATTGTGGGTGGGGTTAACCGACTAAAAGGGATAAGTGTCCATATCTATTGAACCAAGCAAGATAGAATCGATTTTGTTTTTGCAGATGATCAGTTTTTATGTGTATATTAATCCACAAGCTGATATAAGGTTCTATCGTTAACGGTTCAATTTCTACGTTATAGTGGTGGGGTTAACCGACTAAGAGGGTTAAGTATACATATCTATTGAACCAAGCAAGATAGAATCGAATTTATTTTTGCAGATGGTAGGTTTTTATGTGTATATTAATACAAAAGCTGATACAAGGTTATATCATTAACGGTTCAATTTCTACGTCATACTGGGTTGGGTTAACCGACTAAAAGGGATAAGTGCCCATATCTATTGAACCAAGCAAGATAGAATATATTTTATTTTTGCAGATGATAGGTTTTTATTTGTGTATTAATCCACAAGGTTATCCAAGGCTCTACCTTTAATGGTTCAATTTCTACGTCATAGTGGGTGGGGTTAACCGACTAAAAGGGATAAGTATACATATCTATTGAACCAAGCAAGATAGAATCGAATTTATTTTTGCAGATGGTAGGTTTTTATGTGTATATTAATCCACAAGCTGATAGAAGGATATATCGTTAACGGTTCAATTTCTACGTCATACTGGGTTGGGTTAACCGACTAAAAGGGATAAGTGCCCATATCTATTGAACCAAGCAAGATGGAATCGATTTTATTTTTGCAGATGGTAGGTTTTTATGTGTATATTAATCCACAAGCTGATACAAGGTTCCAGCGTTAACGGTTCAATTTCTACGTCATACTGGGTGTGGTTAACCGACTAAAAGGGATAAGTATCCATATCTAAAAGGGATAAGTGTCCATACTATTGAACCAAGCAAGATAGAATCGATTTTGTTTTTGCAGATGCTAAGTTTTTATGTGTATATTAATCCACAAGCTGATATAAGGATCTATCGCTAACGGTTCAATTTCTACGTTATAGTGGGTGGGGTTAACCGACTAAGAGGGTTAAGTATACATATCTATTGAACCAAGCAAGATAGAATCGAATTTATTTTTGCAGATGGCAGGTTTTTATGTGTATATCAATCCACAAGCTGATAAAAGGTTATATCGTTAACGTTTCAATTTCTACGTCAAAGTGGATGGGGTTAACCGACTAAAATGGATAAGTGTCCATATCTATTGTGGGTGGGGTTAACTGACTAAAAGGGATAAGTGTCCATATCTATTGAACCAAGCAAGATAGAATCGATTTTGTTTTTGCAGGTGATAAGTTTTTATGTGTATATTAATCCACAAGCTGATATAAGGTTCTATCGTTAACGGTTCAATTTCTACGTTATAGTGGGTGGGGTTAACCGACTAAAAGGGATAAGTATCCATATCTATTGAACCAAGCAATATAGAATCGATTTTGTTTTTGCAGATGATAGGTTTTTATGTGTATATTAATCCACAAGCTGATCCAAGGCTTTATCTTTAATGGTTCAATTTCTACGTCATAGTGGGTGGGGTTAACCGACTAAGAGGGTTAAGTATACATATCTATTGAACCAAGCAAGATAGAATCGAATTTATTTTTGCAGATAGTAGGCTTTTATGTGTATATTAATCCACAAGCTGATACAAGGTTCCAGCGTTAACGGTTGAATTTCTACGTCATACTGGGTGTGGTTAACCGACTAAAAGGGATAAGTATCCATATCTAAAAGGGATAAGTGTCCATACTATTGAACCAAGCAAGATAGAATCGATTTTGTTTTTGCAGATGATAGGTTTTTATGTGTATATTAATCCACAAGCTGATCCAAGGTCCTATCGTTAACGGTTCAATTTCTACGTCATACTGGGTGTGGTTAACCGACTAAAAGGGATAAGTATCCATATCTATTGAAACAAGCAAGATAGAATCGAATTTATTTTTGCAGATAGTAGGCTTTTATGTGTATATTAATCCACAAGCTGATACAAGGTTCCAGCGTTAACGGTTCAATTTCTACGTCATACTGGGTGTGGTTAACCGACTAAAAGGGATAAGTATCCATATCTAAAAGGGATAAGTGTCCATACTATTGAACCAAGCAAGATAGAATCGATTTTGTTTTTGCAGATGATAAGTTTTTATGTGTATATTAATCCACAAGCTGATCCAAGGTCCTATCGTTAACGGTTCAATTTCTACGTCATACTGGGTGTGGTTAACCGACTAAAAGGGATAAGTATCCATATCTATTGAAACAAGCAAGATAGAATCGAATTTATTTTTGCAGATGGTAGGTTTTTATGTGTGTATTAATCCAAAAGCTGGTCCAAGGTTCTATCGCTAACGGTTCAATTTCTACGTCATACTGGGTGGGGTTAACCGACTAAAAGGGACAAGTGTCCATATCTATTGAACCAAGCAAGATGGAATCGATTTTATTTTTGCAGATGGTAGGTTTTTATGTGTATATTAATCCACAAGCTGATACAAGGTTCCAGCGTTAACGGTTCAATTTCTACGTCATACTGGGTGTGGTTAACCGACTAAAAGGGATAAGTATCCATATCTAAAAGGGATAAGTGTCCATACTATTGAACCAAGCAAGATAGAATCGATTTTGTTTTTGCAGATGATAGGTTTTTATGTGTATATTAATCCACAAGCTGATCCAAGGTTCTATCGTTAACGGTTCAATTTCTACGTCAAATTGGGTGGGGTTAACCGACTAAAAGTGATAAGTATCCATATCTATTGAACCAAGCAAGATAGAATCGATTTTGTTTTTGAAGATGATAGGTTTTTATGTGTACATTAATCCACAAGCTGATCCAATGCTCTATCTTTAATGGTTCAATTTCTACGTCATAGTGGGTGGGGTTAACCGACTAAAAGGTAGAAGTATATGTAGCGACTTTCGCTCTACAATTGCGCATGTGATGTCAGCCTAATGGTCTAATTCAATGTAATACCTCAACAACTGATTTAATTCGCTGTGCCCTTGACACTGAAAATTAAAATCACTGTTCGGTACGTTAACTGCGTTCTCTCGCCCTCTTTTCGGCGAACATTCATCAGAGACGGACATCACTTTAAGAAGCTACTTTTCCCCAGCTAAATGCAAATAAGTATTTCCATAATATAACCTAGTTGTGATCTTTTTTATAACTAAATAAATACAATCACATACACTAACAATTGATTTATTTGGCATCCGAACATTTGGTAAGTTGCAGAAAACGTTCCGCTACATTGGTGACCCCGACGAAGAATTGTTTCGCAAGCAATAATTTTGCGACTTGCTATCATCATCGTTTGTGAAATCATCACATTGCCACCCGGTAAAGTGCACGTTTCTACATATTTATGCATAACCTCAAATTTGCACAATAATCGTTGGAAAAGCAACGCGCATTTAATTTTGCTAATTTTCTCATCTCGATTTGATATTTTCCTTCTGCCCGAAGTACGTCAAAACTAACATGACTAATTCGGAGAACACTGCGCCTGAACTCAAACCTATATTTGCTCAATCTGTAGTGAGGCAAATTCAATTTAATCCTGATAAGCCATCTCTTTGGTTTGCCAAAATCGAAGCTCAATTTATTATTTTAAATGTTTCGAAAGAAGTAGACAAATTTTACCATGCAATTTCGGTAATTGACGGCCACTACGCCGCAGAAGTGGAGGACATAATTGTCACACCACCGTCGGTAAATCCATACTCGACCCTTAAAACGGCGCTAATAACGCGTTTTTCCAAATCCAAGGAGACAAAGCTGCAACAATTACTGGATGGCGAAGCCATCGGCGACAGAACGCCTTCTCAATTTTTGCGCCAGCTCAAATCTTTGGTAACCGGAGTTGGTGAAGACGTTATTAAAGCAAAGTGGTTATCAGCGCTCCCTAAAGACGAGCGCGCCATGCTTGCACTACAAACCACCGCTTCGTTAGTCGAGCTAGGTGCCAGCGCTGACAAATTGCACGAAATTCTTCAGAATAGGCAGACAGCTGCGATTTCCTCAGGTACTACGGACGTGAGTACGCAAATATCAGATTTAACTAAACAAGTGGCCGTTTTGTTGTATATATTTACTACTATATACTACTATTAACAATCAACGGTCTAGGCGAAGCAGCCGAAAAAAATACCAACCTCGACATAGGTCACGTAGTTTTTCAAAAGTTCGCAAACTAAATTCGAAAGGAATTTGCTATTACCACGAAAAGTTTGGTAAAGATGCTAAACGCTGTACTGAGGGCTGTAAGTTTTCGGGAAATGCGAAAGAAAATCACTAATGGCGGATAGTGATTCACTACCCGACTCTCGCCGCCTTTTTATTAAAGATCGCACCTCTGGTACGTCATATTTGGTGGACACAGGTTCCGATCTGTCCGTATTTCCTAGGTCGCGGTTGAGAACCCAATTACCTCCAGTCAACTACTAGCTCCACGCAGCAAATGGTACGGTGATTCAAACTTACGGCACCAAAATAATTTCATTAAATCTCGGCCTTAGACGCGAATAGACATGGAACTTTATCGTTGCGGATGTAACGAAACCCATTATCGGGGCAGATTTGTTGAGTCACTTTGACTTACTTGTCGACCTTAAGCGAAATTGTTTGCGTGATGGAGTTACAGGTTTTACATAGCCTGCGTTTTTTGCCAGCTCAACCGGCGCTTCATCGATTAAAGCATTCGACGGCGACACAATTTTTCACATATTGCTCAGTAGGTACCCTGAAATCAATAAACCTAAGAAGCACGCTACACAGCACCATATTCAAACTACAGAAGGACCTCCAGTAACAAGCAAGGCTCGCCGACTTGCCCCAGATAAGCTTAACATCGCTCGCGAAGAGTTCAACAAAATGATAAAACTGGGTATTGCACGACCTTCAAATAGCCCCTGGTCATCAGCACTACATCTACAACCTACACGTTCTGGCGAATGGCGACCTTGTGGAGACTACCGTGGTCTCAATGCTCGCACTGTTCCTGATAAGTACCCAGTGCGCTACTTGGAAGATTTTACGGCAACCCTCAGTGGTAAAGAAATATTTTCGCCTATCGATCTAGTACATGCTTTCAACCAGATCCCAGTGGCACCGCAAGACATTTGCAAAACTGCCATTATTACACCTTTCGGGCTTTTCGAATTCCCTTACATGACGTTTGGATTTCGGAACGCCGCGCAAACTTTTCAAAGGTTCATCGACGAGGTGACACGCGATCTACCATATATTTTTTCTTATATTGACAACATACTCGTTGCGTCAAACAACGAGACGGATTATTTGAAACACCTAGAGACTTTATTTCAACGACTTCAAGATTATGGCCTTGTTATCAACCCTTCGAAATCTGTTTTTGGCAAGAATGAAGTTCGTTTTCTGGGTCAAGCGGTAAATAGGCATGGCATCAAGCCATTAACTGAAAAGGTTGACGCTATTATTAATATCGAGCTACCTTCTACAATAAAATTTTTGCGAGGATTCCTTGGAACAATAAATTTTTACAGGAAGTTTATAAAGAATGCCGCAGAGATTCTGGCGCCACTTAACAAACTATTGGAAGGGCCGAACGTGAAAGGCTCCCAAAAAATTGACTAGACCGAGGAACGAAAAGCTGCATTTCAGCAAGCGAAAAGCGCTCTTGCAGAAGCCACCCTTTTAGCACACCCAAACGTAACAGCACAGTGGGCCATATTCACAGACGCATCAGACTACGGGTTTTGCAGTAACTTGTCGGTAAAAACTGGCAACCGTTAGCATTCTTCAGCTGAAAAATGTCCCCGTCTATTCAAAAGCTGTCAACGTATGACCGCGAGATAAATGTAGTTTACGAGGCGGTGAAGCACTTTCGTCATATTTACGAAGGCCGTTCCGTCATCATTTATACGGATCACAAACCACTACAGCATGCGTTTCAGCAACGTACAGAGAGGGCTTCACCATGGCAGTATAGAAGGCTGGATTTTATAGGCCAGTTCACGTCTGATATCAGACATCTCTCAGGGCGTGATAATACAGTAGCCGACACCCTTTCGCCTGTAGAAGCCACCTCACCTACCATTTCCATACGTCAGCTCGCAGATGCACAGCAGACAGACATAGAACTCCAACGTCTAATCAACAATTCCAACACCGCTTTAAACCTACAGAAGCTGCGTATTGAGGCAAACGAGCCTACATTATACTGCGACGTATCAACGGGTACTGTCAGACCCTACGTTCCTATGCCTTTGAGGAAAAGCATCTTTGATGCGCTTCACTCTCTCGCACACCCCGAAATCAAATAGTCCCAAAAACTCGTTAGTCAGCGCTACGCGTGGCCTTCGTTGAACAAAGATTGCCGTACGTGGACCAAAGCGTGTATCAACTGCCAGCGTAACAAAATACAACGTCATGTGTTTTCGCCAATAGGAACCTTCCAACCGACTTCGCAACGCTTTGAACATATCCACATAGACTTGGTATCTCTGCCGTCGTCACGCGGTTTCAATCAGTGTCTAACTATAATCGACCGCTTCACAAGATTTCCAGAAGCGGTGCCTTTGGAAAACGGAACCGCAGAGACAGTAGCACGCGAACTCATACGAAATTGGATTGCGAGATATGGAGTTCCCAGAAGAATTACCTCGGACCAAGGCCGGCAATTTGAATCCAAGCTATTTCAAACACTGTCGCAAGTTTTTGCAATCAAGTACTTAAGAACAACACCGTATCATCCACAATCCAATGGCTTAGTTGAACATCTCCATAGACAACTTAAGTCAGCACTTTTATGCTACAAAGAATCGTGGTACGACGCTCTACCCGTGGTATTACTTGGCCTTTGTGCGGCCTGGAAAGAGGACATAGCAACAACTCCTGCCGAACTTGTGTACGGTGAGCCGATACGCCTACCAGGTGAGTTTATCGCTCCATATAACTCTAAAATTTCAACTAGCGAGCTCTTATGCTCCTTAAAGAACTTTTTCAAAACTTTGGCGCCCGCCGAGATGTCACGTCACGGCAAGCGCTCTACTTTTTATTTTAAGGAACTCGATACCTGCTCACACGTCTTAATACGAAACGACCACATCGAGATATCGTTCTCCCCACCCTACGAGGGACCTTTTCGAGTCATTTCGCGCCATGATAAATATTTCATAGTGGATTATAAAGGAAAATATAACGCAATATTAGTCGACAGACTAAAGCCAGTTTATGTTGTAGATGAAAACATATAAATTTCAAACACATCTTCTCATACGTTGGCGTCGACACAACACTCTGCAGTAGTTTCATTTAAGAACTAGTTACTTAACTATAAACTTCATATTCTTGCTAAAAATTAGATTATCAAATTTAAACATTGTTTATTTTTCAAATTTTTGCATTGTCATCACATGATTAATTTATATTACTAATTTCAAATTCTTTCTTTCAAAATCTTTGCATTGTCATCACATGATTAATTTATATTACTAAATATCATAAGATATTTTTTTAAAAAAGGGGAGTGTGTAGCGACTTTCGCTCTACAATTGCGCATGTGATGTCAGCCTAATGGTCTAATTCAATGTAATACCTCAACAGCTGATTTAATTCGCCGTGCCCTTGACACTGAAAATTAAAATCACTGTTCGGTACCTTAACTGCGTTCTCTCGCCCTCTTTTCCGGGAACATTCATCAGAGACGGACATCACTTTAAGAAGCTACTTTTCCCAGCTAAATGCAAATAAGTATTTGCATAATATAACCTAGCTGTGATCTTTTTTATAACTAAATAAATACAATCAAATACACTAACAATTGATTGTTTTGGCATCCGAATATTTGGTAAGTTGCAGAAAACGTTCCGCTACATATACATATCTATTGAACCAAGCAAGATAGAATCGAATTTATTTTTGCAGATGGTAAGTTTTTATGTGTATATTAATCCACAAGCTGGTCCAAGGTTCTATCGTTAACGGTTCAATTTCTACGTTATAGTGGGTGGGGTTAACCGACTAAAAGGGATAAGTATCCATATCTATTGAATCAAGCAAGATAGAATCGATTTTGTTTTTGCAGATGGTAGGTTTTCATGTGTATATTAATCCACAAGGTGATCCAAGGTTCTATCGCTAACGGTTCAATTTCTACGTCACACTGGGTGTGGTTAACCGACTATTGAACAAAGCAAGATATAATCGATTTTATTTTTGCAGATGGTAGGTTTTTATGTGTATATTAATCCACAAGCTGATCCAAGGTTCTATACCTAACGGTTCAATTTCTACGTCATACTGGGTTTGGTTAACCGACTAAAAGGGATAAGTATCCATATCTATTGAACCAAGCAAGATAGAATCGATTTTATTTTTGCAGATGGTATGTTTTTATGTGTATATTAATCCACAATCTGATCCAAGGTTCTATCGCTAACGGTTCAATTTCTACGTCATACTGGGTGTGGTTAACCGACTAAAAGGGATAAGTATCCATATCTAATGAACCAAGGAAGATAGAATCGATTTTATTTTTGCAGATGGTAGGTTTTTATGTGTATATTAATCCACAAGCTGATCCAAGGTTCTATCGTTAACGGTTCAATTTCTACGTCAAAGTGGATGGGGTTAACCGACTAAAAGGGATACGTGTCGATATCTATTGTGGGTGGGGTTAAACGACTAAAAGGGATAAGTGTCCATACTATTGAACCAAGCAAGATAGAATCGATTTTTTTTTTTGCAGATGATAGGTTTTTATGTGTATATTAATCCAAAAGCTGATCCACGGTTCAATTTCTACGTCAAAGTGGGTGGGGTTAACCGACTAAAAGTGATAAGTATCCATATCTATTGAACCAAGCAAGATAGAATCGATTTTGTTTTTGAAGATGATAGGTTTTTATGCGTACATTAATCCACAAGCTGATGCAATGCTCTATCTTTAATGGTTCAATTTCTACGTCATAGTGGGTGGGGTTAACCGACTAAAAGGGATAAGTATATGTAGCGACTTTCGCTCTACAATTGCGCATGTTAAGTCAGCCTAATGGTCTAATTCAATTTAATACCTCAACAGCTGATTTAATTCGCCGTGCCCTTGACACTGAAAATTAAAAGCACTGTTCCGTACCTTAACTGCGTTCTCTCGCCATCTTTTCGGCGAACATTCCTCAGAGACGGACATCACTTTAAGAAGCTACTCTTCCCCAGCTAAATGCAAATAAGTATTTGCATAATATAGCTTAGCTGTGATATTTTTTATAACTAAATAAATACAATCAAATACACTAACAATTGATTGATTTGGCATCCGAACATTTGGTAAGTTGCAGAAAACGTTCCGCTACATATACATATCTATTGAACCAAGCAAGATAGAATCGAATTTATTTTTGCAGATGGTAGGTTTTTATGTGTATATTGATCCACAAGCTGATCCAAGGTTCTATCCTTAATGGTTCAATTTCTACGTCATACTGGGTGGGGTTAACCGACTAAAAGGGATAAGTGTCCATATCTATTGACCCAAGCAAGATAGAATCGATTTTATTTTTGCAGATGGTAGGTTTTTCTGTGTATATTAATCCACAAACTGATCCAAGGTTCTATCGTTAACGGTTCAATTTCTACGGCAAAGTGGGTGGGGTTAACCGAATAAAAGGGATAAGTATCCATATCTATTGAACCAAGCAAGATAGAATCGATTTTGTTTTTGAAGAATAGGTTTTTATGTGTATATTAATCCACAAGCTGATCCAATGCTCTATCTTTAATGGTTCAATTTCTACGTCATAGTGGGTGGGGTTAACCGACTAAAAGGGATAAGTATACATATCTATTGAACCAAGAAAGATAGAATCGAATTTATTTTTGCAGATGGTAGGTGTTTATGTGTATATTAATCCACAAGCTGATACAAGGTTCTATCGTTAACGGTTCAATTTCTACGGCAAAGTGGGTGGGGTTAACCGACTAAAATGGATAAGTATCCATATCTATTGAACCAAGCAAGATAGAATCGATTTTGTTTTTGAAGAATAGGTTTTTATGTGTATATTAATCCACAAGCTGATCCAATGCTCTATCTTTAATGGTTCAATTTCTACGTCATACGTCTACTCCAACGTCTAATCAACAATTCCAACACCGCTTTAAACCTACAGAAGCTGCGTATTGAGGCAAACGAGCCTACATTATACTGCGACGTATCAACGGGTACTGTCAGACCCTACGTTCCTATGCCTTTGAGGAAAAGCATCTTTGTTGCGCTTCACTCTCTCGCACACCCCGAAATCAAATAGTCCCAAAAACTCGTTAGTCAGCGCTACGCGTGGCCTTCGTTGAACAAAGATTGCCGTACGTGGACCAAAGCGTGTATCAACTGCCAGCGTAACAAAATACAACGTCATGTGTTTTCGCCAATAGGAACCTTCCAACCGACTTCGCAACGCTTTGAACATATCCACATAGACTTGGTATCTCTGCCGTCGTCACGCGGTTTCAATCAGTGTCTAACTATAATCGACCGCTTCACAAGATTTCCAGAAGCGGTGCCTTTGGAAAACGGAACCGCAGAGACAGTAGCACGCGAACTCATACGAAATTGGATTGCGAGATATGGAGTTCCCAGAAGAATTACCTCGGACCAAGGCCGGCAATTTGAATCCAAGCTATTTCAAACACTGTCGCAAGTTTTTGCAATCAAGTACTTAAGAACAACACCGTATCATCCACAATCCAATGGCTTAGTTGAACATCTCCATAGACAACTTAAGTCCGCACTTTTATGCTACAAAGAATCGTGGTACGACGCTCTACCCGTGGTATTACTTGGCCTTTGTGCGGCCTGGAAAGAGGACATAGCAACAACTCCTGCCGAACTTGTGTACGGTGAGCGGATACGCCTACCAGGTGAGTTTATCGCTCCATATAACTCTAAAATTTCAACTAGCGAGCTCTTATGCTCCTTAAAGAACTTTTTCAAAACTTTGGCGCCCGCCGAGATGTCACGTCACGGCAAGCGCTCTACTTTTTATTTTAAGGAACTCGATACCTGCTCACACGTCTTAATACGAAACGACCACATCGAGATATCGTTCTCCCCACCCTACGAGGGACCTTTTCGAGTCATTTCGCGCCATGATAAATATTTCATAGTGGATTATAAAGGAAAATATAACGCAATATCAGTCGACAGACTAAAGCCAGTTTATGTTGTAGATGAAAACATATAAATTTCAAACACATCTTCTCATACGTTGGCGTCGACTCAACACTCTGCAGTAGTTTCATTTAAGAACTAGTTACTTAACTATAAACTTCTTGCTAAAAATTAGATTATCAAATTTAAACATTGTTTATTTTTCAAATTTTTGCATTGTCATCATATGATTAATTTATATTACTAATTTCAAATTCTTTTTTTCAAAATCTTTGCATTGTCATCACATGATTAATTTATATTACTAAATATCATAAGATATTTTTTTAAAAAAGGGGAGTGTGTAGCGACTTTCGCTCTACAATTGCGCATGTGATGTCAGCCTAATGGTCTAATTCAATGTAATACCTCAACAGCTGATTTAATTCGCCGTGCCCTTGACACTGAAAATTAAAATCACTGTTCGGTACCTTAACTGCGTTCTCTCGCCCTCTTTTCCGGGAACATTCATCAGAGACGGACATCACTTTAAGAAGCTACTTTTCCCAGCTAAATGCAAATAAGTATTTGCATAATATAACCTAGCTGTGATCTTTTTTATAACTAAATAAATACAATCAAATACACTAACAATTGATTGTTTTGGCATCCGAATATTTGGTAAGTTGCAGAAAACGTTCCGCTACATATACATATCTATTGAACCAAGCAAGATAGAATCGAATTTATTTTTGCAGATGGTAAGTTTTTATGTGTATATTAATCCACAAGCTGGCCCAAGGATCTATCGTTAACGGTTCAATTTCTACGTTATAGTGGGTGGGGTTAACCGACTAAAAGGGATAAGTATCCATATCTATTGAATCAAGCAAGATAGAATCGATTTTGTTTTTGCAGATGGTAGGTTTTCATGTGTATATTAATCCACAAGCTGATCCAAGGTTCTATCGCTAACGGTTCAATTTCTACGTCACACTGGGTGTGGTTAACCGACTAAAAGGGATAAGTATCCATATCTATTGAACAAAGCAAGATAGAATCGATTTTATTTTTGCAGATGGTAGGTTTTTATGTGTATATTAATCCACAAGCTGATCCAAGGTTCTATACCTAACGGTTCAATTTCTACGTCATACTGGGTTTGGTTAACCGACTAAAAGGGATAAGTATCCATATCTATTGAACCAAGCAAGATAGAATCGATTTTATTTTTGCAGATGGTATGTTTTTATGTGTATATTAATCCACAATCTGATCCAAGGTTCTATCGCTAACGGTTCAATTTCTACGTCATACTGGGTGTGGTTAACCGACTAAAAGGGATAAGTATCCATATCTAATGAACCAAGGAAGATAGAATCGATTTTATTTTTGCAGATGGTAGGTTTTTATGTGTATATTAATCCACAAGCTGATCCAAGGTTCTATCGTTAACGGTTCAATTTCTACGTCAAAGTGGATGGGGTTAACCGACTAAAAGGGATACGTGTCGATATCTATTGTGGGTGGGGTTAAACGACTAAAAGGGATAAGTGTCCATACTATTAAACCAAGCAAGATAGAATCGATTTTTTTTTTTTGCAGATGATAGGTTTTTATGTGTATATTAATCCACAAGCTGATCCACGGTTCAATTTCTACGTCAAAGTGGGTGGGGTTAACCGACTAAAAGTGATAAGTATCCATATCTATTGAACCAAGCAAGATAGAATCGATTTTGTTTTTGAAGATGATAGGTTTTTATGCGTACATTAATCCACAAGCTGATGCAATGCTCTATCTTTAATGGTTCAATTTCTACGTCATAGTGGGTGGGGTTAACCGACTAAAAGGGATAAGTATATGTAGCGACTTTCGCTCTACAATTGCGCATGTTAAGTCAGCCTAATGGTCTAATTCAATTTAATACCTCAACAGCTGATTTAATTCGCCGTGCCCTTGACACTGAAAATTAAAAGCACTGTTCCGTACCTTAACTGCGTTCTCTCGCCATCTTTTCGGCGAACATTCCTCAGAGACGGACATCACTTTAAGAAGCTACTTTTCCCCAGCTAAATGCAAATAAGTATTTGCATAATATAGCTTAGCTGTGATATTTTTTATAACTAAATAAATACAATCAAATACACTAACAATTGATTGATTTGGCATCCGAACATTTGGTAAGTTGCAGAAAACGTTCCGCTACATATACATATCTATTGAACCAAGCAAGATAGAATCGAATTTATTTTTGCAGATGGTAGGTTTTTATGTGTATATTGATCCACAAGCTGATCCAAGGTTCTATCCTTAATGGTTCAATTTCTACGTCATACTGGGTGGGGTTAACCGACTAAAGGGGATAAGTGTCCATATCTATTGACCCAAGCAAGATAGAATCGATTTTATTTTTGCAGATGGTAGGTTTTTCTGTGTATATTAATCCACAAACTGACCCAAGGTTCTATCGTTAACGGTTCAATTTCTACGGCAAAGTGGGTGGGGTTAACCGACTAAAAGGGATAAGTATCCATATCTATTGAACCAAGCAAGATAGAATCGATTTTGTTTTTGAAGAATAGGTTTTTATGTGTATATTAATCCACAAGCTGATCCAATGCTCTATCTTTAATGGTTCAATTTCTACGTCATAGTGGGTGGGGTTAACCGACTAAAAGGGATAAGTATACATATCTATTGAACCAAGAAAGATAGAATTGAATTTATTTTTGCAGATGGTAGGTGTTTATGTGTATATTAATCCACAAGCTGATACAAGGTTCTATCGTTAACGGTTCAATTTCTACGTCAAAGTGGATGGGGTTAACCGACTAAAAGGGATAAGTGTCCATATCTATTGTGGGTGGGGTTAACCAACTAAAAGGGACAAGTTTCCGTATCTATTGAACCAAGCAAGATAAAATCGATTTTCTTTTTGCAGATGATAGTTTTTATGTGTGTATTAAACCACAAGCTGATCCAAGGCTCTATCTTTAATGGTAGAATTTCTACGTCATAGTGGGTGGGGTTAACCGACTAAAAGGGATAAGTATACATATCTATTGAACAAAGCTAGATAGAATCGAATTTATTTTTGCAGATGGTAGGTTTTTATGTATTAATCCACAAGCTGATACAAGATTCTATCGCTAACGGTTCAATTTCTACGTCATACTGGGTGGGGTTAACCGACTAAAAGGGACAAGTTTCCATATCTATTGAACCAAGTAAGATAAAATCGATTTTGTTTTTGCAGATGATAGGTTTTTATGTGCGTATTAAACCACAAGCTGATCCAAGACTCTATCTTTAATGGTAGAATTTCTACGTCATAGTGGGTGGGGTTAACCGACTAAAAGGGATAAGTATACATATCTATTGAAACAAGCTAGATAGAATCGAATTTATTTTTGAAGATGGTAGGTTTTTATGTGTATACTAATCCACAATCTGGTCCAAGGTTCCATCTCTAACGGTTCAATTTCTACGTCATACTGGGTGGTGTTAACCGACTAAAAGGGATAAGTGTCCATATCTATTGAACCAAGCAAGATAGAATCGATTTTATTTTTGCAGGTTGTAGGTTTTTATGTTTATATTAATCCACAAGCTGATACAAGGTTCTATCGTTAACGGTTCAATTTCTACGTCAAAGTGGATGGGGTTAACCGACTAAAAGGGATAAGTGTCCATATCTATAGAAACAAGCAAGACAGAATCGATTTTATTTTTGCAGATGGTAGGTTTTTATGTGTATATTAATCCACAAGCTGATCTAAGGTTCTATCTCTAACGGTTCAATTTCTACGTCAAAGTGGAAGGGATAAGTGTCCATATCTATTGTGGGTGGAGTTAACCGACTAAAAGGGATAAGTGTCCATATCTATTGAACCAAGCAAGATAGAATCGATTTTGTTTTTGCAGATGATAGGTTTTTATGTGTGTATTAAACCACAAGCTGATCCAAGGCTCTATCTTTAATGGTACAATTTCTACGTCATAGTGGGTGGGGTTAACCGACTAAAAGGGATAAGTATACATATCTATTGAACCAAGCAAGATAGAATCGAATTTATTTTTGCAGATGGTAAGTTTTTATGTGTATATTAACCCACAAGCTGGTTCAAGATTCTATCGCTAACGGTTCAATTTCTACGTCATACTGGGTGGGGTTAACCGACTAAAAGGGATAAGTGTCCATATCTATTGAAACAAGCAAAACGGAATCGATTTTATTTTTGCAGATGGTAGGTTTTTATGTGTATATTAATCCACAAGTTGATACAAGGTTCTATCGTTAACGGTTCAATTTCTACGTCAAAGTGGATGGGGTTAACCGACTAAAAGGGATAAGTATCCATATCTATTGTGGGTGGGGTTAACCGACTAAAAGGGATAAGTGTCCATATCTATTGAACCAAGCAAGATAGAATTGATTTTGTATTTGCATATGATAGGTTTTTATGTGTGTATTAAACCACAAGCTGATCCAAGGCTCTATCTTTAATGGTACAATTTCTACGTCATAGTGGGTGTGGTTAACCGATTAAAAGGGATACGTATACATATCTATTGAACCAAGCAAGATAGGATCGAATTTATTTTTGCAAATGGTAGGTTTTTATGTGTATATTAATCCGCAAGCTGGTCCAAGGTTCTATCGCTAACGGTTCAATTTCTACGTCATACTGGGTGGTGTTAACCCACTAAAAGGGATAAGTGTCCATATCTATTGAACCAAGCAAGATAGAATCGATTTTATTTTTGCAGATGGTAGGTTTTTATGTGTATATTAATCCACAAGCTAATACAAGGTTCTATCGCTAACGGTTCCATTTCTACGTCATACTGGGTGGGGTTAACCGACTAAAAGGGATAAGTGTCCATATCTATTGAACCAAGCAAGATAGAATCGAATTTATTTTTGCTAGGTTTTTATGTGTAAATTAGTCCACAAGCTGGTCCAAGGTTCTATCGCTAGCGGTTCAATTTCTACGTCATACTGGGTGGGGTTAACCGACTAAAAGGGATAAGTGTCCATATCTGTTGAACCAAGCAAGATAGAATCGATTTTATTTTTGCATATGGTAGGTTTTTATGTGTATATTAATCCACAAGCTAACGCAAGGTTCTATCGCTAACGGTTCTATTTCTACGTCATACTGGGTGGGGTTAACCGACTAAAAGGGATAAGTGTCCATATCTATTGAACCAAGCAAGATAGAATCCAATTTATTTTTGCAGATGGTAGGTTTTTATGTGTGTATTAATCCACAAGCTGATCCAAGGTTCTATCGCTAACGGTTCAATTTCTACGTCATACTGGTGGGGTTAACCGACTAAATGGGATAAGTGTCCATATCTATTGAACCAAGCAAGACAGAATCCTTTTTATTTTTGCAGATGGTATGTTTTTATGTATATATTAATCCACAAGCTGATCTAAGGTTCTATCTCGTTAACGGTTCAATTTCTACGTTATATTGGGCGGGGTTAACCGACTAAAAGGGATAAGTTTCCATATATATTGAACCAAGCAAGATAGAATCGATTTTGTATTTGCAGATGATAGGTTTTTATGTGTATATTAATCAACAAGATGATCCAAGGCTCTATCTTTAATGGTTCAATTTCTACGTCATAGTGGGTGGGGTTAACCGACTAAAAGGGATAAGTATACATATCTATTGAATCAAGCAAGATAGAATTGAATTAATTTTTGCAGATGGTAAGTTTTTATGTGTATATTAATCCAGAAGCTTAATAAGGTTCTATCGCTAACGGTTCAATTTCTACGTCATACTGGGTGTGGTTAACCGACCAAAAGGGATAACTAGCCATATCTATTGAACCAAGCAAGATAGAATCGATTTTATTTTTGCATATGGTAGGTTTTTATGTGTATATTAATCCACAAGCTGATACAAGGTTTTATCGTTAACGGTTCAATTTCTACGTCAAAGTGGATGGGGTTAACCGACTAAAAGGTATAAGTGTCCATATCTATTGTGGGTGGGGTTAAACGACTAAAAGGGATAAGTGTCCATATCTATTGAACCAAGCAAGATAGAATCGATTTTGTTTTTGCAGATGATAGGTTTTTCTGTGTATATTAATCCACAAGCTGCTCCAAGGTTCTATCGTTAACGGTACAATTTCTACGTCAAAGTGGGTGGGGTTAACCGACTAAAAGGGATAAGTATCCATATCTATTGAACCAAGCAAGATTGTTTAGGCCACAAGCCTAAATATGGCAGTGCACCCTCGTATTACTTAACTTTTTCTTTTCGTTGTCTTTTTACCTCACCTCTTTCATTTATACATATCGGTTTATACCGATAACCGTTTACCCCGCCGGATAAGAGTTAAGCCTAGGATTCGGCGGTGACCGCGAACAAAAGGTTTTTTACCTCTTTCACTTCTTTTGCGAACGTCTAAGAAACCGCCAGCAGCCAAGCCACCAAAGGTAAGCCTTTCAATTCTATTTAAAATTCTAAAATTCATTTTTGCACTTCCGTCATCGGAAATATTGAATGTGAGTAAGTGGATTATCTTGCATTTGCCTTTACTTTCATTTTATTGTCTAACCAATTTCATTTATTGTGATTAAGTGGACTAACGTTGCATTTGCATTTCCATTTATTTTAATAAATATTATTGTTCACTTTTTATAACGAATTCGTTTGTGTACTTTCTTTTCTTCTCTCCCCACCATTATTAGGAGCGCGCCCTATCTGTGGTCTTGCCGCCGTAACATTTTGGTCCTTACGCGCCGAGAAAATCAAAAATTCAAAGGAAACAAAGGTGATTTACCCCAGAATCAGCCCATCGGAATAATTGGAAATTATTAACCAAGCAAGGAAAATTATTTATAAAAGTATTAAAATCAACCAGCAGTGAAAAAAGTTGGCCATCAAAACGAACGAGCAGCGTATACCAACTCGTCATCACACACATACATACAGTCCATTAGCATTAAAACATCAACAGCATATCAAACAGTCCACTCATTTCTATCACATTATCACATCATCATCACAACATCAAACAGTCCACTAATCAACTCATCATACGATATCACGTCCATTTATCACATCATCACAATAACATCACATCAACAGTCCACATAACATCATACATTACCAAAACTTGTGTAAGGTAAGCGGTTGATTTTGGTGCACATTTTTTTTTATATACGAACTCACGTATCGAGTGGATTTGTGATATCCATTTGCAAGTCGACGGCTCCGTTCTCGTGTAGCCTACATATTGCGTTTTTTTTAATTTTCTTACCGGGCTAAAGGTTAGCATGCTTAAAATACGTAGGTCGTTTTGTTCAACAAATTTGAGTAGATAACTCAGCAGTTGTTTGCATCAGAGAGACAATTTTTGAGAAAGTTATTAAAACTGTTTAAAGGTTGTCAAACGTTGTTTCTCGTTGTATATCCTTTAATTCTAGAGTTAAATTGATAAATACCGTGTACGAATTTGTTTAACCCATTTGTTTTGGTTACTCGACGGCTCCGTTCTCGTGTAGCCTACATATTGCGTTTTTTTTTAATTTGCTTACCGGGCTAAAGGTTAGCATGCTTAAAATACGTAAGTCGTTTTGTTCAACAAATTTGAGTAGATAACTCAGCAGTTGTTTGCATCAGAGCGACAATTTTTGAGATAGTTATTAAAACTGTTTTAAGGTTGTCAAACGTTGTTTCTCGTTGTATATCCTTTAATTTTAGAGTTAAATTAATAAATACCGTGTACGAATTTGTTTAACCCATTTGATTTGGTTACTCGACGGCTCCGTTCTCGTGTAGCCTACATAGTGCGTTTTTTTTTAATTTGCTTACCGGGCTAAAGGTTAGCATGCTTAAAATTTGTAAGTCGTTTTGTTCAACAAATTTGAGTAGATAACTCAGCAAGTGTTTGCATCAGAGCGACAATTTTTGAGATAGTTATTAAAACTGTTTAAAGGTTGTCAAACGTTGTTTCTCGTTGTATATCCTTTAATTCTAGAGTTAAATTGATAAATACCGTGTACGAATTTGTTTAACCTATTTGTTTTGCTTACTCGACGGCTCTGTTCTCGTGTAGCCTACATATTGTGTTTTTTTTAATTTGCTTACCGGGCTAAAGATTAGCATGCTTAAAATACGTAAGTCGTTTTGTTCAACAAATTTGAGTAGATAACTCAGCAGTTGTTTGCATCAGAGCGGCAATTTTTGAGATAGTTATTAAAACTGTTTAAAGGTTGTCAAACGTTGTTTCTCGTTGTATATCCTTTAATTTTAGAGTTAAATTAATAAATACCGTGTACGAATTTGGTTAACCCATTTGTTTTGGTTACTCGACGGCTCCGTTCTCGTGTAGCCTACATATTGCGTTTTTTTTTAATTTGCTTACTGGGCTAAAGGTTAGCATGCTTAAAATACGTAAGTCGTTTTGTTCAACAAATTTGAGTATATAACTCAGCAGTTGTTTGCATCAGAGCGACATTTTTGAGATAGTTATTTAAACTGTTTAAAGATTGTCAAACGTTGTTTCTCGTTGTATATACTTTAATTCTAGCGTTAAATTGATAAATACCATGTACGAATTTGTTTAACCCATTTGTTTTGGTTACTCGACGGCTCCGTTCTCGTGTAGCCTACATATTGCGTTTTTTTATTACTTTGCTTACCGGGCTAAAGGTTAGCATGCTTAAAATACGTAAGTAGTTTTGTTCAACAAATTTGAGTAGATAACTCAGCAGTTGTTTGCATCAGAGCGACAATTTTTGAGATAGTTATTAAAACTGTTTAAAGGTTGTCAAACGTTGTTTCTCGTTGTATATCCTTTAATTCTAGAGTTAAATTGATAAATACCGTGTACGAATTTGCTTAACCCATTTGTTTTGGTTACTCGACGGCTCCGTTCTCGTGTAGCCTACATATTGCGTTTTTTTTTTAATTTGCTTACCGGGCTAAAGGTTAGCATGCATAAAATACCTAAGTCCTTTTCTTCAACAAATTTGAGTAGATAACTCAGCAGTTGTTTGCATCAGAGCGACAATTTTTGAGATAGTTATTAAAACTGTTTAAAGGTTGTCAAACGTTGTTTCTCGTTGTATATCCTTTAATTCGAGAGTTAAATTGATAAATACTGTGTACGAATTTGTTCAACCCATTTGTTTTGGTTACTCGACGGCTCCGTTCTCGTGTAGCCTACATATTGCGTTTTTTTTGTAATTTGCTTACTGGGCTAAAGGTTAGCATGCTTAAAATACGTAAGTCGTTTTGTTCAACAAATTTGAGTAAATAACTCAGCAGTTGTTTGCATCAGAGCGACAATTTTTGAGATAGTTATTAAAACTGTTTAAAGGTTGTCAAACGTTGTTTCTCGTTGTAGACAATTTTTGAGATAGTTATTAAAACTGTTTAAAGGTTGTCAAACGTTGTTTCTCGTTGTATATCCTTTAATTCTAGAGTTAAATTGATAAATACCGTGTACGAATTTGTTTAACCTATTTGTTTTGCTTACTCGACGGCTCCGTTCTCGTGTAGCCTACATATTGCGTTTTTTTTAATTTGCTTACCGGGCTAAAGATTAGCATGCTTAAAATACGTAAGTCGTTTTGTTCAAAAAATTTGAGTAGATAACTCAGCAGTTGTTTGCATCAGAGCGACAATTTTTGAGATAGTTATTAAAACTGTTTAAAGGTTGTCAAACGTTGTTTCTCGTTGTATATCCTTTAATTTTAGAGTTAAATTAATAAATACCGTGTACGAATTTGGTTAACCCATTTGTTTTGGTTACTCGACGGCTCCGTTCTCGTATAGCCTACATATTGCGTTTTTTTTAATTTGCTTACCGGGCTAAAGGTTAGCATGCTTAAAATACGTAAGTCGTTTTGTTCAACAAATTTGAGTAGATAACTCAGCAGTTGTTTGCATCAGAGCGACAATTTTTGAGATAGTTATTAAAACTGTTTAAAGGTTGTCAAACGTTGTTTCTCGTTGTATATCCTTTATTTCTAGAGTTAAATTGATAAGTACCGTGTACGAATTTGTTTAACCCATTTGTTTTGGTTACTCGACGGCTCCGTTCTCGTGTAGCCTACATATTGCGTTTTTTTTTTTAATTTTCTTACCGGGCTAAAGGTTAGCATGTTTAAAATACGCAAGTCGTTTTGTTCAACAAATTTGAGTAGATAACTCAGCAGTTGTTTGCATCAGAGCGACAATTTTTGAGATAGTTATTAAAACTGTTTAAAGGTTGTCAAACGTTGTTTCTCTTGTATATCCTTTAATTCTAGAGTTAAATTGATAAATACCGTGTACGAATTTGTTTAACCCATTTGTTTTGGTTACTAGACGGCTCTGTTCTCGTGTAGCCTACATATTGCGTTTTTTTTAATTTGCTTACCGGGCTAAAGGTTAGCATGCTTAAAATACGTAAGTCGTTTTGTTCAACAAATTTGAGTAGATAACTCAGCAGTTGTTTGCATCGGAGCGACAATTTTTGAGATAGTTATTAAAACTGTATAAAGGTTGTCAAACGTTGTTTCTCGTTGTATATCCTTTAATTCTAGAGCTAAATTGATAAATACCGTGTATGAATTTGTTTAACCCATTTGTTTTGGTTACTCGACGGCTCCGTTCTCGTGTAGCCTACATATTGCGTTTTTTTTTTTAATTTTCTTACCGGGCTAAAGGTTAGCATGCTTAAAATACGTAAGTCATTTTGTTCAACAAATTTGAGTATATAACTCAGCAGGTTTTTGCATCAGAGCGACATTTTTGAGATAGTTATTTAAACTGTTTAAAGATTGTCAAACGTTGTTTCTCGTTGTATATACTTTAATTCTAGCGTTAAATTGATAAATACCATGTACGAATTTGTTTAACCCATTTGTTTTGGTTACTCGACGGCTCCGTTCTCGTGTAGCCTACATATTGCGTTTTTTTATTACTTTGCTTACCGGGCTAAAGGTTAGCATGCTTAAAATACGTAAGTCGTTTTGTTCAACAAATTTGAGTAGATAACTCAGCAGTTGTTTCCATCAGAGCGACAATTTTTGAGATAGTTATTAAAACTGTTTAAAGGTTGTCAAACGTTGTTTCTCGTTGTATATCCTTTAATTCTAGAGTTAAATTGATAAATACCGTGTACGAATTTGTTTAACCCATTTCTTTTGGTTACTCGACGGCTCCGTTCTCGTGTAGCCTACATATTGCGTTTTTTTATTAGTTTGCTTACCGGGCTAAAGGTTAGCATGCTTAAAATACGTAAGTCGTTTTGTTCAACAAATTTGAGTAGATAACTCGGCAGTTGTTTGCATCAGAGCGACAATTTTTGAGATAGTTATTAAAACTATTTAAAGGTTGTCAAACGATGTTTCTCGTTGTATATCCTTTAATTCTAGAGTTAAATTGATAAATACCGTGTACGAATTTGTTTAACCCATTTGTTTTGGTTACTCGACGGCTCCGTTCTCGTGTAGCCTACATATTGCGTTTTTTTTTAATTTGCTTACCGGGCTAAAGGTTAGCATGCTTAAAATACGTAAGTCGTTTTGTTCAACAAATTTGAGTAGATAACTCAGCAGTTGTTTCCATCAGAGCGACAATTTTTGAGATAGTTATTAAAACTGTTTAAAGGTTGTCAACCGTTGTTTCTCGTTGTATATCCTTTAATTCTAGAGTTAAATTGATAAATACCGTGTACGAATTTGTTTAACCCATTTCTTTTGGTTACTCGACGGCTCCGTTCCCGTGTAGCCTACATATTGCGTTTTTTTATTACTTTGCTTACCGGGCTAAAGGTTAGCATGCTTAAAATACGTAAGTCGTTTTGTTCAACAAATTTGAGTAGATAACTCAGCAGTTGTTTCCATCAGAGCGACAATTTTTGAGATAGTTATTAAAACTGTTTAAAGGTTGTCAAACGTTGTTTCTCGTTGTATATCCTTTAATTCTAGAGTTAAATTGATAAATACCGTGTACGAATTTGTTTAACCTATTTGTTTTGCTTACTCGACGGCTCCGTTCTCGTGTAGCCTACATATTGCGTTTTTTTTAATTTGCTTACCGGGCTAAAGATTAGCATGCTTAAAATACGTAAGTCGTTTTGTTCAAAAAATTTGAGTAGATAACTCAGCAGTTGTTTGCATCAGAGCGACAATTTTTGAGATAGTTATTAAAACTGTTTAAAGGTTGTCAAACGTTGTTTCTCGTTGTATATCCTTTAATTTTAGAGTTAAATTAATAAATACCGTGTACGAATTTGGTTAACCCATTTGTTTTGGTTACTCGACGGCTCCGTTCTCGTGTAGCCTACATATTGCGTTTTTTTTAATTTGCTTACCGGGCTAAAGGTTAGCATGCTTAAAATACGTAAGTCGTTTTGTTCAACAAATTTGAGTAGATAACTCAGCAGTTGTTTGCATCAGAGCGACAATTTTTGAGATAGTTATTAAAACTGTTTGAAGGTTGTCAAACGTTGTTTCTCGTTGTATATCCTTTATTTCTAGAGTTAAATTGATAAGTACCGTGTACGAATTTGTTTAACCCATTTGTTTTGGTTACTCGACGGCTCCGTTCTCGTGTAGCCTACATATTGCGTTTTTTTAATTTGCTTACCGGGCTAAAGGTTAGCATGTTTAAAATACGCAAGTCGTTTTGTTCAACAAATTTGAGTAGATAACTCAGCAGTTGTTTGCATCAGAGCGACAATTTTTGAGATAGTTATTAAAACTGTTTAAAGGTTGTCAAACGTTGTTTCTCTTGTATATCCTTTAATTCTAGAGTTAAATTGATAAATACCGTGTACGAATTTGTTTAACCCATTTGTTTTGGTTACTAGACGGCTCTGTTCTCGTGTAGCCTACATATTGCGTTTTTTTTTAATTTGCTTACCGGGCTAAAGGTTAGCATGCTTAAAATACGTAAGTCGTTTTGTTCAACAAATTTGAGTAGATAACTCAGCAGTTGTTTGCATCGGAGCGACAATTTTTGAGATAGTTATTAAAACTGTATAAAGGTTGTCAAATGTTGTTTCTCGTTGTATATCCTTTAATTCTAGAGCTAAATTGATAAATACCGTGTATGAATTTGTTTAACCCATTTGTTTTGGTTACTCGACGGCTCCGTTCTCGTGTAGCCTACATATTGCGTTTTTTTTTTTAATTTTCTTACCGGGCTAAAGGTTAGCATGCTTAAAATACGTAAGTCATTTTGTTCAACAAATTTGAGTATATAACTCAGCAGGTTTTTGCATCAGAGCGACATTTTTGAGATAGTTATTTAAACTGTTTAAAGATTGTCAAACGTTGTTTCTCGTTGTATATACTTTAATTCTAGCGCTAAATTGATAAATACCATGTACGAATTTGTTTAACCCATTTGTTTTGGTTACTCGACGGCTCCGTTCTCGTGTAGCCTACATATTGCGTTTTTTTATTACTTTGCTTACCGGGCTAAAGGTTAGCATGCTTAAAATACGTAAGTCGTTTTGTTCAACAAATTTGAGTAGATAACTCAGCAGTTGTTTCCATCAGAGCGACAATTTTTGAGATAGTTATTAAAACTGTTTAAAGGTTGTCAAACGTTGTTTCTCGTTGTATATCCTTTAATTCTAGAGTTAAATTGATAAATACCGTGTACGAATTTGTTTAACCCATTTCTTTTGGTTACTCGACGGCTCCGTTCTCGTGTAGCCTACATATTGCGTTTTTTTATTACTTTGCTTACCGGGCTAAAGGTTAGCATGCTTAAAATACGTAAGTCGTTTTGTTCAACAAATTTGAGTAGATAACTCGGCAGTTGTTTGCATCAGAGCGACAATTTTTGAGATAGTTATTAAAACTATTTAAAGGTTGTCAAACGATGTTTCTCGTTGTATATCCTTTAATTCTAGAGTTAAATTGATAAATACCGTGTACGAATTTGTTTAACCCATTTGTTTTGGTTACTCGACGGCTCCGTTCTCGTGTAGCCTACATATTGCGTTTTTTTTTAATTTGCTTACCGGGCTAAAGGTTAGCATGCTTAAAATACGTAAGTCGTTTTGTTCAACAAATTTGAGTAGATAACTCAGCAGTTGTTTCCATCAGAGCGACAATTTTTGAGATAGTTATTAAAACTGTTTAAAGGTTGTCAAACGTTGTTTCTCGTTGTATATCCTTTAATTCTAGAGTTAAATTGATAAATACCGTGTACGAATTTGTTTAACCCATTTCTTTTGGTTACTCGACGGCTCCGTTCTCGTGTAGCCTACATATTGCGTTTTTTTATTACTTTGCTTACCGGGCTAAAGGTTAGCATGCTTAAAATACGTAAGTCGTTTTGTTCAACAAATTTGAGTAGATAACTCGGCAGTTGTTTGCATCAGAGCGACAATTTTTGAGATAGTTATTAAAACTATTTAAAGGTTGTCAAACGATGTTTCTCGTTGTATATCCTTTAATTCTAGAGTTAAATTGATAAATACCGTGTACGAATTTGTTTAACCCATTTGTTTTGGTTACTGGACGGCTCCGTTCTCGTGTAGCCTACATATTGCGTTTTTTTTTTAATTTGCTTACCGGGCTAAAGGTTAGCATGCTTAAAATACGTAAGTCGTTTTGTTCAACAAATTTGAGTAGATAACTCAGCAGTTGTTTCCATCAGAGCGACAATTTTTGAGATAGTTATTAAAACTATTTAAAGGTTGTCAAACGATGTTTCTCGTTGTATATCCTTTAATTCTAGAGTTAAATTGATAAATACCGTGTACGAATTTGTTTAACCCATTTCTTTTGGTTACTCGACGGCTCCGTACTCGTGTAGCCTACATATTGCGTTTTTTTTTAATTTGCTTACCGGGCTAAAGGTTAGCATGCCTAAAATACGTAAGTCGTTTTGTTCAACAAATTTGAGTAGATAACTCAGCAGTTGTTTGCATCAGAGCGACAATTTTTGAGATAGTTATTAAAACTGTTTAAAGGTGGTCAAACGTGGTTTCTCTTGTATATCCTTTAACTCTAGAGTTAAATTGATAAATACCGTGTACGAATTTGTTTAACCCATTTGGTTTGGTTACTCGACGGCTCCGTTCTCGTGTAGCCTACATTTGCGTTTTTTTTTAATTTGCTTACCGGGCTAAAGGTTAGCATGCTTAAAATACGTAAGTCGTTTTGTTCAACAAATTTGAGTAGATAACTCAGCAGTTGTTTGCTGCAGAGCGACAATTTTTGAGATAGTTATTAAAACTGTTTAAAGGTTGTCAAACGTTGTTTCTCGTTGTATATCCTTTAATTCTAGAGTTAAATTGATAAATACCGTGTACGAATTTGTTTAACCCATTTGTTTTGGTTACTCGTTAGCATGCTTAAAATACGTAAGTCTTTTTGTTCAACAAATTTGAGTAGATAACTCAGCAGTTGTTTGCATCAGAGCGACAATTTTTGAGAAAGTTATTAAAACTGTTTAAAGGTTGTCAAACGTTGTTTCTCGTTGTATATCCTTTAATTCTAGAGTTAAATTGATAAATACCGTGTGCGAGTTTGTTTAACAGATTTGTTTTGGTTACTCGACGGCTCCGTTCTCGTGTAGCCTACATATTGCGTTTTTTTTTTAATTTGCTTACCGGGCTAAAGGTTAGCATGCTTAAAATACGTAAGTCGTTTTGTTCAACAAATTTGAGTAGATAACTCAGCAGTTGTTTGCATCAGAGCGACAATTTTTGAGATAGTTATTAAAACTGTTTAAAGGTTGTCAAACGTTGTTTCTCGTTGTACATCCTTTAATTCTAGAGTTAAATTGATAAATGCCGTGTACGAATTTGTTTAACCCATTTGTTTTGGTTACTCGACGGCTCCGTTCTCGTGTAGGCTACATATTGCGTTTTTTTTAATTTGCTTACCGGGCTAAAGGTTAGCATGCTTAAAATACGTAAGTCGTTTTGTTCAACAAATTTGAGTAGATAACTCAGCAGTTGTTTGCATCAGAGCGACAATTTTTGAGATAGTTATTAAAACTGTTTAAAGGTTGTGAAACGTTGTTTCTCGTTGTATATCCTTTAATTCTAGAGTTAAATTGATAGATACCGTGTACGAATTTGTTTAACCCATTTGTTTTGGTTACTCGACGGCTCCGTTCTCGTGTAGCCTACATATTGCGTTTTTTTTAATTTGCTTACCGGGCTAAAGGTTAGCATGCTTAAAATACGTAAGTCGTTTTGTTCAACAAATTTGAGTAGATAACTCAGCAGTTGTTTGCATCAGAGCGACAATTTTTGAGATAGTTATTAAAACTGTTTAAAGGTTGTCAAACGTTGTTTCTCGTTGTCGAAAATTTTTGAGATAGTTATTAAAACTGTTTAAAGGTTGTCAAACGTTGTTTCTCGTTGTATATCCTTTAATTCTAGGGTTAAATTGATAAATACCGTGTACAAATTTGTTTAACCCATTTGTTTTGGTTACTCGACGGCTCCGTTCTCGTGTAGCCTACATATTGCGTGATTTTTTAATTTGCTTACCGGGCTAAAGGTTAGCATGCTTAAAATACGTAAGTCGTTTTGTTCAACAAATTTGAGTAGATAACTCAGCAGTTGTTTGCATCAGAGCGACAATTTTTGAGATAGTTATTAAAACTGTTTAAAGGTTGTCAAACGTTGTTTCTCGTTGTATATCCTTTAATTCTAGAGTTAAATTGATCAATACCGTGTACGAATTTGTTTAACCCATTTGTTTTGATTACTAGGCGCCTCCGTTCTCGTGCAGCCTACATATTGCGTTTTTTTTAATTTGCTTACCGGGCTAAAGGTTAGCATGCTTACAATACGTAAGTCGTTTTGTTCAACAAATTTGAGTATATAACTCAGCAGTTGTTTGCGTCAGAGCGACAATTTTTGAGATAGTTATTAAAACTGTTTAAAGGGTGTCAAACGTTGTTTCTCGTTGTATATCCTTTAATTCTAGAGTTAAATTGATAAATACCGTGTACGAATTTGTTTAACCCATTTGTTTTGGTTACTCGATGGCTCCGTTCTCGTGTAGCCTACATATTGCGTTTTTTTTTTTAATTTGCTTACCGGGCTAAAGGTTAGCATGCTTAAAATACGTAAGTCGTTTTGTTCAACAAATTTGAGTAGATAACTCAGCAGTTGTTTGCATCAGAGCGACAATTTTTGAGATAGTTATTAAAACTGTTTAAAGGTTGTCAAACGTTGTTTCTCGTTGTATATCCTTTAATTCTAGAGTTAAATTGATAAATACCGTGTGCGAATTTGTTTAACACATTTGTTTTGGTTACTCGACGGCTCCGTTCTCGTGTAGCCTACATATTGCGTTTTTTTTTAATTTGCTTACCGGGCTAAAGGTTAGCATGCTTAAAATACGTAAGTCGTTTTGTTCAACAAATTTGAGTAGATAACTCAGCAGTTGTTTGCATCAGAGCAACAATTTTTGAGATAGTTGTTAAAACTGTTTAAAGGTTGTCAAACGTTGTTTCTCGTTGTATATCCTTTAATTCTAGAGTTAAATTGATAAATGCCGTGTACGAATTTGTTTAACCCATTTGTTTTGGTTATTCGACGGCTCCGTTCTCGTGTAGGCTACATATTGCGTTGTTTTTTAATTTGCTTACCGGGCTAAAGGTTAGCATGCTTAAAATACGTAAGTCGTTTTGTTCAACAAATTTGTGTAGATAACTCAGCAGTTGTTTGCATCAGAGCGACAATTTTTGAGATAGTTATTAAAACTGTTTAAAGGTTGTGAAACGTTGTTTCTCGTTATATATCCTTTAATTCTAGAGTTAAATTGATAAATACCGTGTACGAATTTGTTTAACCCATTAGTTTTGGTTACTCGACGGCTCCGTTCTCGTGTAGCCTACATATTGCCTTTTTTTAATTTGCTTACCGGGCTAACGGTTAGCATGCTTAAAATACGTAAGTCGTTTTGTTTAACAAATTTGAGTAGATAACTCAGCAGTTGTTTGCATGAGAGCGAGAATTTTTGAGAAAGTTATTAAAACTGTTTAAAGGTTGTCAAACGTTGTTTCTCGTTGTATATCCTTTAATTCTAGAGTTAAATTGATAAATACCGTGTACGAATTTGTTTAACCCATTTGTTTTGGTTACTCGACGGCTCCGTTCTCGTGTAGCCTACATATTGCATTTTTTTTTTAATTTGCTTCCCGGGCTAAAGGTTAGCATGCTTAAAATACGTAAGTCGTTTTGTTCAATAAATTTGAGTAGATAACTCAGCAGTGGTTTGCATCAGAGCGACAATTTTTGAGATAGTTATTAAAACTGTTTAAAGGTTGTGAAACGTTGTTTCTCGTTGTATATCCTTTAATTCTAGAGTTAAATTGATAAATACCGTGTACGAATTTGTTTAACCCATTTGTTTTGGTTACTGAACGGCACCGTTCTCGTGTAGCCTACATATTGCGTTTTTTTTAAATTAGATAACCGGGCTAAAGGTTAGCATGCTTAAAATACGTAAGTCGTTTTGTTCAAAAAATTTGAGTAGATAATTCAGCAGTTGTTTGCATCAGAGCGACAATTTTTGAGATCGTTATTAAAACTGTTTAAAGGTTGTGAAACGTTGTTTCTCGTTGTATATCCTTTAATTCTAGAGTTAAATTGATAAATACCGTGTACGAATTTGTTTAACCCATTTGTTTTGGTTACTCGGACGGCTCCGTTCTCGTGTTACATATTGCGTTTTTTTTTTAATTTGCTTACCGGGCTAAAGGCTAGCATGCTTAAAATACGTAAGTCGTTTTGTTCAACAAATTTGAGTAGATAACTCAGCAGTTGTTTGCATCAGGGCGACAATTTTTGAGATAGTTATTAAAACTGTTTAAAGGTTGTCAAACGTTGTTTCTCGTTGTATATCCTTTAATTCTAGAGTTAAATCGATAAATACCGTGTACGAATTTGTTTAACCCATTTGTTTTGGTTACTCGACGGCTCCGTTCTGGTGTAGCCTACATATTGCGTTTTTTTTTTAATTTGCTTCCCGGGCTAAAGGTTAGCATGCTTAAAAAACGTAAGTCGTTTTGTTCAACAAATTTGAGTAGATAACTCAGCAGTTGTTTGCATCAGGGCGACAATTTTTGAGATAGTTATTAAAACTGTTTAAAGGTTGTCAAACGTTGTTTCTCGTTGTATATCCTTTAATTCTAGAGTTAAATCGATAAATACCGTGTACGAATTTGTTTAACCCATTTGTTTTGGTTACTCGACGGCTCCGTTCTGGTGTAGCCTACATATTGCGTTTTTTTTTTAATTTGCTTACCGGGCTAAATGTTAGCATGCTTAAAATACGTAAGTCGTTTTGTTCAACAAATTTGAGTAGATAACTCAGCAGTTGTTTGCATCAGAGCGACAATTTTTGAGATAGTTATTAAAACTATTTAAGGGTTGTCAAACGATGTTTCTCGTTGTATATCCTTTAATTCTAGAGTTAAATTGATAAATACCGTGTACGAATTTGTTTAACCCATTTGTTTTGGTTACTCGACGGCTCCGTTCTCGTGTAGCCTACATATTGCGTTTGTTTTTAATTTGCTTACCGGGCTAAAGGTTAGCATGCTTAAAATACGTAAGTCGTTTTTTTCAACAAATTTGAGTAGATAACTCAGCAGTTGTTTGCATCAGAGCGACAATTTTTGAGATAGTTATTAAAACTGTTTAAAGGTTGTCAAACGTTGTTTCTCGTTGTATATCCTTTAATTCTAGAGTTAAATTGATAAATACCGTGTACGAAGTTGTTTAACCCATTTGTTTTGGTTACTCGACGGCTCCGTTCTCGTGTAGCCTACATATTGCGTTTTTTTTTTTTAATTTGCTTACCGGGCTAAAGGTTAGCATGTTTAAAATACGTAAGTCGTTTTGTTCAACAAATTTGAGTAGATAACTCGGCAGTTGTTTGCATCAGAGCGACAATTTTTGAGATAGTTATTAAAACTGTTTAAAGGTTGTCAAACGTTGTTTCTCGTTGTATATCCTTTAATCCTAGAGTTAAATTGATAAATACCGTGTACGAATTTGTTTAACTCACTTGTTTTGGTTACTCGACGGCTCCGTTCTCGTGTAGCCTACATATTGCGTTTTTTTTTTAATTTGCTTACCGGGATAAAGGTTAGCATGCTTAAAATACGTAAGTCGTTTTGTTCAACAAATTTGAGTAGATAACTCAGCAGTTGTTTGCATCAGAGCGACAATTTTTGAGATAGTTATTAAAACTGTTTAAAGGTTGTCAAACGTTGTTTCTCGTTGTATATCCTTTATTTCTAGAGTTAAATTGATAAATACCGTGTACGAATTTGTTTAACCCATTTGTTTTGGTTACTCGACGGCTCCGTTCTCCTGTAGCCTACATATTGCGTTTTTTTTTAATTTGCTTACCGGGCTAAAGGTTAGCATGCTTAGAATACGTAATTAGTTTTGTTCAACAAATTTGAGTAGATAACTCAGCAGTTGTTTACATCAGAGCGACAATTTTTGAGATAGTTATTAAAACGGTTTAAAGGTTGTCAAACCTTGTTTCTCGTTGTATATCCATTAATTCTAGAGTTAAATTGATAAATACCTTGTACGAATTTGGTTAACCCATTTGTTTTGATTACCCGACGGCTCCGTTCTCGCGTAGCCTACATATTGCGTTTTTTTTTAATTTGCTTACCGGGCTAAAGGTTAGCATGCTTAAAATACGTAAGTCGTTTTGTTCAACAAATTTGAGTAGATAACTCTGCAGTTGTTTGCATCAGAGCGACAATTTTTGAGATAGTTATTAAAACTGTTTAAAGGTTGTCAAACGTTGTTTCTCGTTGTATATCCTTTAATGCTAGAGTTAAATTGATAAATACCGGGTACGAATTTGTTTAACCCATTTGTTTTGGTTACTCGGCGGCTCCGTTCTCGTGTAGCCTACATATTGCGTTTTTTTTAAATTTGCTTACCGGGCTAAAGGTTAGCATGCTTAAAATACGTAAGTCGTTTTGTTCAACAAATTTGAGTAGATAAATCAGCAGTTGTTTGCATCAGAGCGACAATTTTTGAGATAGTTATTAAAACTGTTTAAAGATTGTCAAACGTTGTTTCTCGTTGTATATCCTTTAATTCTAGAGTTAAATTGATAAATACCGTGTACGAATTTGTTCAACCCATTTGTTTTGGTTACTCGGCGGCTCCGTTCTCGTGTAGCCTACATATTGCGTTTTTTTTTAATTTTCTTACCGGGCTCAAGGTTAGCATGCTTAAAATACGTAAGTCGTTTTGTTCAACAAATTTGAGTAGATAACTCAGCAGTTGTTTGCATCAGAGCGAAAATTTTTGAGATAGTTATTAAAACTGTTTAAAGGTTGTCAAACGTTGTTTCTCGTTGTATATCCTTTAATTCTAGAGTTAAATTGATAAATACCGTGTACGAATTTGTTTAACCCATTTGTTTTGGTTACTCGACGGCTCCGTTCTCGTGTAGCCTACATATTGCGTTTTTTTTTAATTTGCTTACCGGGCTAAAGGTTAGCATGCTTAAAATACGTAAGTCGTTTTGTTCAACAAATTTGAGTAGATAACTCAGCAGTTGTTTGCATCAGAGCACAATTTTTGAGATAGTTATTAAAACTGTTTAAAGGTTGTCAAACGTTGTTTCTCGTTGTATATCCTTTAAGTTTAGAGTTAAATTGATAAATACCGTGTACGAATTTGTTTAACCCATTTGTTTTGGTTACTCGACGGCTCCGTTCTCGTGTAGCCTACATATTGCGTTTTTTTTAATTTGCTTACCGGGGTAAAGGTTAGCATGCTTAAAATACGTAAGTCGTTTTGTTCAACAAATATGAGTAGATAACTCAGCAGTTGTTTGCATCAGAGCGACAATTTTTGAGATAGTTATTAAAACTGTTTAAAGGTTGTCAAACGTTGTTTCTCGTTGTATATCCTTTAATTCTAGAGTTAAATTGATAAATACCGTGTACGAATTTGTTTAACCCATTTGTTTTGGTTACTTGACGGCTCCGTTCTCGTGTAGCCTACATATTGCGTTTTTTTTAATTTGCTTACCGGGCTAAAGGTTAGCATGCTTAAAATACGTAAGTCGTTTTGTTCAACAAATTTGAGTAGATAACTCAACAGTTGTTTGCATCAGAGCTACAATTTTTGAGATAGTTATTAAAACTATTTAAAGGTTGTCAAACGATGTTTCTCGTTGTATATCCTTTATTTCTAGAGTTAAATTGATAAATACCGTGTACGAATTTGTTTAACCCATATGTTTTGGTTACTCGACGGCTCCGTTCTCGTGTAGCCTACATATTGCGTTTGTTTTTTAATTTGCTTCCCGGCCTAAAGGTTAGCATGCTTAAAATACGTAAGTCGTTATGTTCAACAAATTTGAGTAGATAACTCAGCAGTTGTTTGCATCAGAGCGCCAATTTTTGAGTTAGTTATTAAAACTGTTTAATTCTAGAGTTAAATTGATAAATACCGTGTACGAATTTGTTTAACCCATTTTTTTTGGTTACTCGACGGCTCCGTTCTCGTGTAGCCTACATATTGCGTTTTTTTCAATTTGCTTACCGGGCTAAAGGTTAGCATGCTTAAAATACGTAAGTCGTTTTGTTCAACAAATTTGAGTAGATAACTCAGCAGTTGTTTGCATCAGAGCGACAATTTTTGAGATAGTTATTAAAACTGTTTAAAGGTTGTCAAACGTTGTTTCTCGTTGTATATCCTTTAATTCTAGAGTTAAATTGATAAATACCGTGTACGAATTTGTTTAACCCATTTGTTTTGGTTACTCGACGGCTCCGTTCGCGTGTAGCCTACATATTGCGTTTTTTTTTTAATTTGCTTACCGGGCTAAAGGTTAGCATGCTTAAAATACGTAAGTCGTGTTGTTCAACAAATTTGTAGATAACTCAGCAGTTGTTTGCATCAGAGCGACAATTTTTGAGATTGTTATTAAAACTGTTTAAAGGTTGTCAAACGTTGTTTCTCGTTGTATTTCCTTTAATTCTAGAGTTACAATTGATAAATACCGTGGTCGAATTTGTTTAACCCATTTGTTTTGGTTACTCGACGGCTCCGTTCTCGTGTAGCCTACATATTGCGTTTTTTTTTAATTTGCTTACCGGGCTAAAGGTTAGCATGCTTAAAATACGTAAGTCGATTTGTTCAACAAATTTGAGTAGATAACTCAGCAGTTGTTTGCATCAGAGCGACAATTTTTGAGATAGTTATTAAAACTCTTTAAAGGTTGTCAAACGTTGTTTCTCGTTGTATGTCCTTTAATTCTATAGTTAAATTGATAAATACCGTGTACCCATTTGTTTAACCCATTTGTTTTGGTTACTCGACGGCTCCGTTCTCGTGTAGCCTACATATTGCGTTTTTTTTTAATTTGCTTACCGGGCTAAAAGTTAGCATGCTTAAAATACGTAAGTCGTTTTGTTCAACAAATTTGAGTAGATAACTCAGCAATTGTTTGCATCAGGGCGACAATTTTTGAGATAGTTATTAAAACTGTTTAAAGGTTGTCAAACGTTGTTTCTCGTTGTATATCCTTTAATTCTAGAGTTAAATCGATAAATACCGTGTACGAATTTGTTTAACCCATTTGTTTTGGTTACTCGACGGCTCCGTTCTGGTGTAGCCTACATATTTTTTTTTTTATTTGCTTACCGGGCTAAAGGTTAGCATGCTTAAAATACGTAAGTCCTTTTGTTCAACAAATTTGAGTAGATAACTCAGCAGTTGTTTGCATCAGAGCGACAATTTTTGAGATAGTTATTAAAACTATTTAAAGGTTATCAAACGATGTTTCTCGTTGTATATCCTTTAATTCTAGAGTTAAATTGATAAATACCGTGTACGAATTTGTTTAACCCATTTGTTTTGGTTACTCCGACGGCTCCGTTCTCATGTAGCCTACATATTGCGTTTTTTTTTAATTTGCTTACCGGGCTAAAGGTTAGCATGCTTAAAATATGTAAGTCCTTTTATTCAACAAGTTTGAGTAGATAACTCAGCAGTTGTTTGCATCAGAGCGACAATTTTTGTGATAGTTATTAAAACTGTTTAAAGGTTGTCAAATGTTGTTTCTCGTTGTATATCCTTTAATTCTAGAGTTAAATTGATAAATACCGTGTACGAATTTGTTTAACCCATTTGTTTTGGTTACTCGACGGCTCCGTTCTCGTGTAGCCTACATATTGCGTTTTTTTTAATTTGCTTACCGGGCTAAATGTTAGCATGCTTAAAATACGTAAGTCGTTTTGTTCAACAAATTTGAGTAGATAACTCGGCAGTTGTTTGCATCAGAGCGACAATTTTTTGAGATAGTTATTAAAACTGTTTAAAGGTTGTCAAACGTTGTTTCTCGTTGTATATCCTTTAATTCTAGTGTTAAATTGATAAATACCGTGTACGAATTTGTTTAACCCATTTGTTTTGGTTACTCGACGGCTCCGTTCTCGTGTAGCTTACATATTGCGTTTTTTTTTAATTTGCTTACCGGGCTAAAGGTTGGCATGCTTAAAATACGTAATTCGTTTTGTTCAACAAATTTGAGTAGATAACTCAGCAGTTGTTTGCATCAGAGCGACAATTTTTGAGATAGTTATTAAAACTGTTTAAAAGTTGTCAAACGTTGTTTCTCGTTGTATATCCTTTATTTCTAGAGTTAAATTGATAAATACCGTGTACGAATTTGTTTAACCCATTTGTTTTGGTTACTCGACGGCTCCGTTCTCGTGTAGCCTACATATTGCGTTTTTTTTTTTAATTTGCTTACCGGGCTAAAGGTTAGCATGCTTAAAATACGTAAGTCGTTTTGTTTAACAAATTTTAGTAGATAACTCAGCAGTTGTTTGCATCAGAGCGACAATTTTTGAGATAGTTATTAAAACTGTTTAAAGGTTGTCAAACGTTGTTTATCGTTGTATATCCTTTAATTCTAGAGTTAAATTGATAAATACCGTGTACGAATTTGTTTAACCCATATGTTTTGGTTACTCGACGGCTCCGTTCTCGCGTAGCCTACATATTGCGTTTTTTTTTAATTGCTTACCGGGCTAAAGGTTAGCATGCTTAAAATACGTAAGTCGTTTTGTTCAACAAATTTGAGTGTTGCATATCCTTTAATTCTAGAGTTAAATTGATAAATACCGTGTACGAATTTGTTTAACCCATTTATTTTGGTTATTCAACGGCTCCGTTCTCGTGTAGCCTACATATTGCGTTTGTTTTTTAATTTGCTTCCCGGGCTAAAGGTTAGCATGCTTAAAATACGTAAGTCGTTTTGTTCAACAAATTTGAGTAGATAACTCAGCAGTTGTTTGCATCAGAGCGACAATTTTTGAGATAGTTATTAAAACTGTTTAAAGGTTGTCAAACGTTGTTTATCGTTGTATATCCTTTAATTCTAGAGTTACATTGATAAATACCGTGTACGAATTTGTTTAACCCATTTGTTTTGGTTATTCGACGGCTCCGTTCTCGTGTAGCCTAGATATTGCGTTTGTTTTTTAATTTGCTTCCCGGGCTAAAGGTTAGCATGCTTAAAAATACGTAAGTCGATTTGTTCAACAAATTTGAGTAGATAACTCAGCAGTTGTTTGCATCAGAGCGACAATTTTTGAGATAGTTATTAAAACTGTTTAAAGGTTGTCAAACGTTGTTTATCGTTGTATATCCTTTAATTCTAGAGTTAAATTGATAAATACCGTGTACGAATTTGTTTAACCCATTTGTTTTGCTTACTCGACGGCTCCGTTCTCGTGTAGCCTACATATTGCGTTTTTTTTTAATTTGCCTACCGGGCTAAAGGTTAGCATGCTTAAAATACGTAAGTCGTTTTATTCAACAAATTTGAGTAGATAACTCAGCAGTTGTTTGCATCAGAGCGACAATTTTTGAGATAGTTATTAAAACTGTTTAAAGGTTGTCAAACATTGTTTCTCGTTGTATATCCTTTAATTCTAGAGTTAAATTGATAAATACCGTGTACGAATTTGTTTAACCCATTTGTTTTGGTTACTCGACGGCTCCGTTCTCGCGTAGCCTACATATTGCGTTTTTTTTTAATATGCTTACCGGGCTAAAGGTTAGCATGCTTAAAATACGTAAGTCGTTTTGTTCAACAAATTTGAGTAGATAACTCAGCAGTTGTTTGCATCAGAGCGACAATTTTTGAGATAGTTATTAATACTGTTTAAAGGTTGTCAAACGTTGTTTCTCGTTGTATATACTTTAATGCTTGAGTTAAATTGAAAAATACCGTGTACGAATTTGTTTAACCCATTTGTTTTGGTTACTCGGCGGCTCCGTTCTCGTGTAGCCTACATATTGCGTTTTTTTTTTAATTTGCTTACCGGGCTAAAGGTTAGCATGCTTAAAATACGTAAGTCGTTTTGTTCAACAAATTTGAGTAGATAACTCAGCAGTTGTTTGCATCAGAGCGACAATTTTTGAGATAGTTATTAAAACTGTTTAAAGGTTGTCAAACGTTGTTTCTCGTTGTATATCCTTTATTTCTAGAGTTAAATTGATAAATACCGTGTACGAATTTGTTTAACCAATTTGTTTTGGTTACTCGGCGGCTCCGTTCTCGTGTAGCCTACATATTGCGTTTTTTTTAATTTTCTTACCGGGCTAAAGGTTAGCATGCTTAAAATACGTAAGTCGTTTTATTCAACAAGTTTGAGTAGATAACTCAGCAGTTGTTTGCATCAGAGCGACAATTTTTGTGATAGTTATTAAAACTGTTTAAAGGTTGTCAAACGTTGTTTCTCGTTGTATATCCTTTAATTCTAGAGTTAAATTGATAAATACCGTGTACGAATTTGTTTAACCCATTTGTGTTGGTTACTCGACGGCTCCGTTCTCGTGTAGCCTACATATTGCGTTTTTTTTAATTTGCTTACCGGGCTAAAGGTTAGCATGCTTAAAATACGTAAGTCGTTTTATTCAACAAGTTTGAGTAGATAACTCAGCAGTTGTTTGCATCAGAGCGACAATTTTTATGATAGTTATTAAAACTGTTTAAAGGTTGTCAAACGTTGTTTCTCCTTGTATATCCTTTATTTCTAGAGTTAAATTGATAAATACCGTGTACGAATTTGTTTAACCAATTTGTTTTGGTTACTCGACGGCTCCGTTCTCGTGTAGCCTACATATTGCGTTTTTTTTAATTTGCTTACCGGGCTAAAGGTTAGCATGCTTAAAATACGTAAGTCGTTTTGTTCAACAAATATGGGTAGATAACTCAGCAGTTGTTTGCATCATAGCGACAATTTTTGAGATAGTTATTAAAACTGTTTAAAGGTTGTCAAACGTTGTTTCTCGTTGTATATCCTTTAATTCTAGAGTTAAATTGATAAATACCGTGTACGAATTTGTTTAACCCATTTGTTTTGGTTACTCGACGGCTCCGTTCTCGTGTAGCCTACATATTGCGTTTTTTTTTTAATTTGCTTACCGGGCTAAAGGTTAGCATGCTTAAAATACATAAGTCGTTTTGTTCAACAAATTTGAGTAGATAACTCAGCAGTTGTTTGCATCAGAGCGACAATTTTTGAGATAGTTATTAAAACTATTTAAAGGTTATCAAACGATGTTTCTCGTTGTATATCCTTTAATTCTAGAGTTAAATTGATAAATACCGTGTACGAATTTGTTTAACCCATTTGTTTTGGTTACTCCGACGGCTCCGTTCTCATGTAGCCTACATATTGCGTTTTTTTTTTAATTTGCTTACCGGGTTAAAGGTTAGCATGCTTAAAATACGTAAGTCGTTTTATTCAACAAGTTTGAGTAGATAACTCAGTAGTTGTTTGCATCAGAGCGACAATTTTTGTGATAGTTATTAAAACTGTTTAAAGGTTGTCAAATGTTGTTTCTCGTTGTATATCCTTTAATTCTAGAGTTAAATTGATAAATACCGTGTACGAATTTGTTTAACCCATTAGTTTTGGTTACTCGACGGCTCCGTTCTCGTGTAGCCTACATATTGCGTTTTTTTTAATTTGCTTACCGGGCTAAAGGTTAGCATGCTTAAAATACGTAAGCCGTTTTGTTCAACAAATTTGAGTAGATAACTCGGCAGTTGTTTGCATCAGAGCGACAATTTTTTGAGATAGTTATTAAAACTGTTTAAAGGTTGTCAAACGTTATTTCTCGTTGTATATCCTTTAATTCTAGTGTTAAATTGATAAATACCGTGTACGAGTTTGTTTAACCCATTTGTTTTGGTTACTCGACGGCTCCGTTCTCGTGTAGCATACATATTGCGTTTTTTTTTAATTTGCTTACCGGGCTAAAGGTTAGCATGCTTAAAATACGTAAGTCGTTTTGTTCAACAAATTTGAGTAGATAACTCAGCAGTTGTTTGCATCAGAGCGACAATTTTTGAGATAGTTATTAAAACTGTTTAAAGGTTGTCAAACGTTGTTTCTCGTTGTATATCCTTTATTTCTAGAGTTAAATTGATAAATACCGTGTACGAATTTGTTTAACCCATTTGTTTTGGTTACTTGACGGCTCCGTTCTCGTGTAGCCTACATATTGCGTTTTTTTTTAATTTGCTTACCGGGCTAAAGGTTGGCATGCTTAAAATACGTAATTCGTTTTGTTCAACAAATTTGAGTAGATAACTCAGCAGTTGTTTGCATCAGAGCGACAATTTTTGAGATAGTTATTAAAACTGTTTAAAAGTTTTCAAACGTTGTTTCTCGTTGTATATCCTTTATTTCTAGAGTTAAATTGATAAATACCGTGTACGAATTTGTTTAACCCATTTGTTTTGGTTACTCGATGGCTCCGTTCTCGTGTAGCCTACATATTGCGTTTTTTTTTTTTTAATTTGCTTACCGGGCTAAAGGTTAGCATGCTTAGAATACGTAAGTCGTTTTGTTTAACAAATTTGAGTAGATAACTCAGCAGTTGTTTGCATCAGAGCGACAATTTTTGAGATAGTTATTAAAACTGTTTAAAGGTTGTCAAACGTTGTTTATCGTTGTATATCCTTTAATTCTAGAGTTAAATTGATAAATACCGTGTACGAATTTGTTTAACCCATATATTTTGGTTACTCGACGGCTCCGTTCTCGCGTAGCCTACATATTGCGTTTTTTTTTAATTGCTTACCGGGCTAAAGGTTAGCATGCTTAAAATACGTAAGTCCTTTTGTTCAACAAATTTGAGTGTTGCATATCCTTTAATTCTAGAGTTAAATTGATAAATACCGTGTACGAATTTGTTTAACCCATTTATTTTGGTTATTCAACGGCTCCGTTCTCGTGTAGCCTACATATTGCGTTTGTTTTTTAATTTGCTTCCCGGGCTAAAGGTTAGCATGCTTAAAATACGTAAGTCGTTTTGTTCAACAAATTTGAGTAGATAACTCAGCAGTTGTTTGCATCAGAGCGACAATTTTTGAGATAGTTATTAAAACTGTTTAAAGGTTGTCAAACGTTGTTTATCGTTGTATATCCTTTAATTCTAGAGTTACATTGATAAATACCGTGTACGAATTTGTTTAACCCATTTAAGTTGGTTATTCGACGGCTCCGTTCTCGTGTAGCCTACATATTGCGTTTGTTTTTTAATTTGCTTCCCGGGCTAAAGGTTAGCATGCTTAAAAATACGTAAGTCGATTTGTTCAACAAATTTGAGTAGATAACTCAGCAGTTGTTTGCATCAGAGCGACAATTTTTGAGATAGTTTTTAAAACTGTTTAAAGGTTGTCAAACGTTGTTTATCGTTGTATATCCTTTAATTCTATAGTTAAATTGATAAATACCGTGTACGAATTTGTTTAACCCATTTGTTTTGCTTACTCGACGGCTCCGTTCTCGTGTAGCCTACATATTGCGTTTTTTTTTAATTTGCCTACCGGGCTAAAGGTTAGCATGCTTAAAATACGTAAGTCGTTTTGTTCAACAAATTTGAGTAGATAACTCAGCAGTTGTTTGCATCAGAGCGACAATTTTTGAGATAGTTATTAAAACTGTTTAAAGGTTGTCAAACGTTGTTTCTCGTTGTATATCCTTTAATTCTAGAGTTAAATTGATAAATACCGTGTACGAATTTGTTTAACCCATTTGTTTTGGTTACTCGACGGCTCCGTTCTCGCGTAGCCTACATATTGCGTTTTTTTTTAATATGCTTACCGGGCTAAAGGTTAGCATGCTTAAAATACGTAAGTCGTTTTGTTCAACAAATTTGAGTAGATAACTCAGCAGTTGTTTGCATCAGAGCGACAATTTTTGAGATAGTTATTAAAACTGTTTAAAGGTTGTCAAACGTTGTTTCTCGTTGTATATACTTTAATGCTTGAGTTAAATTGATAAATACCGTGTACGAATTTGTTTAACCCATTTGTTTTGGTTACTCGGCGGCTCCGTTCTCGTGTAGCCTACATATTGCGTTTTTTTTTAATTTGCTTACCGGGCTAAAGGTTAGCATGCTTAAAATACGTAAGTCGTTTTGTTCAACAAATTTGAGTAGATAACTCAGCAGTTGTTTGCATCAGAGCGACAATTTTTGAGATAGTTATTAAAACTGTTTAAAGGTTGTCAAACGTTGTTTCTCGTTGTATATCCTTTATTTCTAGAGTTAAATTGATAAATACCGTGTACGAATTTGTTTAACCAATTTGTTTTGGTTACTCGGCGGCTCCGTTCTCGTGTAGCCTACATATTGCGTTTTTTTTAATTTTCTTACCGGGCTAAAGGTTAGCATGCTTAAAATACGTAAGTCGTTTTATTCAACAAGTTTGAGTAGATAACTCAGCAGTTGTTTGCATCAGAGCGACAATTTTTGTGATAGTTATTAAAACTGTTTAAAGGTTGTCAAACGTTGTTTCTCGTTGTATATCCTTTAATTCTAGAGTTAAATTGATAAATACCGTGTACGAATTTGTTTAACCCATTTGTGTTGGTTACTCGACGGCTCCGTTCTCGTGTAGCCTACATATTGCGTTTTTTTTAATTTGCTTACCGGGCTAAAGGTTAGCATGCTTAAAATACGTAAGTCGTTTTATTCAACAAGTTTGAGTAGATAACTCAGCAGTTGTTTGCATCAGAGCGACAATTTTTGTGATAGTTATTAAAACTGTTTAAAGGTTGTCAAACGTTGTTTCTCGTTGTATATCCTTTATTTCTAGAGTTAAATTGATAAATACCGTGTACGAATTTGTTTAACCAATTTGTTTTGGTTACTCGACGGCTCCGTTCTCGTGTAGCCTACATATTGCGTTTTTTTTAAATTTGCTTACCGGGCTAAAGGTTAGCATGCTTAAAATACGTAAGTCGCTTTATTCAACAAGTTTGAGCAGATAACTCAGCAGTTGTTTGCATCAGAGCGACAATTTTTGTGATAGTTATTAAAACTGTTTAAAGGTTGTCAAACGTTGTTTCTCGTTGTATATCCTTTAATTCTAGAGTTAAATTGATAAATACCGTGTACGAATTTGTTTAACCCATTTGTTTTGGTTACTCGACGGCTCCGTTCTCGTGTAGCCTACATATTGCGTTTTTTTTTTTAATTTGCTTACCGGGCTAAAGGTTAGCATGCTTAAAATACATAAGTCGTTTTGTTCAACAAATTTGAGTAGATAACTCAGCAGTTGTTTGCATCAGAGCGAAAATTTTTGAGATAGTTATTAAAACTATTTAAAGGTTATCAAACGATGTTTCTCGTTGTATATCCTTTAATTCTAGAGTTAAATTGATAAATACCGTGTACGAATTTGTTTAACCCATTTGTTTTGGTTACTCCGACGGCTCCGTTCTCATGTAGCCTACATATTGCGTTTTTTTTAAATTTGCTTACCGGGCTAAAGGTTAGCATGCTTAAAATACGTAAGTCGTTTTATTCAACAAGTTTGAGTAGATAACTCAGCAGTTGTTTGCATCAGAGCGACAATTTTTGTGATAGTTATTAAAACTGTTTAAAGGTTGTCAAATGTTGTTTCTCGTTGTATATCCTTTAATTCTAGAGTTATATTGATAAATACCGTGTACGAATTTGTTTAACCCATTTGTTTTGGTTACTCGACGGCTCCGTTCTCGTGTAGCCTACATATTGCGTTTTTTTTAATTTGCTTACCGGGCTAAAGGTTAGCATGCTTAAAATACGTAAGCCGTTTTGTTCAACAAATTTGAGTAGATAACTCGGCAGTTGTTTGCATCAGAGCGACAATTTTTTGAGATAGTTATTAAAACTGTTTAAAGGTTGTCAAACGTTGTTTCTCGTTGTATATCCTTTAATTCTAGAGTTAAATTGATAAATACCGTGTACGAATTTGTTTAACCCCTTTTGTTTTGGTTACTCGACGGCTCCGTTCTCGCGTAGCCTACATATTGCGTTTTTTTTAATTGCTTACCGGGCTAAAGGTTAGCATGCTTAAAATACGTAAGTCGTTTTGTTCAACAAATTTGAGTAGATAACTCAGCAGTTGTTTGCATCAGAGCGACAATTTTTGAGATAGTTATTAAAACTGTTTAAAGGTTGTCAAACGTTGTTTATCGTTGTATATCCTTTAATTCTAGAGTTAAATTGATAAATACCGTGTACGAATTTGTTTAACCCCTTTTGTTTTGGTTACTCGACGGCTCCGTTCTCGCGTAGCCTACATATTGCGTTTTTTTTTAATTGCTTACCGGGCTAAAGGTTAGCATGCTTAAAATACGTAAGTCGTTTTGTTCAACAAATTTGAGTAGATAACTCAGCAGTTGTTTGCATCAGAGCGACAATTTTTGAGATAGTTATTAAAACTGTTTAAAGGTTGTCAAACGTTGTTTCTCGTTGTATATCCTTTATTTCTAGAGTTAAATTGATAAATACCGTGTACGAATTTGTTTAACCCATTTGTTTTGGTTACTCGACGGCTCCGTTCTCGTGTAGCCTACATATTGCGTTTTTTTTTTAATTTGCTTACCGGGCTAAAGGTTAGCATGCTTAAAATACGTAAGTCGTTTTGTTCAACAAATTTGAGTAGATAACTCAGCAGTTGTTTGCATCAGAGCGACAATTTTTGAGATAGTTATTAAAACTGTTTAAAGGTTGTCAAACGTTGTTTATCGTTGTATATCCTTTAATTCTAGAGTTAAATTGATAAATACCGTGTACGAATTTGTTTAACCCCTTTTGTTTTGGTTACTCGACGGCTCCGTTCTCGCGTAGCCTACATATTGCGTTTTTTTTTAATTGCTTACCGGGCTAAAGGTTAGCATGCTTAAAATACGTAAGTCGTTTTGTTCAACAAATTTGAGTGTTGCATATCCTTTAATTCTAGAGTTAAATTGATAAATACCGTGTACGAATTTGTTTAACCCATTTATTTTGGTTATTCAACGGCTCCGTTCTCGTGAAGCCTACATATTGCGTTTGTTTTTTAATTTGCTTCCCGGGCTAAAGGTTAGCATGCATAAAATACGTAAGTCGTTTTGTTCAACAAATTTGAGTAGATAACTCAGCAGTTGTTTGCATCAGAGCGACAATTTTTGAGATAGTTATTAAAACTGTTTAAAGGTTGTCAAACGTTGTTTATCGTTGTATATCCTTTAATTCTAGAGTTAAATTGATAAATACCGTGTACGAATTTGTTTAACCCATTTATTTTGGTTATTCGACGGCTCCGTTCTCGTGTAGCCTACATATTGCGTTTGTTTTTTAATTTGCTTCCCGGGCTAAAGGTTAGCAAGCTTAAAATACGTAAGTCGTTTTGTTCAATAAATTTGAGTAGATAACTCAGCAGTTGTTTGCATCAGAGCGACAATTTTTGAGATAGTTATTAAAACTATTTAAAGGTTGTCAATCGTTGTTTCTCGTTGTATATCCTTTAATTCTAGAGTTAAATTGATAAATACCGTGTACGAATTTGTTTAACCCATTTGTTTTGGTTACTCGACGGCTCCGTTCTCGTGTAGCCTACATATTGCGTTTTTTTTTTTTAATTTGCCTACCGGGCTAAAGGTTAGCATGCTTAAAATACGTAAGTCGTTTTGTTCAACAAATTTGAGTAAATAACTCAGCAGTTGTTTGCATCAGAGCACAATTTTTGAGATAGTTATTAAAACTGTTGGTTGTCAAACGTTGTTTCTCGTTGTATATCCTTTATTTCTAGGGTTAAATTGATAAGTACCGTGTACGAATTTGTTTAACCCATTTGTTTTGCTTACTCGACGGCTCCGTTCTCGTGTAGCCTACATATTGCGTTTTTTTTTAATTTGCCTACCGGGCTAAAGGTTAGCATGCTTAAAATACGTAAGTCGTTTTGTTCAACAAATTTGAGTAGATAACTCAGCAGTTGTTTGCATCAGAGCGACAATTTTGAGATAGTTATTAAAACTGTTTAAAGGTTGTCAAACGTTGTTTCTCGTTGTATATCCTTTAATTCTAGAGTTAAATTGATAAATACCGTGTACGAATTTGTTTAACCCATTTGTTTTGGTTACTCGACGGCTCCGTTCTCGCGTAGCCTACATATTGCGTTTTTTTTTAATTTGCTTACCGGGCTAAAGGTTAGCATGCTTAAAATACGTAAGTGGTTTTGTTCAACAAATTTGAGTAGATAACTCAGCAGTTGTTTGCATCAGAGCGACAATTTTTGAGATAGTTATTAAAACTGTTTAAAGGTTGTCAAACGTTGTTTCTCGTTGTATAAACTTTAATGCTAGAGTTAAATTGATAAATACCGTGTACGAATTTGTTTAACCCATTTGTTTTGGTTACTCGGCGGCTCCGTTCTCGTGTAGCCTACATATTGCGTTTTTTTTTTTTTAATTTGCTTACCGGGCTAAAGGTTAGCATGCTTAAAATACGTAAGTCGTTTTGTTCAACAAATTTGAGTAGATAACTCAGCAGTTGTTTGCATCAGAGCGACAATTTTTGAGATAGTTATTAAAACTGTTTAAAGGTTGTCAAACGTTGTTTCTCGTTGTATATCCTTTAATTCTAGAGTTAAATTGATAAATACCGTGTACGAATTTGTTTAACCAATTTGTTTTGGTTACTCGGCGGCTCCGTTCTCGTGTAGCCTACATATTGCGTTTTTTTTAATTTTCTTACCGGGCTAAAGGTTAGCATGCTTAAAATACGTAAGTCGTTTTGTTCAACAAATTTGAGTATATAACTCAGCAGTTGTTTGCATCAGAGCGACAATTTTTGAGATAGTTATTAAAACTGTTTAAAGGTTGTCAAACTTTGTGTCTCGTTGTATATCCTTTAATTCTAGAGTTAAATTGATAAATACCGTGTACGAATTTGTTTAACCCATTTGTTTTGGTTCCTCGACGGCTCCGTTCTCGTGTAGCCTACATATTGCGATTTTTTTTTAATTTGCTTACCGGGCTAAAGGTTAGCATGCTTAAAATACGTAAGTCGTTTTGTTCAACAAATTTGAGTAGATAACTCAGCAGTTGTTTGCATCAGAGCACAATTTTTGAGATAGTTATTAAAACTGTTTAAAGGTTGTCAAACGTTGTTTCTCGTTGTATATCCTTTAATTTTAGAGTTAAATTGATAAATACCGTGTACGAATTTGTTTAACCCATTTGTTTTGGTTACTCGACGGTTCCGTTCTCGTGTAGCCTACATATTGCTTTTTTTTTTTATTTGCTTACCGGGCTAAAGGTTATCATGCTTAAAATACGAAAGTCGTTTTGTTCAACAAATATGAGTAGATAACTCAGCAGTTGTTTGCATCAGAGCGACAATTTTTGAGATAGTTATTAAAACTGTTTAAAGGTTGTCAAACGTTGTTTCTCGTTGTATATCCTTTAATTCTAGAGTTAAATTGATAAATACCGTGTACGAATTTGTTTAACCCATTTGTTTTTGTTACTCGACGGCTCCGTTCTCGTGTAGCCTACATATTGCGTTTTTTTTTTTTTATTTGCTTACCGGGCTAAAGGTTAGCATGCTTAAAATACGTAAGTCGTTTTGTTCAACAAATTTGAGTAGATAACTCAGCAGTTGTTTGCATCAGAGCGACAATTTTTGAGATAGTTATTAAAACTATTTAAAGGTTGTCAAACGTTGTTTCTCGTTGTATATCCTTTAATTCTAGAGTTAAATCGATAAATACCGTGTACGAATTTGTTTAACCCATTTGTTTTGGTTACTCGACGGCTCCATTATCGTGTTACATATTGCGTTTTTTTTTTAAATTGCTTACCGGGCTAAAGGTTAGCATGCTTAAAATACGTAAGTCGTTTTGTTCAACAAATTTGAGTAGATAACTCAGCAGTTGTTTTCATCAGAGCGACAATTTTTGAGATAGTCATTAAAACTGTTTAAAGGTTGTCAAACGTTGTTTCTCGTTGTATATCCTTTAATTCTATAGTTAAATTGATAAATACCGTGTACGAATTTGTTTAACCCATTTGTTTTGGTTACTCGACGGCTCCGTTCTCGTGTTACATATTGCGTTTTTTTTTTAATTTGCTTACCGGGCTAAAGGTTAGCATGCTTAAAATACGTAAGTCGTTTTGTTCAACAAATTTGAGTAGATAACTCAGCAGTTGTTTGCATCAGGGCGACAATTTTTGAGATAGTTATTAAAACTGTTTAAAGGTTGTCAAACGTTGTTTCTCGTTGTATATCCTAAATTCTAGAGTTAAATCGATAAATACCGTGTACGAATTTGTTTAATCCATTTGTTTTGGTTACTCGACGACTCCGTGCTAGTGTAGCCAACATATTGCGTTTTTTTTACTTTGCTTACCGGGCTAAAGGTTAGCATGCTTAAAATAGGTAAGTCGTTTTGTTCAACAAATTTGAGTAGATAACTCAGCAGTTGTTTGCATCAGAGCGACAATTTTTGAGATAGTTATTAAAACTATTTAAAGGTTGTCAAACGATGTTTCTCGTTGTATATCCTTTAATTCTAGAGTTAAATTGATAAATACCGTGTACGAATTTGTTTAACCCATTTGTTTTGGTTACTCGACGGCTCCGTTCTCGTGTTACATATTGCGTTTTTTTTTTAATTTGCTTACCGGGCTAAAGGTTAGCATGCTTAAAATACGTAAGTCGTTTTGTTCAACAAATTTGAGTATATAACTCAGCAGTTGTTTGCATCAGAGCGACAATTTTTGAGATAGTTATTAAAACTGTTTAAAGGTTGTCAAACTTTGTGTCTCGTTGTATATCCTTTAATTCTAGAGTTAAATTGATAAATACCGTGTACGAATTTGTTTAACCCATTTGTTTTGGTTCCTCGACGGCTCCGTTCTCGTGTAGCCTACATATTGCGATTTTTTTTTAATTTGCTTACCGGGCTAAAGGTTAGCATGCTTAAAATACGTAAGTCGTTTTGTTCAACAAATTTGAGTAGATAACTCAGCAGTTGTTTGCATCAGAGCACAATTTTTGAGATAGTTATTAAAACTGTTTAAAGGTTGTCAAACGTTGTTTCTCGTTGTATATCCTTTAATTTTAGAGTTAAATTGATAAATACCGTGTACGAATTTGTTTAACCCATTTGTTTTGGTTACTCGACGGTTCCGTTCTCGTGTAGCCTACATATTGCTTTTTTTTTTTATTTGCTTACCGGGCTAAAGGTTATCATGCTTAAAATACGTAAGTCGTTTTGTTCAACAAATATGAGTAGATAACTCAGCAGTTGTTTGCATCAGAGCGACAATTTTTGAGATAGTTATTAAAACTGTTTAAAGGTTGTCAAACGTTGTTTCTCGTTGTATATCCTTTAATTCTAGAGTTAAATTGATAAATACCGTGTACGAATTTGTTTAACCCATTTGTTTTGGTTACTCGACGGCTCCGTTCTCGTGTAGCCTACATATTCCTTTTTTTTTTAATTTGCTTACCGGGCTAAAGGTTAGCATGCTTAAAATACGTAAGTCGTTTTGTTCAACAAATTTGAGTAGATAACTCAGCAGTTGTTTGCGTCAGAGCGACAATTTTTGAGATAGTTATTAAAACTGTTTAAAGGTTGTCAAACGTTGTTTCTCGTTGTATATCCTTGAATTCTAGAGTTAAATTGATAAATACCGTGTACGAAGTTGTTTAACCCATTTGTTTTGGTCACTCGACGGCTCCGTTCTCGTGTAGCCTACATATTGCGTTTCTTTAATTTGCTTACCGGGCTAAAGGTTAGCATGCTTAAAATACGTAAGTCGTTTTGTTCAACAAATTTGAGTAGATAACTCGGCAGTTGTTTGCATCAGAGCGACAATTTTTGAGATATTTATTAAAACTGTTTAAAGGTTGTCAAACGTTGTTTCTCGTTGTATATCCTTTAATTCTAGAGTTAAATTGATAAATACCGTGTACGAATTTGTTTAACCCATTTGTTTTGGTTACTCGACGGCTCCGTTCTCGCGTAGCCTACATATTGCGTTTTTTTTTAATTTGCTTAACGGGCTAAAGGTTAGCATGCTTAAAATACGTAAGTCGTTTTGTTCAACAAATTTCAGTAGATAACTCAGCAGTTGTTTGCATCAGAGCGACAATTTTTGAGATAGTTATTAAAACTGTTTAAAGGTTGTCAAACGTTGTTTCTCGTTGTATATCCTTTAATTCTAGAGTTAAATTGATAAATACCGTGTACGAATTTGTTTAACCCATTTGTTTTGGTTACTCGACGGCTCCGTTCTCGCGTAGCCTACATATTGCGTTTTTTTTTAATTTGCTTACCGGGCTAAAGGTTAGCATGCTTAAAATAGGTAAGTCGTTTTGTTCAACAAATTTGAGTAGATAACTCAGCAGTTGTTTGCATCAGAGCGACAATTTTTGAGATAGTTATTAAAACTGTTTAAAGGTTGTCAAACGTTGTTTCTCGTTGTATATCCTTTAATTCTAGAGTTAAATTGATAAATACCGTGTACGAATTTGTTTAACCCATTTGTTTTGGTTACTCGGCGGCTCCGTTCTCGTGTAGCCTACATATTGCGTTTTTTTTAATTTGCTTACCGGGCTAAAGGTTAGCATGCTTAAAATACGTAAGTCGTTTTGTTCAACAAATTTGAGTAGATAACTCAGCAGTTGTTTGCATCAGAGCGACAATTTTTGAGATAGTTATTAAAACTGTTTAAAGGTTGTCAAACGTTGTTTCTCGTTGTATATCCTTTAATTCTAGAGTTAAATTGATAAATACCGTGTACGAATTTGTTTAACCCATTTGTTTTGGTTACTCGACGGCTCCGTTCTCGTGTAGCCTACATATTGCGTTTTTTTTTTAATTTGCTTACCGGGCTAAAGGTTAGCATGCTTAACATACGTAAGTCGTTTTGTTCAACAAATTTGAGTAGATAACTCAGCAGTTGTTTGCATCAGAGCACAATTTTTGAGATAGTTATTAAAACTGTTTAAAGGTTGTCAAACGTTGTTTCTCGTTGTATATCCTTTAATTTTAAAGTTAAATTGATAAATACCGTGTACGAATTTGTTTAACCCATTTGTTTTGGTTACTCGACGGCTCCGTTCTCGTGTAGCCTACATATTGCGTTGTTTTTTAATTTGCTTACCGGGCTAAAGGTTAGCATGCTTAAAATACGTAAGTCGTTTTGTTCAAAAAATTTGAGTAGATAACTCAGCATTTGTTTTCAGCAGAGCGACAATTTTTGAGATAGTTATTAAAACTGTTTAAAGGTTGTCAAACGTTGTTTCTCGTTGTATATCCTTTAATTCTAGAGTTAAATTGATAAATACCGTGTACGAATTTGTTTAACCCATTTGTTTTGGTTACTCGACGGCTCCGTTCTCGTGTAGCCTACATATTGCGTTTTTTTTTTAATTTGCTTACCGGGCTAAAGGTAAGCATGCTTAAAATACCTAAGTCGTTTTGTGCAACAAATTTGAGTAGATAACTCAGCAGTTGTTTGCATCAGAGCGACAATTTTTGAGATAGTTATTAAAACTATTTAAAGGTTGTCAAACGTTGTTTCTCGTTGTATATCCTTTAATGTTAGAGTTAAATTGATAAATACCGTGTACGAATTTGTTTAACCCATTTGTTTTGGTTACTCGACAGCTCCGTTCTCGTGTTACATATTGCGTTTTTTTTTTAATTTGTTTACCGGGCTAAAGGTTAGCATGCTTAAAATACGTAAGTCGTTTTGTTCAACAAATTTTAGTAGATAACTCAGCAGTTGTTTTCATCAGAGCGACAATTCTTGAGATAGTTATTAAAACTGTTTAAAGGTTGTCAAACGTTGTTTCTCGTTGTATATCCTATAATTATATAGTTAAATTGATAAATACCGTGTACGAATTTGTTTAACCCATTTGTTTTGGTTACTCGACGGCTCCGTTCTCGTGTTACATATTGCGTTTTTTTTTTAATTTGCTTACCGGGCTAAAGGTTAGCATGCTTAAAATACGTAAGTCGTTTTGTTCAACAAATTTGAGTAGATAACTCAGCAGTTGTTTGCATCAGGGCGACAATTTTTGAGATAGTTATTAAAACTGTTTAAAGGTTGTCAAACGTTGTTTCTCGTTGTATATCCTTTAATTCAAGAGTTAAATCGATAAATACCGTGTACGAATTTGTTTAACCCATTTGTTTTGGTTACTCGACGGCTCCGGCTGGTGTAGCCTACATATTGCGTTTTTTTTAATTTGCTTACCGGGCTAAATGTTAGCATGCTTAAAATACGTAAGTCGTTTTGTTCAACAAATTTGAGTAGATAACTTAGCAGTTGTTTGCATTAGAGCGACAATTTTTGAGATAGTTATTAAAACTATTTAAAGGTTGTCAAACGATGTTTCTCGTTGTATATCCTTTAATTCTAGAGTTAAATTGATAAATACCGTGTACGAATTTGTTTAACCCATTTGTTTTGGTTACTCGACGGCTCCGTTCTCGTGTAGCCTACATATTGCGTTTTTTTTTTTTAATTTGCTTACCGGGCTAAAGGTTAGCATGCTTAAAATACGTAAGTCGTTTTGTTCAACAAATTTGAGTAGATAACTCAGCAGTTGTTTGCGTCAGAGCGACAATTTTTGAGATAGTTATTAAAACTGTTTAAAGGTTGTCAAACGTTGTTTCTCGTTGTATATCCTTTAATTCTAGAGTTAAATTGATAAATACCGTGTACGAAGTTGTTTAACCCATTTGTTTTGGTTACTCGATGGCTCCGTTCTCGTGTAGCCTACATATTGCGTTTCTTTAATTTGCTTACCGGGCTAAAGGTTAGCATGCTTAAAATACGTAAGTCGTTTTGTTCAACAAATTTGAGTAGATAACTCGGCAGTTGTTTGCATCAGAGCGACAATTTTTGAGATAGTTATTAAAACTGTTTAAAGGTTGTCAAACGTTGTTTCTCGTTGTATATCCTTTAATTCTAGAGTTAAATTGATAAATCCCGTGTACGAATTTGTTTAACCCATTTGTTTTTGTTACTCGACGGCTCCATTCTCGTGTAGCCTACATATTGCGTTTTTTTTTAATTTGCTCATCGGGCTAAAGGTTAGCATGCTTAAAATACGTAAGTCGTTTTGTTCAACAAATTTGAGTAGATAACTCAGCAGTTATTTGCGTCAGAGCGACAATTTTTGAGATAGTTATTAAAACTGTTTAAAGGTTGTCAAACGTTGTTTCTCGTTGTATATCCTTTAATTCTAGAGTTAAATTGATAAATACCGTGTACGAATTTGTTTAACCCATTTGTTTTGGTTACTCGACGGCTCCGTTCCCGTGTTACATGTTGCGCTTTTTTTTAATTTGCTCACCGGGCTAAAAGTTAGCATGCTTAAAATACGTAAGTCGTTTTGTTCAACAAATTTGAGTAGATAACTCAGCAGTTGTTTGCGTCAGAGCGACAATTTTTGAGATAGTTATTAAAACTGTTTAAAGGTTGTCAAACGTTGTTTCTCGTTGTATATCCTTTAATTCTAGAGTTAAATCGATAAATACCGTGTACGAATTTGTTTAACCCATTTGTTTTGGTTACTCGACGGCTCCGTGCTGGTGTAGCCTACATATTGCGTTTTTTTTAATCTGCTTACCGGGCTAAAGGTTAGTATGCTTAAAATACGTAAGTCGTTTTGTTCAACAAATTTGAGTAGATAACTCAGCAGTTGTTTGCATCAGAGCGACAATTTTTGAGATAGTTATTAAAACTATTTAAAGGTTGTCAAACGATGTTTCTCGTTGTATATCCTTTAATTCTAGAGTTAAATTGATAAATACCGTGTACGAATTTGTTTAACCCATTTGTTTTGGTTACTCGACGGCTCCGTTCTCGTGTAGCCTACATATTGCGTTTTTTTTTAATTTGCTTACCGGGCTAAAGGTTAGCCTGCTTAAAATACGTAAGCCGTTTTGTTCAACAAATTTGAGTAGATAACTCAGCAGTTGTTTGCGTCAGAGCGCCAATTTTTGAGATAGTTATTAAAACTGTTTAAAGGTTGTCAAACGTTGTTTCTCGTTGTATATCCTTTAATTCTAGAGTTAAATTGATAAATACCGTGTACGAAGTTGTTTAACCCATTTGTTTTGGTTACTCGACGGCTCCGTTCTCGTGTAGCCTACATATTGCGTTTCTTTAATTTGCTTACCGGGCTAAAGGTTAGCATGCTTAAAATACGTAAGTCGTTTTGTTCAACAAATTTGAGTAGATAACTCGGCAGTTGTTTGCATCAGAGCGACAATTTTTGAGATAGTTATTAAAACTGTTTAAAGGTTGTCAAACGTTGTTTCTCGTTGTATATCCTTTAATTCTAGAGTTAAATTGATAAATCCCGTGTACGAATTTGTTTAACCCATTTGTTTTGGTTACCCGACGGCTCCGTTCTCGTGTAGCCTACATATTGCGTTTTTTTTTAATTTGCTCACCGGGGTAAAGGTTAGCACGCTTAAAATACGTAAGTCGTTTTGTTCAACAAATTTGAGTAGATAACTCAGCAGTTGTTTGTATCAGAGCGACAATTTTTGAGATAGTTATTAAAACTGTTTAAAGGTTGTCAAACGTTGTTTCTCGTTGTATATCCTTTATTTCTAGGGTTAAATTGATAAATACCGTGTACGAATTTGTTTAACCCATTTGTTTTGGTTACTCGACGGCTCCGTTCTCGTGTAGCCTACATATTGCGTTTTTTTTAAATTTGCCTACCGGGCTAAAGGTTAGCATGCTTAAAATACGTAAGTCGTTTTGTTCAACAAATTTGAGTAGATAACTCAGCAGTTGTTTGCATCAGAGCGACAATTTTTGAGATAGTTATTAAAACTATTTATAGGTTGTCAAACGATGTTTCTCGTTGTATATCCTTTAATTCTAGAGTTAAATTGATAAATACCGTGTACGAATTTGTTTAACCCATTTATTTTGGTTACTCGACGGCTCCGTTCTCGTGTAGCTACATATAGCGTGTTTTTTTTAATTTGCTTACCGGGCTAAAGGTAGCATGCTTAAAATACGTAAGTCGTTTTGTTCAACAAATTTGAGTAGATAACTCAGCAGTTGTTTGCATCAGAGCGACAATTTTGAGATAGGTTTTAAAACTGTTTAAAGGTTGTCAATCGTTGTTTCTCGTTGTATATCCTTTAATTCTAGAGTTAAATTGATAAATACCGTGTACGAAGTTGTTTAACCCATTTTGTTTTGGTTACTCGACGGCTCCGTGCTGGTGTAGCCTACATATTGCGTTTTTTTTAATTTGCTTACCGGGCTAAAGGTTAGCATGCTTAAAATACGTAAGTCGTTTTGTTCAACAAATTTGAGTAGATAACTCAGCAGCTGTTTGCATCAGAGCGACAATTTTTGAGATAGTTATTAAAACTATTTAAAGGTTGTCAAACGATGTTTCTCGGTTGTATATCCTTTAATTCTAGAGTTAAATTGATAAATACCGCGTACGAATTTGTTTAACCCATTTGTTTTGGTTACTCGACGGCTCCGTTCTCGTGTAGCCTACATATTGCGTTTTTTTTTAATTTGCTTACCGGGCTAAAGGTTAGCCTGCTTAAAATACGTAAGCCGTTTTGTTCAACAAATTTGAGTAGATAACTCAGCAGTTGTTTGCGTCAGAGCGCCAATTTTTGAGATAGTTATTAAAACTGTTTAAAGGTTGTCAAACGTTGTTTCTCGTTGTATATCCTTTAATTCTAGAGTTAAATTGATAAATACCGTGTACGAAGTTGTTTAACCCATTTGTTTTGGTTACTCGACGGCTCCGTTCTCGTGTAGCCTACATATTGCGTTTCTTTAATTTGCTTACCGGGCTAAAGGTTAGCATGCTTAAAATACGTAAGTCGTTTTGTTCAACAAATTTGAGTAGATAACTCGGCAGTTGTTTGCATCAGAGCGACAATTTTTGAGATAGTTATTAAAAACTGTTTAAAGGTTGTCAAACGTTGTTTCTCGTTGTATATCCTTTAATTCTAGAGTTAAATTGATAAATCCCGTGTACGAATTTGTTTAACCCATTTGTATTGGTTACTCGACGGCTCCGTTCTCGTGTAGCCTACATATTGCGTTTTTTTTTAATTTGCTCACCGGGGTAAAGGTTAGCATGCTTAAAATACGTAAGTCGTTTTGTTCAACAAATTTGAGTAGATAACTCAGCAGTTGTTTGTATCAGAGCGACAATTTTTGAGATAGTTATTAAAACTGTTTAAAGGTTGTCAAACGTTGTTTCTCGTTGTATATCCTTTATTTCTAGGGTTAAATTGATAAATACCGTGTACGAATTTGTTTAACCCATTTGTTTTGGTTACTCGACGGCTCCGTTCTCGTGTAGCCTACATATTGCGTTTCTTTAATTTGCTTACCGGGCTAAAGGTTAGCATGCTTAAAAAACGTAAGTCGTTTTGTTCAACAAATTTGAGTAGATAACTCGGCAGTTGTTTGCGTCAGAGCGACAATTTTGAGATAGTTATTAAAACTGTTTAAATGTTGTCATAACGTTGTTTCTCGTTGTATATCCTTTAATTCTAGAGTTAAATCGATAAATACCGTGTACGAATTTGTTTAACCCATTTGTTTGGTTACTCGACGGCTCCGTGTTGGTGTAGCCTACATATTGCGTTTTTTTTAATTTGCTTACCGGGCTAAAGGTTAGTCATGCTTAAAATACGTAAGTCGTTTTGTTCAACAAATTTGAGTAGATAACTCAGCAGCTGTTTGCGTCAGAGCGACAATTTTTGAGATAGTTATTAAAACTGTTTAGAGGTTGTCAAAACGTTGTTTCTCGTTGTATATCCTTTAATTCTAGAGTTAATTGATAAATACCGTGTACGAATTTGTTTAACCCATTTGTTTTGGTTACTCGACGGCTCCGTTCTCGTGAGCCTACATATTGCGTTTTTTTTAATTTGCTCACCGGACTAAAGGTTAGCATGCTTAAAATACGTAAGTCGTTTTGTTCAACAAATTTGAGTAGATAACTCAGCAGTTGTTTGCGTCAGAGCGACAATTTTTGAGATAGTTATTAAAACTGTTTAAATGTTGTCAAACGTTGTTTCTCGTTGTATATCCTTTAATTCTAGAGTTAAATCGATAAATACCGTGTACGAATTTGTTTAACCCATTTGTTTTGGTTACTCGACGGCTCCGTGCTGGTGTAGCCTACATATTGCGTTTTTTTTAATTTGCTTACCGGGCTAAAGGTTAGCATGCTTAAAATACGTAAGTCGTTTTGTTCAACAAATTTGAGTAGATAACTCAGCAGCTGTTTGCATCAGAGCGACAATTTTTGAGATAGTTATTAAAACTATTTAAAGGTTGTCAAACGATGTTTCTCGTTGTATATCCTTTAATTCTAGAGTTAAATTGATAAATACCGTGTACGAATTTGTTTAACCCATTTGTTTTGGTTACTCGACGGCTCCGTTCTCGTGTAGCCTACATATTGCGTTTTTTTTTTAATTTGCTTACCGGGCTAAAGGTTAGCCTGCTTAAAACACGTAAGCCGTTTTGTTCAACAAATTTGAGTAGATAACTCAGCAGTTGTTTGCGTCAGAGCGACAATTTTTGAGATAGTTATTAAAACTGTTTAAAGGTTGTCAAACGTTGTTTCTCGTTGTATATCCTTTAATTCTAGAGTTAAATTGATAAATACCGTGTACGAAGTTGTTTAACCCATTTGTTTTGGTCACTCGACGGCTCCGTTCTCGTGTAGCCTACATATTGCGTTTTTTTTTAATTTGCTTACCGGGCTAAAGGTTAGCATGCTTAAAATACGTAAGTCGTTTTGTTCAACAAATTTGAGTAGATAACTCAGCAGTTGTTTGCATCAGAGCGTCAATTTTTGAGATAGTTATTAAAACTGTTTAAAGGTTGCCAAACGTTGTTTCTCGTTGTATATCCTTTATTTCTAGGGTTAAATTGATAAATACCGTGTACGAATTTGTTTAACCAATTTGTTTTGGTTACTCGACGGCTGCGTTCTCGCGAAGCCTACATATTGCGTTTTTTTTTAATTTGCTTAACGGGCTAAAGGTTAGCATGCTTAAAATACGTAAGTCGTTTTTTTCAACAAATTTGAATAGATAACTCAGCAGTTGTTTGCATCAGAGCGACAATTTTGAGATAGTTATTAAAACTGTTTAAAGGTTGTCAAACCTTGTTTCTCGTTGCATATCCTTTAATGCTAGAGTTAAATTGATAAATACCGTGTACGAATTTGTTTAACCCATTTGTTTTGGTTACTTGGTGGCTCCGTTCTCGTGTAGCCTACATATTACGTTTTTTTTTTTAATTTGCTTACCGGGCTAAAGGTTAGCATGCTTAAAATACGTAAGTCGTTTTGTTCAACAAATTTGAGTAGATAACTCAGCAGTTGTTTGCATCAGAGCGACAATTTTTGAGATAGTTATTAAAACTGTTTAAAGGTTGTCAAACGTTGTTTCTCGTTGTATATCCTTTAATTCTAGAGTTAAATTGATAAATACCGTGTACGAATTTGTTTAACCCATTTGTTTTGGTTACTCGGCGGCTCCGTTCTCGTGTAGCCTACATATTGGGTTTTTTTTAATTTTCTTACCGGGCTAAAGGTTAGCATGCTTAAAATACGTAAGTCGTTTTGTTCAACAAATTTGAGTAGATAACTCAGCAGTTGTTTGTATCAGAGCGACAATTTTTGAGATAGTTATTAAAACTGTTTAAAGGTTGTCAAACGTTGTTTCTCGTTGTATATCCTCTATTTATTTCTAGGGTTAAATTGATAAATACCGTGTACGAATTTGTTTAACCCATTTGTTTTGGTTACTCGACGGCTCCGTTCTCGTGTAGCCTACATATTGCGTTTTTTTATACTCAGTTGAGCAGAGCTCACAGAGTATATTAAGTTTGATTGGATAACGGTTGGTTGTACATATATAAAGGAATCGAGATAGATATAGACTTCCGTATATCAAAATAATCAGGATCGAAAAAAAATTTGATTGAGCCATGTCCGTCCGTCCGTCCGTTAACACGATAACTTGAGTAAATTTTGAGGTATCTTGATGAAATTTGGTATGTAGGTTCCTGAGCACTCATCTCAGATCGCTATTTAAAATGAACGATATCGGACTATAACCACGCCCACTTTTTCGATATCGAAAATTTCGAAAAACCGTAAAAGTGCGATAATTCATTACAAAAGACCGATAAAGCGACGAAACTTGGTAAATGAGTTGAACTTATGACGCAAAATAGAAAATTAGTAAAATTTTGGACAATGGGCGTGGCACCGCCCACTTTTAAAAGAAGGTAATTTAAAACTTTTGCAAGCTGTAATTTGGCAGTCGTTGAAGATATCATGATGAAATTTAGCAGGAACGTTATTCTTATTACTATATGTACGCTTAATAAAAATTAGCAAAATCGGAGAAGGACCACGCCCACTTTTAAAAAAAATTTTTTTTTAAAGTAAAATTTTAACAACAAATTTAATATCTTTACAGTATATAAGTAAATTATATCAAGATTCAACTCCAGTAATGATATAGTGCAACAAAATACAAAAATAAAAGAAAATTTAAAAATGGGCGTGGCTCCGCCCTTTTTCATTTAATTTGTCTAGGATACTTTTAACGCCATAAGTCGAACAAAAATTAACCAATCCTTTTGAAATTTGGTAGGGGCATATATTTTATGGCGTTAACTGTTTTCTGTGAAAATGGGCGAAATCTGTTGATGTCACGCCCAGTTTTTATACACAGTCGTCCGTCTGTCCTTCCGCATGGCCGTTAACACGATAACTTGAGCAAAAATCGATATATCTTTACTAAACTCAGTTCACGTACTTATCTGAACTCACTTTATCTTGGTATCAAAAATGAACGAAATCCGACCATGACCACGCCCACTTTTTCGATATCGAGGATTACGAAAAATGAAAAAAATGCCATAATTCTATACCAAATACGAAAAAAGGGATGAAATATGTTAAGGTAATTGGATTGTTTTATTGACGCGAAATATAACTTAAGAAAAAACTTTATAAAATGGTTGTGACACCTACCATATTAAGTAGAAGAAAGTGAAAAAGTTCTGCAGGGCGAAATAAAAAACCCTTAAAATCTTGGCAGGTATTACATATATAAATAAATTAGCGGTATCCAACAGATGATGTTCTGGGTCACCCTGGTCCACATTTTGGTCGATATCTGGAAAACGCCTTCACATATACAACTACCACCACTCCCTTTAAAACTCTCATTAATACCTTTACTTTGATACCCATATCGTACAAACTCATTCTAGAGTCACCCCTGGTCCACCTTTATGGCGATATTTCGAAAAGGCGAACACCTATAGAACGAAGGCCCACTCCCTTTTAAAAATACTCATTAACACCTTTCATTTGATACCCATATCGTACAAACAAAGTCTAGAGTCACCCCTGGTCCAGAAAGGCCCACTCCCTCTTAAAATACTCATTAACTCCTTTCGTTTGATACCCATATTGCACAAACGAATTCTAGAGTCACCCCTGGCCCACCTTTATGGCGATATCTCGAAACCGGCGTCCAACTATGGAACTAAGGCTTACTCCCTTTTAAAATACTCATTAACACCTTTCATTTGATACCCATATCGTACAAAAGCATTCTAGAGCCACACCTGGTCCATCTTTATGGCGATATCTCGAAAAGACGTCCACCTATAGAACTAAGGCCCACTCCCTCTTAAAATACTCATTAACTCCTTTCGTTTGATACCCATATTGCACAAACGAATTCTAGAGTCACTTCTGGTCCACCTTTATGGCGATATCTCGAAAAGGGGTCCACCTATAGAACTAAGCCCCACTCCCTTTTAAAAATACTCATTAACACCTTTCATTTGATACCCATATCGTACAAACAAAGTCTAGAGTCACCCCTGGTCCAGAAAGGCCCACTCCCTCTTAAAATACTCATTAATTCCTTTCGTTTGATACCCATATTGCACAAACGAATTCTAGAGTCACCCCTGGCCCACCTTAATGGCGATATTTCGAAACGGCGTCCACCTATGGAACTAAGGATTACTCCCTTTTAAAATACTCATTAACACCTTTCATTTGATTCCCATATCGTACAAACAAAGTCTAGAGTCACCCCTGGTCCACCTTTATTGCGATACCTCGAAAATGCGTCCACCTATAGAACTAAGGCCCACTTCCTCTTAAAATACTCATTAACTCCTTTCGTTTGATACCCATATCATAGAAACAAATTCGAAAGTCACCCCTGGTCCACCTTTATGGCGATATCTCGAAAAGGCGAACACCTATAAAACGAAGGCCCACTCCCTTTTAAAAATACTCATTAACACCTTTCATTTGATACCCATATCGTACAAACAAAGTCTAGAGTCACCCCTGGTCCACCTTTATTGCGATACCTCGAAAATGCGTCCACCTATAGAACTAAGGCCCACTCCCTCTTAAAATACTCATTAACTCCTTTCGTTTGATACCCATATTGCACAAACGAATTCTAGAGTCACCCCTGGCCCACCTTTATGGCGATATTTCGAAACGGCGTCCACCTGTAGAACTAAGGCTCACTCCCTTTTAAAATACTCATTAACACCTTTCGTTTGATGCCCATATTGTGCAAACAAATTCCAGGGTCACCCCTGGTCCAACTTTATGGCGATATCTCGAAACGGCTTCCACCTATGGAACTAAGGATTACTCCCTTTTAAAATACTCATTAACACCTTTCATTTGATACCCATATCGTACAAACGCATTCTAGAGTCAACCCTGATCCACCTTTATGGCTATATCCCTAAATGGCGTCCACCTATATAACTATGGCCCACTCCCTCATAAAATACTCTTTAATGCCTTTCGTTTGATACACATGTCATACAAACACATTCCAGGGTTTCCCTCGGTTCATTTTCCTACATGGTTATTTTCCTTTATGTTGTCACCATAGCTCTCAACTGAGTATGTAATGTTCGGTTACACCCGAACTTAACCTTCCTTACTTGTTTTAATTTGCCTACCGGGCTAAAGGTTAGCATGCTTAAAATACGTAAGTCGTTTTGTTCAACAAATTTGAGTAGATAACTCAGCAGTTGTTTGCATCAGAGCGACAATTTTTGAGATAGTTATTAAAACTGTTTAAAGGTTGTCAAACGTTGTTTCTGGTTGTATATCCTTTAATTCTAGAGTTAAATTGATAAATACCGTGTAAGAATTTGTTTAACCCATTTGTTTTGGTAACTCGACGGCTCCGTTCTCGCGTAGCCTACATATTGCGTTTTTTTTTTTAATTTGCTTACCGGGCTAAAGGTTAGCATGCTTAAAATACGTAAGTCGTTTTGTTCAACAAATTTGAGTAGATAACTCAGCAGTTGTTTGCATCAGAGCGACAACTTTTGAGATAGTTATTAAAACTGTTTAAAGGTTGTCAAACGTTGTTTCTCGTTGTATATCCTTTAATTCTAGAGTTAAGTTGATAAATACCGTGTACGAATTTGTTTAACCCATTTGTTTTGGTTACTCGACGGCTCCGTTCTCGTGTAGCCTACATATTGCGTTTTTTTTAATTTGCTTACCGGGCTAAAGGTTATCATGCTTAAAATACGTAAGTCGTTTTGTTCAACAAATTTGAGTAGATAACTCAGCAGTTGTTTGCATCAGAGCTACAATTTTTGAGATAGTTATTAAAGCTATTTAAAGGTTGTCAAACGATGTTTCTCGTTGTATATCCTTTATTTCTAGAGTTAAATTGATAAATACCGTGTACGAATTTGTTTAACCCACACCCGAACTTAACCTACCTTACTTGTTTTAATTTGCTTACCGGGCTAAAGGTTAGCATGTTTAAAATACGTAAGTCGTTTTGTTCAAAAATTTGAGTAGATAACTCAGCAGTTGTTTGCATCAGAGCGACAATTTTTGAGATAGTTATTAAAACTGTTTAAAGGTTGTCAAATGTTGTTTCTCGTTGTATATCCTTTAATTCTAGAGTTAAATTGATAAATACCGTGTACGAATTTGTTTAACCCATTTGTTTTGGTTACTCGACGGCTCCGTTCTCGCGTAGCCTACATATTGCGTTTTTTTTTTTTTTTTGCTTACCGGGCTAAAGGTTAGCATGCTTAAAATACGTAAGTCGTTTTGTTCAACAAATTTGAGTAGATAACTCAGCAGTTGTTTGCATCAGAGCGACAACTTTTGAGATAGTTATTAAAACTGTTTAAAGGTTGTCAAACGATGTTTCTCGTTGTATATCCTTTATTTCTAGAGTTAAATTGATAAATACCGTGTACGAATTTGTTTAACCCATATGTTTTGGTTACTCGACGGCTCCGTTCTCGTGTAGCCTACATATTGCGTTTTTTTTTAATTTGCTTACCGGGCTAAAGCTTAGCATGCTTAAAATACGTAAGTCGTTTTGTTCAACAAATTTGAGTAGATAACTCAGCAGTTGTTTGCATCAGGGCGACAATTTTTGAGATAGTTATTAAAACTGTTTAAAGGTTGTCAAACGTTGTTTCTCGTTGTATATCCTTTAATTCTAGAGTTAAATTGATAAATACCGTGTACGAATTTGTTTAACCCATTTGTTTTGGTTACTCGACGGCTCCGTTCTCGTGTAGCCTCAATATTGCGTTTTTTTTAAATTTGCTTACCGGACTAAAGCTTAGCATGCTTAAAATACGTAAGTCGTTTTGTTCAACAAATTTGAGTAGATAACTCAGCAGTTGTTTGCATCAGAGCGACAATTTTTGAGATAGTTATTAAAACTGTTTAAAGGTTGTCAAACGTTGTTTCTCGTTGTATATCCTTTAATTCTAGAGTTAAATTGATAAATACCGTGTACGAAGTTGTTTAACCCATTTGTTTTGGTTACTCGACGGCTCCGTTCTCGTGTAGCCTACATATTGCGTTTTTTTTTTTAATTTGCCCACCGGGTTAAAGGTTAGCATGCTTAAAACACGTAAGTCGTTTTGTTCAACAAATTTGAGTAGATAACTCAGCAGTTGTTTGCATCAGAGCGACAATTTTTGAGATAGTTATTAAAACTGTTTAAAGGTTGTCAAATGTTGTTTCTCGTTGTATATCCTTTAATTCTAGAGTTAAATTGATAAATACCGTGTACGAAGTTGTTTAACCCATTTGTTTTGGTTACTCGACGGCTCCGTTCTCGTGTAGCCTACATATTGCGTTTCTTTAATTTGCTTACCGGGCTAAAGGTTAGCATGCTTAAATTACGTAAGTCGTTCTGTTCAACAAATTTGAGTAGATAACTCGGCAGTTGTTTGCATCAGAGCGACAATTTTTGAGATAGTTATTAAAACTGTTTAAAGGTTGTCAAACGTTGTTTCTCGTTGTATATCCTTTAATTCTAGAGTTAAATTGATAAATACCGTGTACGAATTTGTTTAACCCATTTGTTTTGGTTACTCGACGGCTCCGTTCTCGTGTAGCCTACATATTGCGTTTTTTTTTTTCATTTGCTTACCGGGCTAAAGGTTAGCATGCTTAAAATACGTAAGTCGTTTTGTTCAACAAATTTGAGTAGATAACTCAGCAGTTGTTTGCATCAGAGCGACAATTTTTGAGATAGTTATTAAAACTGTTTAAAGGTTGTCAAACGTTGTTTCTCGTTGTATATCCTTTAATTCTAGAGTTAAATTGATAAATACCGTGTACGAATTTGTTTAACCCATTTGTTTTGGTTACTCGACGGCTCCGTTCTCGCGTAGCCTACATATTGCGTTTTTTTTAATTTGCTTACCGGGCTAAAGGTTATCATGCTTAAAATACGTAAGTCCTTTTGTTCAACAAATTTGAGTAGATAACTCAGCAGTTGTTTGCATCAGAGCGACAATTTTTGAGATAGTTATTAAAACTGTTTAAAGGTTGTCAAACGTTGTTTCTCGTTGTATATCCTTTAATGCTAGAGTTAAATTGATAAATACCGTGTACGAATTTGTTTAACCCATTTGTTTTGGTTACTCGGCGGCTCCGTTCTCGTGTAGCCTACATATTGCGTTTTTTTTAATTTACTTACCGGGTAAAGGTTAGCATACTGTTTGCATCAGAGCTACAATTTTTGAGATAGTTATTAAAACTATTTAAAGGTTGTCAAACGATGTTTCTCGTTGTATATCCTTTATTTCTAGAGTTAAATTGATAAATACCGTGTACGAATTTGTTTAACCCATATGTTTTGGTTACTCGACGGCTCCGTGCTCGTGTAGCCTACATATTGCGTTTTTTTTTTAATTTGCTTACCGGGCTAAAGGTTAGCATGCTTAAAATACGTAAGTCGTTTTGTTCAACAAATTTGAGTAGATAACTCAGCAGTTGTTTGCATCAGGGCGACAATTTTTGAGATAGTTATTAAAACTGTTTAAAGGTTGTCAAACGTTGTTTCTCGTTGTATATCCTTTAATTCTAGAGTTATATCGATAAATACCATGCACGAATTTGTTTAACCCATTTGTTTTGGTTACTCGACGGCTCAGTTCTGGTGTAGCCTACATAATGCGTTTTTTTTTAATTTGCTTACCGGGCTAAAGGTTAGCATGCTTAAAATACGTAAGTCGTTTTGTTCAACAAATTTGAGTAGATAACTCAGCAGTTGTTTGCATCAGAGCACAATTTTTGAGATAGTTATTAAAACTGTTTAAAGGTTGTCAAACGTTGTTTCTCGTTGTATATCCTTTAATTTTAGAGTTAAATTGATAAATACCGTGTACGAATTTGTTTAACCCATTTGTTTTGGTTACTCGACGGCTCCGTTCTCGTGTAGCCTACATATTGCGTTTTTTTTTTAATTTGCTAAAGGTTAGCATGCTTAAAATACGTAAGTCGTTTTGTTCAACAAATTTGAGTAGATAACTCGGCAGTTGTTTGCATCAGAGCGACAAGTTTTGAGATAGTTTTTAAAACTGTTTAAAGGTTGTCAAACGTTGTTTCTCGTTGTATATCCTTTAATTCTAGAGTTAAATTGATAAATACCATGTACGAAGTTGTTTAACCCATTTGTTTTGGTTACTCGAAGGCTCCGTTCTCGTGTAGCCTACATATTGCGTTTTTTTTTTAATTTGCTTACCGGGCTAAAGGTTAGCATGCTTAAAATACGTAAGTCGTTTTGTTCAACAAATTTGAGTAGATAACTCAGCAGTTGTTTTCATCAGAGCACAATTTTTGAGATAGTTATTAAAACTGTTTAAAGGTTGTCAAACGTTGTTTCTCGTTGTATATCCTTTAATTCTAGAGTTAAATTGATAAATACCGTGTACGAAGTTGTTTAACCCATTTGTTTTGGTTACTCGACGGCTCCGTTCTCGTGTAGCCTACATATTGCGTTTTTTTTTTTAATTTGCCTACCGGGCTAAAGGTTAGCATGCTTAAAACACGTAAGTCGTTTTGTTCAACAAATTTGAGTAGATAACTCAGCAGTTGTTTGCATCAGAGCGACAATTTTTGAGATAGTTATTAAAACTGTTTAAAGGTTGTCAAATATTGTTTCTCGTTGTATATCCTTTAATTCTAGAGTTAAATTGATAAATACCGTGTACGAAGTTGTTTAACCCATTTGTTTTGGTTACTCGACGGCGCCGTTCTCGTGTAGCCTACATATTGCGTTTCTTTAATTTGCTTACCGGGCTAAAGGTTAGCATGGTTAAATTACGTAAGTCGTTCTGTTCAACAAATTTGAGTAGATAACTCGGCAGTTGTTTGCATCAGAGCGACAATTTTTGAGATAGTTATTAAAACTGTTTAAAGGTTGTCAAACGTTGTTTCTCGTTGTATATCCTTTAATTCTAGAGTTAAATTGATAAATACCGTGTACGAATTTGTTTAACCCATTTGTTTTGGTTACTCGACGGCTCCGTTCTCGTGTAGCCTACATATTGCGTTTTTTTTTTTCATTTGCTTACCGGGCTAAAGGTTAGCATGCTTAAAATACGTAAGTCGTTTTGTTCAACAAATTTGAGTAGATAACTCAGCAGTTGTTTGCATCAGAGCTACAATTTTTGAGATAGTTATTAAAACTGTTTAAAGGTTGTCAAACGTTGTTTCTCGTTGTATATCCTTTAATTCTAGAGTTAAATTGATAAATACCGTGTACGAATTTGTTTAACCCATTTGTTTTGGTTACTCGACGGCTCCGTTCTCGCGTAGCCTACATATTGCGTTTTTTTTAATTTGCTTACTGGGCTAAAGGTTATCATGCTTAAAATACGTAAGTCCTTTTGTTCAACAAATTTGAGTAGATAACTCAGCAGTTGTTTGCATCAGAGCGACAATTTTTGAGATAGTTATTAAAACTGTTTAAAGGTTGTCAAACGTTGTTTCTCGTTGTATATCCTTTAATGCTAGAGTTAAATTGATAAATACCGTGTACGAATTTGTTTAACCCATTTGTTTTGGTTACTCGGCGGCTCCGTTCTCGTGTAGCCTACATATTGCGTTTTTTTTAATTTACTTACCGGGTAAAGGTTAGCATGCTTAAAATACGTAAGTCGTTTTGTTCAACAAATTTGAGTAGATAACTCAGCAGTTGTTTGCATCAGAGCGACAATTTTTGAGATAGTTATTAAAACTGTTTAAAGGTTGTCAAACGTTGTTTATCGTTGTATATCCTTTAATTCTAGAGTTAAATTGATAAATACCGTGTACGAATTTGTTTAACCCATTTGTTTTGGTTACTCGGCGGCTCCGTTCTCGTGTAGCCTACATATTGCGTTTTTTTTAATTTTCTTACCGGGCTAAAGGTTAGCATGCTTAAAATACGTAAGTCGTTTTGTTCAACAAAGTTGAGTAGATAACTCAGCAGTTGTTTGCATCACAGCGACAATTTTTGAGATAGTTATTAAAACTGTTTAAAGGTTGTCAAACGTTGTTTCTCGTTGTATATCCTTTAATTCTAGAGTTAAATTGATAAATACCGTGTACGAATTTGTTTAACCCATTTGTTTTGGTTACTCGAAGGCTCCGTTCTCGTGTAGCCTACATATTGCGTTTTTTTTTTTAATTTGCTTACCGGGCTAAAGGTTAGCATGCTTAAAATACGTAAGTCGTTTTGTTCAACAAATTTGAGTAGATAACTCAGCAGTTGTTTGCATCAGAGCACAATTTTTGAGATAGTTATTAAAACTGTTTAAAGGTTGTCAAACGTTGTTTCTCGTTGTATATCCTTTAATTTTAGAGTTAAATTGATAAATACCGTGTACGAATTTGTTTAACCCATTTGTTTTGGTTACTCGACGGCTCCGTTCTCGTGTAGCCTACATATTGCGTTTTTTTTTAATTTGCTAAAGGTTAGCATGCTTAAAATACGTAAGTCGTTTTGTTCAACAAATTTGAGTAGATAACTCAGCAGTTGTTTGCATCACAGCGACAATTTTTGAGATAGTTATTAAAACTGTTTAAAGGTTGTCAAACGTTGTTTCTCGTTGTATATCCTTTAATTCTAGAGTTAAATTGATAAATACCGTGTACGAATTTGTTTAACCCATTTGTTTTGGTTACTCGACGGCTCCGTTCTCGTGTAGCCTACATATTGCGTTTTTTTTAATTTGCTTACCGGGCTAAAGGTTAGCATGCTTAAAATACGTAAGTCGTTTTGTTCAACAAATTTGAGTAGATAACTCAGCAGTTGTTTGCATCAGGGCGACAATTTTTGAGATAGTTATTAAAACTGTTTAAAGGTTGTCAAACGTTGTTTCTCGTTGTATATCCTTTAATTCTAGAGTTATATCGATAAATACCATGCACGAATTTGTTTAACCCATTTGTTTTGGTTACTCGACGGCTCAGTTCTGGTGTAGCCTACATAATGCGTTTTTTTAAATTTGATTACCGGGCTAAAGGTTAGCATGCTTAAAATACGTAAGTCGTTTTGTTCAACAAATTTGAGTAGATAACTCAGCAGTTGTTTGCATCAGAGCACAATTTTTGAGATAGTTATTAAAACTGTTTAAAGGTTGTCAAACGTTGTTTCTCGTTGTATATCCTTTAATTTTAGAGTTAAATTGATAAATACCGTGTACGAATTTGTTTAACCCATTTGTTTTGGTTACTCGACGGCTCCGTTCTCGTGTAGCCTACATATTGTGTTTTTTTTTAATTTGCTAAAGGTTAGCATGCTTAAAATACGTAAGTCGTTTTGTTCAACAAATTTGAGTAGATAACTCGGCAGTTGTTTGCATCAGAGCGACAAGTTTTGAGATAGTTATTAAAACTGTTTAAAGGTTGTCAAACGTTGTTTCTCGTTGTATATCCTTTAATTCTAGAGTTAAATTGATAAATACCACGTACGAAGTTGTTTAACCCATTTGTTTTGGTTACTCGACGGCTCCGTTCTCGTGTAGCCTACATATTGCGTTTTTTTTTTTAAATTGCCTACCGGGCTAAAGGTTAGCATGCTTAAAATACGTAAGTCGTTTTATTCAACAAATTTGAGTAGATAACTCAGCAGTTGTTTGCATCAGAGCGACAATTTTTGAGATTGTTATTAAAACTGTTTAAAGGTTGTCAAACGTTGTTTCTCGTTTTATATCCTTTAATTCTAGAGTTAAATTGATAAATACCGTGTACGAAGTTGTTTAACCCATTTGTTTTGGTTACTCGACGGCTCCGTTCTCGTGTAGCCTACATATTGCGTTTCTTTAATTTGCTTACCGGGCTAAAGGTTAGCATGCTTAAAATACGTAAGTCGTTTTGTTCAACAAATTTGAGTAGATAACTCGGCAGTTGTTTGCATCAGAGCGACAATTTTTGAGATAGTTATTAAAACTGTTTAAAGGTTGTCAAACGTTGTTTCTCGTTGTATATCCTTTAATTCTAGAGTGTAAATTGATAAATACCGTGTACGAATTTGTTTAACCCATTTGTTTTGGTTACTCGACGGCTCCGTTCTCGTGTAGCCTACATATTGCGTTTTTTTTTTAATTTGCTTACCGGGCTAAAGGTTAGCATGCTTAAAATACGTAAGTCGTTTTGTTCAACAAATTTGAGTAGATAACTCAGCAGTTGTTTGCATCACAGCGACAATTTTTGAGATAGTTATTAAAACTGTTTAAAGGTTGTCAAACGTTGTTTCTCGTTGTATATCCTTTAATTCTAGAGTTAAATTGATAAATACCGTGTACGAATTTGTTTAACCCATTTGTTTTGGTTACTCGAAGGCTCCGTTCTCGTGTAGCCTACATATTGCGTTTTTTTTTTTAATTTGCTTACCGGGCTAAAGGTTAGCATGCTTAAAATACGTAAGTCGTTTTGTTCAACAAATTTGAGTAGATAACTCAGCAGTTGTTTGCATCAGAGCACAATTTTTGAGATAGTTATTAAAACTGTTTAAAGGTTCTCAAACGTTGTTTCTCGTTGTATATCCTTTAATTCTAGAGTTAAATTGATAAATACCGTGTACGAATTTGTTTAACCCATTTGTTTTGGTTACTCGACGGCTCCGTTATCGTGTAGCCTACATATTGCGTTTTTTTTAATTTGCTTACAGGGCTAAAGGTTAGCATGCATAAAATACGTAAGTCGTTTTGTTCAACAAATTTGAGTGGATAACTCAGCAGTTGTTTGCATCAGAGCTACAATTTTTGAGATAGTTATTAAAACTATTTAAAGGTTGTCAAACGATGTTTCTCGTTGTATATCCTTTATTTCTAGAGTTAAATTGATAAATACCGTGTACGAATTTGTTTAACCCATATGTTTTGGTTACTCGACGGCTCCGTTCTCGTGTAGCCTACATATTGCGTTTTTTTTTAATTTGCTTACCGGGCTAAAGGTTAGCATGCTTAAAATACGTAAGTCGTTTTGTTCAACAAATTTGAGTAGATAACTCAGCAGTTGTTTGCATCAGGGCGACAATTTTTGAGATAGTTATTAAAACTGTTTAAAGGTTGTCAAACGTTGTTTCTCGTTGTATATCCTTTAATTCTAGAGTTATATCGATAAATACCATGCACGAATTTGTTTAACCCATTTGTTTTGGTTACTCGACGGCTCAGTTCTGGTGTAGCCTACATAATGCGTTTTTTTTAATTTGCTTACCGGGCTAAAGGTTAGCATGCTTAAAATACGTAAGTCGTTTTGTTCAACAAATTTGAGTAGATAACTCAGCAGTTGTTTGCATCAGAGCACAATTTTTGAGATAGTTATTAAAACTGTTTAAAGGTTGTCAAACGTTGTTTCTCGTTGTATATCCTTTAATTTTAGAGTTAAATTGATAAATACCGTGTACGAATTTGTTTAACCCATTTGTTTTGGTTACTCGACGGCTCCGTTCTCGTGTAGCCTACATATTGCGTTTTTTTTTAATTTGCTAAAGGTTAGCATGCTTAAAATACGTAAGTCGTTTTGTTCAACAAATTTGAGTAGATAACTCGGCAGTTGTTTGCATCAGAGCGACAATTTTTGAGATAGTTATTAAAACTGTTTAAAGGTTGTCAAACGTTGTTTCTCGTTGTATATCCTTTAATTCTAGAGTTAAATTGATTAATACCGTGTACGAAGTTGACTAACCCATTTGTTTTGGTTACTCGACGGCTCCGTTCTCGTGTAGCCTACATATTGCGTTTTTTTTTTAATTTGCCTACCGGGCTAAAGGTTAGCATGCTTAAAATACGTAAGTCGTTTTGTTCAACAAATTTGAGTAGATAACTCAGCAGTTGTTTGCATCAGAGCGACAATTTTTGAGATTGTTATTAAAACTATTTAAAGGTTGTCAAACGTTGTTTCTCGTTTTATATCCTTTAATTCTAGAGTTAAATTGATAAATACCGTGTACGAAATTGTTTAACCCATTTGTTTTGGTTACTCGACGGCTCCGTTCTCGTGTATCCTACATATTGCGTTTCTTTAATTTGCTTACCGGGCTAAAGGTTAGCATGCTTAAAATACGTAAGTCGTTTTGTTCAACAAATTTGAGTAGATAACTCGGCAGTTGTTTGCATCAGAGCGACAATTTTTGAGATAGTTATTAAAACTGTTTAAAGGTTGTCAAACGTTGTTTCTCGTTGTATATCCTTTAATTCTAGAGTGTAAATTGATAAATACCGTGTACGAATTTGTTTAACCCATTTGTTTTGGTTACTCGACGGCTCCGTTCTCGTGTAGCCTACATATTGCGTTTTTTTTTTTAATTTGCTTACCGGGCTAATGGTTAGCATGCTTAAAATACGTAAGTCGTTTTGTTCAACAAATTTGAGTAGATAACTCAGCAGTTGTTTGCATCAGAGCGAAAATTTTTGAGATAGTTATTAAAACTGTTTAAAGGTTGTCAAACGTTGTTTCTCGTTGTATATCCTTTAATTCTAGAGTTAAATTGATAAATACCGTGTACGAATTTGTTTAACCCATTTGTTTTGGTTACTCGACGGCTCCGTTCTCGCGTAGCCTACATATTGCGTTTTTTTTAATTTGCTTACCGGGCTAAAGGTTAGCATGCTTAAAATACGTAAGTCCTTTTGTTCAACAAATTTGATTAGATAACTCAGCAGTTGTTTGCATCAGAGCGACAATTTTTGAGATAGTTATTAAAACTGTTTAAAGGTTGTCAAACGTTGTTTCTCGTTGTATATCCTTTAATGCTAGAGTTAAATTGATAAATACCGTGTACGAATTTGTTTAACCCATTTGTTTTGGTTACTCGGCGGCTCCGTTCTCGTGTAGCCTACATATTGCGTTTTTTTTAATTTGCTTACCGGGTAAAGGTTAGCATGCTTAAAATACGTAAGTCGTTTTGTTCAACAAATTTGAGTAGATAACTCAGCAGTTGTTTGCATCAGAGCGACAATTTTTGAGATAGTTATTAAAACTGTTTAAAGGTTGTCAAACGTTGTTTCTCGTTGTATATCCTTTAATTCTAGAGTTAAATTGATAAATACCGTGTACGAATTTGTTTAACCCATTTGTTTTGGTTACTCGGCGGCTCCGTTCTCGTGTAGCCTACATATTGCGTTTTTTTTAATTTTCTTACCGGGCTAAAGGTTAGCATGCTTAAAATACGTAAGTCGTTTTGTTCAACAAATTTGAGTAGATAACTCAGCAGTTGTTTGCATCACAGCGACAATTTTTGAGATAGTTATTAAAACTGTTTAAAGGTTGTCAAACGTTGTTTCTCGTTGTATATCCTTTAATTCTAGAGTTAAATTGATAAATACCGTGTACGAATTTGTTTAACCCATTTGTTTTGGTTACTCGACGGCTCCGTTCTCGTGTAGCCTACATATTGCGTTTTTTTTTTTTAATTTGCTTACCGGGCTAAAGGTTAGCATGCTTAAAATACGTAAGTCGTTTTGTTCAACAAATTTGAGTAGATAACTCAGCAGTTGTTTGCATCAGAGCACAATTTTTGAGATAGTTATTAAAACTGTTTAAAGGTTGTCAAACGTTGTTTCTCGTTGTATATTCTTTAATTTTAGAGTTAAATTTATAAATACCGTGTACGAATTTGTTTAACCCATTTGTTTTGGTTACTCGACGGCTCCGTTCTCGTGTAGCCTACATATTGCGTTTTTTTTAATTTGCTTACCGGGCTAAAGGTTAGCATGCTTAAAATACGTAAGACGTTTTGTTCAACAAATATGAGTAGATAACTCAGCAGTTGTTTGCATCAGAGCGACAATTTTTGAGATAGTTATTAAAACTGTTTAAAGGTTGTCAAACGTTGTTTCTCGTTGTATATCCTTTAATTCTAGAGTTAAATTGATAAATACCGTGTACGAATTTGTTTAACCCATTTGTTTTGGTTACTCGACGGCTCCATTCTCGTGTAGCCTACATATTGCGTTTTTTTTAATTTGCTTACAGGGCTAAAGGTTAGCATGCATAAAATACGTAAGTCGTTTTGTTCAACAAATTTGAGTAGATAACTCAGCAGTTGTTTGCATCAGACCTACAATTTTTGATATAGTTATTAAAACTATTTAAAGGTTGTCAAACGATGTTTCTCGTTGTATATCCTTTATTTCTAGAGTTAAATTGATAAATACCGTGTACGAATTTGTTTAACCCATATGTTTTGGTTACTCGACGGCTCCGTTCTCGTGTAGCCTACATATTGCGTTTTTTTTTTAATTTGCTTACCGGGCTAAAGGTTAGCATGCTTAAAATACGTAAGTCGTTTTGTTCAACAAATTTGAGTAGATAACTCAGCAGTTGTTTGCATCAGGGGGACAATTTTTGAGATAGTTATTAAAACTGTTTAAAGGTTGTCAAACGTTGTTTCTCGTTGTATATCCTTTATTTCTAGAGTTAAATTGATAAATACCGTGTACGAATTTGTTTAATCCATTTGTTTTGGTTACTCGACGGCTCCGTTCTCGTGTAGCCTACATATTGCGTTTTTTTTTTAATTTGCTTACCGGGCTAAAGGTTAGCATGTTTAAAATACGCAAGCCGTTTTGTTCAACAAATTTGAGTAGATAACTCAGCAGTTGTTTGCATCAGGGCGACAATTTTTGAGATAGTTATTAAAACTGTTTAAAGGTTGTCAAACGTTGTTTCTCGTTGTATATCCTTTAATTCTAGAGTTAAATTGATAAATACCGTGTACGAATTTGTTTAACCCATTTGTTTTGGTTACTCGACGGCTCCATTCTCGTGTAGCCTACATATTGCGTTTTTTTTAATTTGCTTACAGGGCTAAAGGTTAGCATGCATAAAATACGTAAGTCGTTTTGTTCAACAAATTTGAGTAGATAACTCAGCAGTTGTTTGCATCAGAGCTACAATTTTTGAGATAGTTATTAAAACTATTTAAAGGTTGTCAAACGATGTTTCTCGTTGTATATCCTTTATTTCTAGAGTTAAATTGATAAATACCGTGTACGAATTTGTTTAACCCATATGTTTTGGTTACTCGACGGCTCCGTTCTCGTGTAGCCTACATATTGCGTTTTTTTTTTAATTTGCTTACCGGGCTAAAGGTTAGCATGTTTAAAATACGCAAGCCGTTTTGTTCAACAAATTTGAGTAGATAACTCAGCAGTTGTTTGCATCAGGGCGACAATTTTTGAGATAGTTATTAAAACTGTTTAAAGGTTCTCAAACGTTGTTTCTCGTTGTATATCCTTTAATTCTAGAGTTAAATTGATAAATACCGTGTACGAATTTGTTTAACCCATTTGTTTTGGTTACTCGACGGCTCCGTTATCGTGTAGCCTACATATTGCTTTTTTTTAATTTGCTTACAGGGCTAAAGGTTAGCATGCATAAAATACGTAAGTCGTTTTGTTCAACAAATTTGAGTAGATAACTCAGCAGTTGTTTGCATCAGAGCTACAATTTTTGAGATAGTTATTAAAACTATTTAAAGGTTGTCAAACGATGTTTCTCGTTGTATATCCTTTATTTCTAGAGTTAAATTGATAAATACCGTGTACGAATTTGTTTAACCCATATGTTTTGGTTACTCGACGGCTCCGTTCTCGTGTAGCCTACATATTGCGTTTTTTTTTAATTTGCTTACCGGGCTAAAGGTTAGCATGCTTAAAATACGTAAGTCGTTTTGTTCAACAAATTTGAGTAGATAACTCAGCAGTTGTTTGCATCAGGGCGACAATTTTTGAGATAGTTATTAAAACTGTTTAAAGGTTGTCAAACGTTGTTTCTCGTTGTATATCCTTTAATTCTAGAGTTATATCGATAAATACCATGCACGAATTTGTTTAACCCATTTGTTTTGGTTACTCGACGGCTCAGTTCTGGTGTAGCCTACATAATGCGTTTTTTTTAATTTGCTTACCGGGCTAAAGGTTAGCATGCTTAAAATACGTAAGTCGTTTTGTTCAACAAATTTGAGTAGATAACTCAGCAGTTGTTTGCATCAGAGCACAATTTTTGAGATAGTTATTAAAACTGTTTAAAGGTTGTCAAACGTTGTTTCTCGTTGTATATCCTTTAATTTTAGAGTTAAATTGATAAATACCGTGTACGAATTTGTTTAACCCATTTGTTTTGGTTACTCGACGGCTCCGTTCTCGTGTAGCCTACATATTGCGTTTTTTTTTAATTTGCTAAAGGTTAGCATGCTTAAAATACGTAAGTCGTTTTGTTCAACAAATTTGAGTAGATAACTCGGCAGTTGTTTGCATCAGAGCGACAATTTTTGAGATAGTTATTAAAACTGTTTAAAGGTTGTCAAACGTTGTTTCTCGTTGTATATCCTTTAATTCTAGAGTTAAATTGATTAATACCGTGTACGAAGTTGACTAACCCATTTGTTTTGGTTACTCGACGGCTCCGTTCTCGTGTAGCCTACATATTGCGTTTTTTTTTTAATTTGCCTACCGGGCTAAAGGTTAGCATGCTTAAAATACGTAAGTCGTTTTGTTCAACAAATTTGAGTAGATAACTCAGCAGTTGTTTGCATCAGAGCGACAATTTTTGAGATTGTTATTAAAACTATTTAAAGGTTGTCAAACGTTGTTTCTCGTTTTATATCCTTTAATTCTAGAGTTAAATTGATAAATACCGTGTACGAAATTGTTTAACCCATTTGTTTTGGTTACTCGACGGCTCCGTTCTCGTGTATCCTACATATTGCGTTTCTTTAATTTGCTTACCGGGCTAAAGGTTAGCATGCTTAAAATACGTAAGTCGTTTTGTTCAACAAATTTGAGTAGATAACTCGGCAGTTGTTTGCATCAGAGCGACAATTTTTGAGATAGTTATTAAAACTGTTTAAAGGTTGTCAAACGTTGTTTCTCGTTGTATATCCTTTAATTCTAGAGTGTAAATTGATAAATACCGTGTACGAATTTGTTTAACCCATTTGTTTTGGTTACTCGACGGCTCCGTTCTCGTGTAGCCTACATATTGCGTTTTTTTTTTTAATTTGCTTACCGGGCTAATGGTTAGCATGCTTAAAATACGTAAGTCGTTTTGTTCAACAAATTTGAGTAGATAACTCAGCAGTTGTTTGCATCAGAGCGAAAATTTTTGAGATAGTTATTAAAACTGTTTAAAGGTTGTCAAACGTTGTTTCTCGTTGTATATCCTTTAATTCTAGAGTTAAATTGATAAATACCGTGTACGAATTTGTTTAACCCATTTGTTTTGGTTACTCGACGGCTCCGTTCTCGCGTAGCCTACATATTGCGTTTTTTTTAATTTGCTTACCGGGCTAAAGGTTAGCATGCTTAAAATACGTAAGTCCTTTTGTTCAACAAATTTGATTAGATAACTCAGCAGTTGTTTGCATCAGAGCGACAATTTTTGAGATAGTTATTAAAACTGTTTAAAGGTTGTCAAACGTTGTTTCTCGTTGTATATCCTTTAATGCTAGAGTTAAATTGATAAATACCGTGTACGAATTTGTTTAACCCATTTGTTTTGGTTACTCGGCGGCTCCGTTCTCGTGTAGCCTACATATTGCGTTTTTTTTAATTTGCTTACCGGGTAAAGGTTAGCATGCTTAAAATACGTAAGTCGTTTTGTTCAACAAATTTGAGTAGATAACTCAGCAGTTGTTTGCATCAGAGCGACAATTTTTGAGATAGTTATTAAAACTGTTTAAAGGTTGTCAAACGTTGTTTCTCGTTGTATATCCTTTAATTCTAGAGTTAAATTGATAAATACCGTGTACGAATTTGTTTAACCCATTTGTTTTGGTTACTCGGCGGCTCCGTTCTCGTGTAGCCTACATATTGCGTTTTTTTTAATTTTCTTACCGGGCTAAAGGTTAGCATGCTTAAAATACGTAAGTCGTTTTGTTCAACAAATTTGAGTAGATAACTCAGCAGTTGTTTGCATCACAGCGACAATTTTTGAGATAGTTATTAAAACTGTTTAAAGGTTGTCAAACGTTGTTTCTCGTTGTATATCCTTTAATTCTAGAGTTAAATTGATAAATACCGTGTACGAATTTGTTTAACCCATTTGTTTTGGTTACTCGACGGCTCCGTTCTCGTGTAGCCTACATATTGCGTTTTTTTTTTTAATTTGCTTACCGGGCTAAAGGTTAGCATGCTTAAAATACGTAAGTCGTTTTGTTCAACAAATTTGAGTAGATAACTCAGCAGTTGTTTGCATCAGAGCACAATTTTTGAGATAGTTATTAAAACTGTTTAAAGGTTGTCAAACGTTGTTTCTCGTTGTATATTCTTTAATTTTAGAGTTAAATTTATAAATACCGTGTACGAATTTGTTTAACCCATTTGTTTTGGTTACTCGACGGCTCCGTTCTCGTGTAGCCTACATATTGCGTTTTTTTTAATTTGCTTACCGGGCTAAAGGTTAGCATGCTTAAAATACGTAAGACGTTTTGTTCAACAAATATGAGTAGATAACTCAGCAGTTGTTTGCATCAGAGCGACAATTTTTGAGATAGTTATTAAAACTGTTTAAAGGTTGTCAAACGTTGTTTCTCGTTGTATATCCTTTAATTCTAGAGTTAAATTGATAAATACCGTGTACGAATTTGTTTAACCCATTTGTTTTGGTTACTCGACGGCTCCATTCTCGTGTAGCCTACATATTGCGTTTTTTTTAATTTGCTTACAGGGCTAAAGGTTAGCATGCATAAAATACGTAAGTCGTTTTGTTCAACAAATTTGAGTAGATAACTCAGCAGTTGTTTGCATCAGACCTACAATTTTTGATATAGTTATTAAAACTATTTAAAGGTTGTCAAACGATGTTTCTCGTTGTATATCCTTTATTTCTAGAGTTAAATTGATAAATACCGTGTACGAATTTGTTTAACCCATATGTTTTGGTTACTCGACGGCTCCGTTCTCGTGTAGCCTACATATTGCGTTTTTTTTTTAATTTGCTTACCGGGCTAAAGGTTAGCATGCTTAAAATACGTAAGTCGTTTTGTTCAACAAATTTGAGTAGATAACTCAGCAGTTGTTTGCATCAGGGGGACAATTTTTGAGATAGTTATTAAAACTGTTTAAAGGTTGTCAAACGTTGTTTCTCGTTGTATATCCTTTATTTCTAGAGTTAAATTGATAAATACCGTGTACGAATTTGTTTAATCCATTTGTTTTGGTTACTCGACGGCTCCGTTCTCGTGTAGCCTACATATTGCGTTTTTTTTTTAATTTGCTTACCGGGCTAAAGGTTAGCATGTTTAAAATACGCAAGCCGTTTTGTTCAACAAATTTGAGTAGATAACTCAGCAGTTGTTTGCATCAGGGCGACAATTTTTGAGATAGTTATTAAAACTGTTTAAAGGTTGTCAAACGTTGTTTCTCGTTGTATATCCTTTAATTCTAGAGTTATATCGATAAATACCATGCACGAATTTGTTTAACCCATTTGTTTTGTTACTCGACGGCTCAGTTCTGGTGTAGCCTACATAATGCGTTTTTTTTAATTTGCTTACCGGGCTAAAGGTTAGCATGCTTAAAATACGTAAGTCGTTTTGTTCAACAAATTTGAGTAGATAACTCAGCAGTTGTTTGCATCAGAGCACAATTTTTGAGATAGTTATTAAAACTGTTTAAAGGTTGTCAAACGTTGTTTCTCGTTGTATATCCTTTAATTTTAGGGTTAAATTGATAAATACCGTGTACGAATTTGTTTAACCCATTTGTTTTGGTTACTCGACGGCTCCGTTCTCGTGTAGCCTACATATTGCGTTTTTTTTTAATTTGCTAAAGGTTAGCATGCTTAAAATACGTAAGTCGTTTTGTTCAACAAATTTGAGTAGATAACTCGGCAGTTGTTTGCATCAGAGCGACAATTTTTGAGATAGTTATTAAAACTGTTTAAAGGTTGTCAAACGTTGTTTCTCGTTGTATATCCTTTAATTCTAGAGTTTGATTGATAAATACCGTGTACGAAGTTGTTTAACCCATTTGTTTTGGTTACTCGACGGCTCCGTTCTCGTGTAGCCTACATATTGCGTTTTTTTTTTTTAATTTGCCTACCGGGCTAAAGGTTAGCATGCTTAAAATACGTAAGTCGTTTTGTTCAACAAATTTGAGTAGATAACTCAGCAGTTGTTTGCATCAGAGCGACAATTTTTGAGATAGTTATTAAAACTGTTTAAAGGTTGTCAAACGTTGTTTCTCGTTTTATATCCTTTAATTCTAGAGTTAAAATGATAAATACCGTGTACGAAGTTGTTTAACCCATTTGTTTTGGTTACTCGACGGCTCCGTTCTCGTGTAGCCTACATATTGCGTTTCTTTAATTTGCTTACAGGGCTAAAGGTTAGCATGCTTAAAATACGTAAGTCGTTTTGTTCAACAAATTTGAGTAGATAACTCGGCAGTTGTTTGCATCAGAGCGACAATTTTTGAGATAGTTATTAAAACTGTTTAAAGGTTGTCAAACGTTGTTTCTCGTTGTATATCCTTTAATTCTAGAGTGTAAATTGATAAATACCGTGTACGAATTTGTTTAACCCATTTGTTTTGGTTACTCGACGGCTCCGTTCTCGCGTAGCCTACATATTGCGTTTTTTTTAATTTGCTTACCGGGCTAAAGGTTAGCATGCTTAAAATACGTAAGTCCTTTTGTTCAACAAATTTGAGTAGATAACTCAGCAGTTGTTTGCATCAGAGCGACAATTTTTGAGATAGTTATTAAAACTGTTTAAAGGTTGTCAAACGTTGTTTCTCGTTGTATATCCTTTAATGCTAGAGTTAAATTGATAAATACCGTGTACGAATTTGTTTAACCCATTTGTTTTGGTTACTCGGCGGCTCCGTTCTCGTGTAGCCTACATATTGCGTTTTTTTTAATTTGCTTACCGGGTAAAGGTTAGCATGCTTAAAATACGTAAGTCGTTTTGTTCAACAAATTTGAGTAGATAACTCAGCAGTTGTTTGCATCAGAGCGACAATTTTTGAGATAGTTATTAAAACTGTTTAAAGGTTGTCAAACGTTGTTTCTCGTTGTATATCCTTTAATTCTAGAGTTAAATTGATAAATACCGTGTACGAATTTGTTTAACCCATTTGTTTTGGTTACTCGGCGGCTCCGTTCTCGTGTGGCCTACATATTGCGTTTTTTTAATTTTCTTACCGGGCTAAAGGTTAGCATGCTTAAAATACGTAAGTCGTTTTGTTCAACAAATTTGAGTAGATAACTCAGCAGTTGTTTGCATCACAGCGACAATTTTTGAGATAGTTATTAAAACTGCTTAAAGGTTGTCAAACGTTGTTTCTCGTTGTATATCCTTTAATTCTAGAGTTAAATTGATAAATACCGTGTACGAATTTGTTTAACCCATTTGTTTTGGTTACTCGATGGCTCCGTTCTCGTGTAGCCTACATATTGCGTTTTTTTTTTAATTTGCTTACCGGGCTAAAGGTTAGCATGCTTAAAATACGTAAGTCGTTTTGTTCAACAAATTTGAGTAGATAACTCAGCAGTTGTTTGCATCAGAGCACAATTTTTGAGATAGTTATTAAAACTGTTTAAAGGTTGTCAAACGTTGTTTCTCGTTGTATATCCTTTAATTTTAGAGTTAAATTGATAAATACCGTGTACGAATTTGTTTAACCCATTTGTTTTGGTTACTCGACGGCTCCGTTCTCGTGTAGCCTACATATTGCGTTTTTTTTTAATTTGCTTACCGGGCTAAAGGTTAGCATGCTTAAAATACGTAAGTCGTTTTGTTCAACAAATATGAGTAGATAACTCAGCAGTTGTTTGCATCAGAGCGACAATTTTTGAGATAGTTATTAAAACTGTTTAAAGGTTGTCAAACGTTGTTTCTCGTTGTATATCCTTTAATTCTAGAGTTAAATTGATAAATACCGTGTACGAATTTGTTTAACCCATTGGTTTTGGTTACTCGACGGCTCCGTTCTCGTGTAGCCTACATTTTGCGTTTTTTTTAATTTGCTTACAGGGCTAAAGGTTAGCATGCATAAAATACGTAAGTCGTTTTGTTCAACAAATTTGAGTAGATAACTCAGCAGTTGTTTGCATCAGAGCTACAATTTTTGAGATAGTTATTAAAACTATTTAAAGGTTGTCAAACGATGTTTCTCGTTGTATATCCTTTATTTCTAGAGGTAAATTGATAAATACCGTGTACGAATTTGTTTAACCCATATGTTTTGGTTACTGGACGGCTCCGTTCTCGTGTAGCCTACATATTGCGTTTTTTTTTTTAATTTGCTTACCGGGCTAAAGGTTAGCATGTTTAAAATACGTAAGTCGTTTTGTTCAACAAATTTGAGTAGATAACTCAGCAGTTGTTTGCATCAGAGCGACAATTTTTGAGATAGTTATTAAAACTGTTTAAAGGTTGTCAAACGTTGTTTCTCGTTGTATATCCTTTAATTCTAGAGTTAGATTGATAAATACCGTGTACGAATTTGTTTAACCCATTTGTTTTGGTTACTGGACGGTTCCGTTCTCGTGTAGCCTACATATTGCGTTTTTTTTATTTGCTTACCGGGCTAAAGGTTAGCATGCTTAAAATACGTAAGTCGTTTTGTTCAACAAATTTGAGTAGATAACTCAGCAGTTGTTTGCATCAGAGCGATAATTTTTGAGATAGTTACTAAAACTGTTTAAAGGTTGTCAAATGTTGTTTCTCTTTGTATATCCTTTAATTCGAGAGTTAAATTGATAAATACCGTGTACGAATTTGTTTAACCCATTTGTTTTGGTTACTCGACGGCTCCGTTCTCGTGTAGCCTACATATTGCGTTTTTTTTTTTAATTTGCTTACCGGGCTAAAGGTTAGCATGCTTAAAATACGTAAGTCGTTTTGTTCAACAAATTTGAGTAGATAACTCAGCAGTTGTTTGCATCAGAGCGACAATTTTTGAGATAGTTATTAAAACTGTTTAAAGGTTGTCAAACGTTGTTTCTCGTTGTATATCCTTTATTTCTAGAGTTATATTGATAAATACCGTGTCCGAATTTGTTTAACCCATTTGTTTTGGTTACTCGACGGCTCCGTTCTGGTGTAGCCTACATATTGCGTTTTTTTTTTTAATTTGCTTGCCGGGCTAAAGGTTAGCATGCTTAAAATACGTAAGTCGTTTTGTTCAACAAATTTGAGTAGATAACTCAGCAGTTGTTTGCATCAGAGCGACAATTTTTGAGATAGTTATTAAAATTATTTAAAGGTTGTCAAACGATGTTTCTCGTTGTATATCCTTTAATTCCAGAGTTAAATTGATAAATACCGTGTACGAATTTGTTTAACCCATTTGTTTTGGTTACTCGACGGCTCCGTTCTCGTGTAGCCTACATATTGCTTTTTTTTTAATTTACTTACCGGGCTAAAGGTTAGCATGCTTAAAATACGTAAGTCGTTTTGTTCAACAAATTTGAGTAGATAACTCAGCAATTGTTTGCATCAGGGCGACAGTTTTTGAGATAGTTATTAAAACTGTTTAAAGGTTGTCAAACGTTGTTTCTCGTTGTATATCCTTTAATTCTAGAGTTAAGTCGATAAATACCGTGTACGAATTTGTTTAACTCATTTATTTTGGTTACTCGACGGCTCCGTTCTCGTGTAGCCTACATATTGCGTTTTTTTCTAATTTGCTTACCGGGCTAAAGGTTAGCATGCTTAAAATACGTAAGTCGTTTTGTTAAACAAATTTGAGTAGATAACTCAGCAGTTGTTTGCATCAGAGCGACAATTTTTGAGATAGTTATTAAAACTGTTTAAAGGGTGTCAAACGTTGTTTCTCGTTGTATATCCTTTAATTCTAGAGTTAAATTGATAAATACCGTGTACGAATTTGTTTAACCCATTTGTTTTGGTTACTCGACGGCTCCGTTCTCGTGTAGCCTACATATTACGTTTTTGTTTAATTTGCTTACCGGGCTAAAGGTTAGCATGCTTAAAATACGTAAGTCTTTTTGTTCAACAAATTTGAGTAGATAACTGAGTTGTTTGCATCAGAGCGACAATTTTTGAGATAGTTATTAAAACTGTTTAAAAGTTGTCAAACGTTGTTTCTCGTTGTATATCCTTTAATTCTAGAGTTAAATTGATAAATACCGTGTACGAATTTGTTTAACCCATTTGTTTTGGTTACTCGACGGCTCCGTTCTCGTGTAGCCTACGTATTGCGTTTTTTTTAATTTGCTTACCGGGCTAAAGGTTAGCATGCTTAAAATACGTAAGTCGTTTTGTTCAACAAATTTGAGTAGATAACTCAGCAGTTGTTTGCATCAGAGCGACAATTTTTGAGAAAGTTATTAAAACTGTTTAAAGGTTGTCAAACGTTGTTTCTCGTTGTATATCCTTTAACTCTAGAGTTAAATTGATAAATACCGTGTACGAATTTGTTTAACCCATTTGTTTTGGTTACTCGACGGCTCCGTTCTCGTGTAGCCTACATATTGCGTTTTTTTTTTTTACTTTGCTTACCGGGCTAAAGGTTAGCATGCTTAAAATATGTAAGTCGTTTTGTTCAACAAATTTGAGTAGATAACTCAGCAGTTGTTTGCATCAGAGCGACAATTTTTGAGAAAGTTATTAAAACTGTTTAAAGGTTGTCAAACGTTGTTTCTCGTTGTATATCCTTTAATTCTAGAGTTAAATTGATAAATACCGTGTACGAATTTGTTTAACCCATTTGTTTTGGTTACTCGACGGCTCCGTTCTCGTGTAGCCTACATATTGCGTTTTTTTTTAAATTTGCTTACCGGGCTAAAGGTTAGCATGCTTAAAATACGTAAGTCGTTTTGTTCAACAAATTTGAGTAGATAACTCAGCAGTTGTTTGCATCAGAGCGACAATTTTTGAGATAGTTATTAAAACTGTTTAAAGGTTGTCAAACGTTGTTTCTCGTTGTATATCCTTTATTTCTAGAGTTATATTGATAAATACCGTGTACGAATTTGTTTAACCCATTTGTTTTGGTTACTCGACGGCTCCGTTCTGGTGTAGCCTACATATTGCGTTTTTTTTTTAATTTGCTTGCCGGGCTAAAGGTTAGCATGCTTAAGATACGTAAGTCGTTTTGTTCAACAAATTTGAGTAGATAACTCAGCAGTTGTTTGCATCAGAGCGACAATTTTTGAGATAGTTATTAAAATTATTTAAAGGTTGTCAAACGATGTTTCTCGTTGTATATCCTTTAATTCCAGAGTTAAATTGATAAATACCGTGTACGAATTTGTTTAACCCATTTGTTTTGGTTACTCGACGGCTCCGTTCTCGTGTAGCCTACATATTGCTTTTTTTTTAATTTACTTACCGGGCTAAAGGTTAGCATGCTTAAAATACGTAAGTCGTTTTGTTCAACAAATTTGATTAGATAACTCAGCAATTGTTTGCATCAGGGCGACAGTTTTTGAGATAGTTATTAAAACTGTTTAAAGGTTGTCAAACGTTGTTTCTCGTTGTATATCCTTTAATTCTAGAGTTAAATCGATAAATACCGTGTACGAATTTGTTTAACTCATTTATTTTGGTTACTCGACGGCTCCGTTCTCGTGTAGCCTACATATTGCGTTTTTTTCTAATTTGCTTACCGGGCTAAAGGTTAGCATGCTTAAAATACGTAAGTCGTTTTGTTCAACAAATTTGAGTAGATAACTCAGCAGTTGTTTGCATCAGAGCGACAATTTTTGAGATAGTTATTAAAACTGTTTAAAGGGTGTCAAACGTTGTTTCTCGTTGTATATCCTTTATTTCTAGAGTTAAATTGATAAATACCGTGTAGTTATTAAAACTGTTTAAAGGTTGTCAAACGTTGTTTCTCATTGTATATCCTTTAATTCTAGAGTTATATCGATAAATACCATGTACGAATTTGTTTAACCCATTTGTTTTGGTTACTCGACGGCTCAGTTCTGGTGTAGCCTACATAATGCGTTTTTTTTTTAATTTGCTTACCGGGCTAAAGGTTAGCATGCTTAAAATACGTAAGTCGTTTTGTTCAACAAATTTGAGTAGATAACTCAGCAGTTGTTTGCATCAGAGCGACAATTTTTGAGATAGTTATTAAATCTGTTTAAAGGTTGTCAAACGTTGTTTTTCGTTGTATATCCTTTAATTCTAGAGTTAAATTGATAAATGCCGTGTACGAATTTGTTTAACCCATTTGTTTTGGTTACTCGACGGCTCCGTTCTCGTGTAGCCTACATATTGCGTTTTTTTTAATTTGCTAAAGGTTAGCATGCTTAAAATACGTAAGTCGTTTTGTTCAACAAATTTGAGTAGATAACTCGGCAGTTGTTTGCATCAGAGCGACAATTTTTGAGATAGTTATTAAAACTGTTTAAAGGTTGTCAAACGTTGTTTTTCGTTGTATATCCTTTAATTGGCTTTAAATGCTTTAAATACGTAAGTCGGTTTGTTCAACAAATTTGAGTAGATAACTCAGCAGTTGTTTGCATCAGAGGGACAATTTTTGAGATAGTTATTAAAACTGTTTAAAGGTTGTCAAACGTTGTTTCTCGTTGTATATCCTTTATTTCTAGAGTTAAATTGACAAATACCGTGTACGAATTTGTTTATTCCATTTGTTTTGGTTACTCGACGGCTCCGTTCTCGTGTAGCCTACATATTGCGTTTTTTTTTAATTTGCTTACCGGGCTAAAGGTTAGCATGTTTAAAATACGCAAGCCGTTTTGTTCAACAAATTTGAGTAGATAACTCTGCAGTTGTTTGCAGCAGAGCGACAATTTTTGAGATAGTTATTAAAACTGTTTAAAGGTTGTCAAACGTTGTTTCTCGTTGTATATCCTTTAATTCTAGAGTTAGATTGATAAATACCGTGTACGAATTTGTTTAACCCATTTGTTTTGGTTACTGGACGGCTCCGTTCTCGTGTAGCCTACATATTGCGTTTTTTTTTAATTTGCTTACCGGGCTAAAGGTTAGCATGCTTAAAATACGTAAGTCGTTTTGTTCAACAAATTTGAGTAGATAACTCAGCAGATGTTTGCATCAGAGCGACAATTTTTGAGATAGTTATTAAAACTGTTTACAGGTTGTCAAACGTTGTTTCTCGTTGTATATCCTTTAATTCGAGAGTTAAATTGATAAATACCGTGTACGAATTTGTTTAACCCATTTGTTTTGGTTACTCGACGGCTCCGTTCTCGTGTAGCCTACATATTGCGTTTTTTTTTTTAATTTGCTTACCGGGCTAAAGGTTAGCATGCTTAAAATACGTAAGTCGTTTTGTTCAACAAATTTGAGTAGATAACTCAGCAGTTGTTTGCATCAGAGCGACAATTTTTGAGATAGTTATTAAAACTGTTTAAAGGTTGTCAAACGTTGTTTCTCGTTGTATATCCTTTATTTCTAGAGTTATATTGATAAATACCGTGTACGAATTTGTTTAACCCATTTGTTTTGGCTACTCGACGGCTCCGTTCTGGTGTAGCCTACATATTGCGTTTTTTTTTTTTAATTTGCTTACCGGGCTAAAGGTTAGCATGCTTAAAATACGTAAGTCGTTTTGTTCAACAAATTTGAGTAGATAACTCAGCAGTTGTTTGCATCAGAGCGACAATTTTTGAGATAGTTATTAAAATTATTTAAAGGTTGTCAAACGATGTTTCTCGTTGTATATCCTTTAATTCTAGAGTTAAATTGATAAATACCGTGTACGAATTTGTTTAACCCATTTGTTTTGGTTACTCGACGGCTCCGTTCTCGTGTATCCTACATATTGCGTTTTTTTTTAATTTACTTACCGGGCTAAAGGTTAGCATGCTTAAAATACGTAAGTCGTTTTGTTCAACAAATTTGATTAGATAACTCAGCAATTGTTTGCATCAGGGCGACGGTTTTTGAGATAGTTATTGAAACTGTTTAAAGGTTGTCAAACGTTGTTTCTCATTGTATATCCTTTAATTCTAGAGTTAAATCGATAATTACCGTGTACGAATTTGTTTAACCCATTTATTTTGCTTACTCGACGGCTCCGTTCTCGTGTAGCCTACATATTGCGTTTTTTTCCTAATTTGCTTACCGGGCTAAAGGTTAGCATGCTTAAAATACGTAAGTCGTTTTGTTCAACAAATTTGAGTAGATAACTCAGCAGTTGTTTGCATCAGAGCGACAATGTTTGAGATAGTTATTAAAACTGTTTAAAGGGTGTCAAACGTTGTTTCTCGTTGTATATCCTTTAATTCTAGAGTTAAATTGATAAATACCGTGTACGAATTTGTTTAACCCATTTGTTTTGGTTACATGACGCCTCCGTTCTCGTGTAGCCTACATATTGCGTTTTTTTTTTTTAATTTGCTTACCGGGCTAAAGGTTAGCATGCTTAAAATACGTATGTAAGTCTTTTTGTTCAACAAATTTGAGTAGATAACTGAGTTGTTTGCATCAGAGCGACAATTTGTGAGATAGTTATTAAAACTGTTTAAAGGTTGTCAAACGTTGTTTCTCGTTGTATATCCTTTAATTCTAGAGTTAAATTGATAAATACCGTGTACGAATTTGTTTGACCCATTTGTTTTGGTTACTCGACGGCTCCGTTCCCGTGTAGCCTACATATTGCGTTTTTTTTTTAATTTGATTACCGGGCTAAAGGTTAGCATGCTTAAAATACGTAAGTCGTTTTGTTCAACAAATTTGAGTAGATAACTCAGCAGTTGTTTGCATCAGAGCGACAATTTTTGAGAAAGTTATTAAAACTGTTTAAAGGTTATCTAACGATGTTTCTCGTTGTATATCCTTTAATTCTAGAGTTAAATTGATAAATACCGTGTAGTTATTAAAACTGTTTAAAGGTTGTCAAACGTTGTTTCTCGTTGTATATCCTTTAATTCTAGAGTTTATCGATAAATACCATGTACGAATTTGTTTAACCCGTTTGTTTTGGTTACTCGACGGCTCAGTTCTGGTGTAGCCTACATAATGCGTTTTTTTTTTTTAATTTGCTTACCGGGCTAAAGGTTAGCATGCTTAAAATACGTAAGTCGTTTTGTTCAACAAATTTGAGTAGATAACTCAGCAGTTGTTTGCATCAGAGCGACAATTTTTGAGATAGTTATTAAAACTGTTTAAAGGTTGTCAAACGTTTTTTCTCGTTGTATATCCTTTAATTCTAGAGTTAAATTGATAAATGCCGTGTACGAATTTGTTTAACCCATTTGTTTTGGTTACTCGACGGCTCCGTTCTCGTGTAGCCTACATATTGCGTTTTTTTTAATTTGCTAAAGGTTAGCAGGCTTAAAATACGTAAGTCGTTTTGTTCAACAAATTTGAGTAGATAACTCGGCAGTTGTTTGCATCAGAGCGACAATTTTTGAGATAGTTATTAAAACTGTTTAAAGGTTGTCAAACGTTGTTTCTCGTTGTATATCCTTTAATTCGAGAGTTAAATTGATAAATACCGTGTACGAATTTGTTTAACCCATTTGTTTTGGTTACTCGACGGCTCCGTTCTCGTGTAGCCTACATATTGCGTTTTTTTTTTTTAATTTGCTTACCGGGCTAAAGGTTAGCATGCTTAAGGTACGCAAGTCGGTTTGTTCAACAAATTTGAATAGATAACTCAGCAGTTGTTTGCATCAGAGCGACAATTTTTGAGATAGTTATTAAAACTGTTTAAAGGTTGTCAAACGTTGTTTCTCGTTGTATATCCTTTATTTCTAGAGTTAAGTTGATAAATACCGTGTACGAATTTGTTTAATCCATTTGTTTTGGTTACTCGACGGACTAGATAACTCAGCAGTTGTTTGCAGCAGAGCGACAATTTTTGAGATAGTTATTAAAACTGTTTAAAGGTTGTCAAACGTTGTTTCTCGTTGTATATCTTTTAATTCTAGAGTTAGATTGATAAATACCGTGTACGAAAATTGTTTAACCGATTTGTTTTGGTTACATGACGCCTCCGTTCTCGTGTAGCCTACATATTGGGTTTTTTTTTTTAATTTGCTTACCGGGCTAAAGGTTAGCATGCTTAAAATACGTATGTAAGTCTTTTTGTTCAACAAATTTGAGTAGATAACTGAGTTGTTTGCATCAGAGCGACAATTTTTGAGATAGTTATTAAAACTGTTTAAAGGTTGTCAAACGTTGTTTCTCGTTGTATATCCTTTAATTCTAGAGTTAAATTGATAAATACCGTGTACCAATTTGTTTAACCCATTTGTTTTGGTTACTCGACGGCTCCGTTCCCGTGTAGCCTACATATTGCGTTTTTTTTTAATTTGATTACCGGGCTAAAGGTTAGCATGCTTAAAATACGTAAGTCGTTTTGTTCAACAAATTTCAGTAGATAACTCAGCAGTTGTTTGCATCAGAGCGACAATTTTTGAGAAAGTTATTAAAACTGTTTAAAGGTTGTCAAACGTTGTTTCTCGTTGTATATCCTTTAATTCTAGAGTTAAATTGATAAATACCGTGTAGTTATTAAAACTGTTTAAAGGTTGTCAAACGTTGTTTCTCGTTGTATATCCTTTAATTCTAGAGTTATATCGATAAATACCATGTACGAATTTGTTTAACCCATTTGTTTTGGTTACTCGACGGCTCAGTTCTGGTGTAGCCTACATAATGCGTTTTTTTTTTAATTTGCTTACCGGGCTAAAGGTTAGCATGCTTAAAATACGTAAGTCGTTTTGTTCAACAAATTTGAGTAGATAACTCAGCAGTTGTTTGCATCAGAGCGACAATTTTAGAGATAGTTATTAAAACTGTTTAAAGGTTGTCAAACGTTGTTTCTCGTTGTATATCCTTTAATTCTAGAGTTAAATTGATAAATGCCGTGTACGAATTTGTTTAACCCATTTGTTTTGGTTACTCGACGGCTCCGTTCTCGTGTAGCCTACATATTGCGTTTTTTTTAATTTGCTAAAGGTTAGCATGCTTAAAATACGTAAGTCGTTTTGTTCAACAAATTTGAGTAGATAACTCAGCAGTTGTTTGCATCAGAGCGACAATTTTTGAGATAGTTATTAAAACTGTTTAAAGGTTGTCAAACGTTGTTTCTCGTTGTATATCCTTTAATTCTAGAGTTAAATTGATAAATGCCGTGTACGAATTTGTTTAACCCATTTGTTTTGGTTACTCGACGGCTCCGTTCCCGTGTAGCCTACATATTGCGTTTTTTTTTAATTTGATTACCGGGCTAAAGGTTAGCATGCTTAAAATACGTAAGTCGTTTTGTTCAACAAATTTCAGTAGATAACTCAGTTGTTGTTTGCATCAAAGCGACAATTTTTGAGAAAGTTATTAAAACTGTTTAAAGGTTGTCAAACGTTGTTTCTCGTTGTATATCCTTTAATTCTAGAGTTAAATTGATAAATACCGTGTAGTTATTAAAACTGTTTAAAGGTTTTCAAACGTTGTTTCTCGTTGTATATCCTTTAATTCTAGAGTTAAATTGATAAATACCGTGTACGAATTTGTTTAACCCATTTGTTTTGGTTACTCGACGGCTCCGTTCTCGTGTAGCCTACGTATTGCGTTTTTTTTAATTTGCTTACCGGGCTAAAGGTTAGCATGCTTAAAATACGTAAGTCGTTTTGTTCAACAAATTTGAGTAGATAACTCGGCAGTTGTTTGCATCAGAGCGACAATTTTTCAGATAGTTATTAAAACTGTTTAAAGGTTGTCAAACGTTGTTTCTCGTTGTATATCCTTTAATTCGAGAGTTAAATTGATAAATACCGTGTACGAATTTGTTTAACCCATTTGTTTTGGTTACTCGACGGCTTCGTTCTCGTGTAGCCTACATAATGCGTTTTTTTTTTAATTTGCTTACCGGGCTAAAGGTTAGCATGCTTAAAATACGTAAGTCGTTTTGTTCAACAAATTTGAGTAGATAACTCAGCAGTTGTTTGCATCAGAGCGACAATTTTTGAGATAGTTATTAAAACTGTTTAAAGGTTGTCAAACGTTGTTTCTCGTTGTATATCCTTTAATTCTAGAGTTAAATTGATAAATACCGTGTACGAATTTGTTTAACCCATTTGTTTTGGTTACTCGACGGCTTCGTTCTCGTGTAGCCTACATAATGCGTTTTTTTTTTAATTTGCTTACCGGGCTAAAGGTTAGCATGCTTAAAATACGTAAGTCGTTTTGTTCAACAAATTTGAGTAGATAACTCAGCAGTTGTTTGCATCAGAGTGACAATTTTTGAGATAGTTATTAAAACTGTTTAAAGGTTGTCAAACGTTGTTTCTCGTTGTATATCCTTTAATTCTAGAGTTAGATTGATAAATACCGTGTACGAATTTGTTTAACCCATTTGTTTTGGTTACTGGACGGCTCCGTTCTCGTGTAGCCTACATATTGCGTTTTTTTTTTATTTGCTTACCGGGCTAAAGGTTAGCATGCTTAAAATACGTAAGTCGTTTTGTTCAACAAATTTGAGTAGATAACTCAGCAGTTGTTTGCATCAGAGCGACAATTTTTGAGATAGTTATTAAAACTGTTTAAAGGTTGTCAAACGTTGTTTCTCGTTGTAAATCCTTTAATTCGAGAGTTAAATTGATAAATACCGTGTACGAATTTGTTTAACCCATTTGGTTTGGTTACTCGATGGCTCCGGTCTCGTGTAGCCTACATATTGCGTTTTTTTTTTATTTTGCTTACCGGGCTAAAGGTTAGCATGCTTAAAATACGTAAGTCGTTTTGTTCAACAAATTTGAGTATATAACTCAGCAGTTGTTTGCATCAGAGCGACAATTTTTGAGATAGTTATTAAAACTATTTAAAGGTTGTCAAACGATGTTTCTAGTTGTATATCCTTTAATTCTAGAGTTAAATTGATAAATACCGTGTACGAATTGGTTTAACCCATTTGTTTTGGTTACTCGACGGCTCCGTTCTCGTGTAGCCTACATATTGCGTTTTTTTTTAATTTACTTACCGGGCTAAAGGTTAGCATGCTTAAAATACGTAAGTCGTTTTGTTCAAAAAATTGATTAGATAACTCAGCAATTGTTTGCATCAGGGCGACAGTTTTTGAGATAGTTATTAAAACTGTTTAAAGGTTGTCAAACGTTGGTTCTCGTTGTATATCCTTTAATTCTAGAGTTAAATCGATAAATACCGTGTACGAATTTGTTGAACCCATTTATTTTGGTTACTCGACGGCTCCGTTCTCGTGTAGCCTAAATATTGCGTTTTTTTCTAATTTGCTTACCGGGCTAAAGGTTAGCATGCTTAAAATATGTAAGTCGTTTTGTTCAACCAAATTTGAGTAGATAACTCAGCAGTTGTTTGCATCCGAGCGACAATTTTTGAGATAGTTATTAAAACTGTTTAAAGGGTGTTAAACGTTGTTTCTCGTTGTATATCCTTTAATTCTAGAGTTAAATTGATAAATACCGTGTACGAATTTGTTTAACCCATTTGTTTTGGTTACTCGACGGCTCCGTTCTCGTGTAGCCCACGTATTGCGTTTTTTTTTTAATTTGCTTACCGGGCTAAAGGTTAGCATGCTTAAAATACGTAAGTCTTTTTGTTCAACAAATTTGAGTAGATAACTCAGTTGTTTTGCATCAGAGCGACAATTTTTGAGATAGTTATTAAAACTGTTTAAAGGTTGTCAAACGTTGTTTCTCGTTGTATGTCCTTTAATTCTAGAGTTAAATTGATAAATACCGTGTACGAATTTGTTTAACCAATTTGTATTGGTTACTCGACGGCTCCGTTCTCGTGTAGCCAACGTATTGCGTTTTTTTTAAATTTGCTTACCGGGCTAAAGGTTAGCATGCTTAAAATACGTAAGTCGTTTTGTTCAACAAATTTGAGTAGATAACTCAGCAGTTGTTTGCATCAGAGCGACAATTTTTGAGAAAGTTATTAAAACTGTTTAAAGGTTGTCAAACGTTGTTTCTCGTTGTATATCCTTTAATTCTAGAGTTAAATTGATAAATACCGTGTACGAATTTGTTTAACCCATTTGTTTTGGTTACTCGATGGCTCCGTTCTCGTGTAGCCTACATATTGCGTTTTTTTTTTTACTTTGCTTACCGGGCTTAAGGTTAGCATGCTTAAAATACGTAAGTCGTTTTGTTCAACAAATTTGAGTAGATATCTCAGCAGTTGTTTACATCAGAGCGACAATATTTGAGAAAGTTATTAAAACTGTTTAAAGGTTGTCAAACGTTGTTTCTCGTTGTATATCCTTTAATTCTAGAGTTAAATTGATAAATACCGTGTACGAATTTGTTTAACCCATTTGTTTTGGTTACTCGACGGCTCCGTTCTCGTGTAGCTTACATATTGCGTTTTTTTTTTAATTTGCTTACCGGGCTAACGGTTAGCATGCTTAAAATACGTAAGTCGTTTTGTTCAACAAATTTGAGTAGATAACTCAGCAGTTGTTTGCATCAGAGCGACAATTTTGAGAAAGTTATTAAAACTGTTTAAAGGTTGTCAAACGTTGTTTCTCGTTGTATATCCTTTAATTCTAGAGTTAAATTGATAAATACCGTGTACGAATTTGTTTAACCCATTTGTTTTGGTTACTCGACGGCTCCGTTCTCGTGTAGCCTACATATTGCGTTTTTTTTAATTTGCTTACCGGGCTAAAGGTTAGCATGCTTAAAATACGTAAGTCGTTTTGTTCAACAAATTTGAGTAGATAACTCAGCAGTTGTTTGCATCAGAGCGACAATTTTTGAGAAAGTTATTAAAACTGTTTAAAGGTTGTCAAACGTTGTTTCTCGTTGTATATTCTTTAATTCTAGAGTTAAATCGATAAATACCGTGTACGAATTTGTTGAACCCATTTATTTTGGTTACTCGACGGCTCCGTTCTCGTGTAGCCAACATATTGCGTTTTTTTTAATTTGCTTACCGGGCTAAAGGTTAGCATGCTTAAAATACGTAAGTCGTTTTGTTCAACAAATTTGAGTAGATAACACAGCAGTTGTTTGCATCAGAGCGACAATTTTTGAGAAAGTTATTAAAACTGTTTAAAGGTTGTCAACCGTTGTTTCTCGTTGTATATCCTTTAATTCTAGAGTTAAATTGATAAATACCGTGTACCAATTTGTTTAACCCATTTGTTTTGGTTACTCGACGGCTCCGTTCTCGTGTAGCCTACATATTGCGTTTTTTTTTTACTTTGCTTACCGGGCTTAAGGTTAGCATGCTTAAAATACGTAAGTCGTTTTGTTCAACAAATTTGAGTAGATAACTCAGCAGTTGTTTACATTAGAGCGACAATTTTTGAGAAAGTTATTAAAACTGTTTAAAGGTTGTCAAACGTTGTTTCTCGTTGTATATTCTTTAATTCTAGAGTTAAATAGATAAATACCGTGTACGAATTTGTTTAACCCATTTGTTTTGGTTACTCGACGGCTCCGTTCTCGTGTAGCCTACATATTGCGTTTTTTTTTAATTTGCTTACCGGGCTAAAGGTTAGCATGCTTAAAATACGTAAGTCGTTTTGTTCAACAAATTTGAGTAGATAACTCAGCAGTTGTTTGCATCAGAGCGACAATTTTTGAGATAGTTATTAAAACTGTTTAAAGGTTGTCAAACGTTGTTTCTCGTTGTATATCCCTTAAATTCTAGAGTTAAATTGATAAATACCGTGTACGAATTTGTTTAACCCATTTGTTTTGGTTACTCGACGGCTCCGTTCTCGTGTAGCCTACGTATTGCGTTTTTTTTTTAATTTGCTTACCGGGCTAAAGGTTAGCATGCTTAAAATACGTAAGTCGTTTTGTTCAACAAATTTGAGTAGATAACTCAGCAGTTGTTTGCATCAGAGCGACAATTTTTGAGATAGTTATTAAAACTATTTAAAGGTTGTCAAACGTTGTTTCTCGTTGTATATCCTTTAATTCTAAAGTTAAATTGATAAATACCGTGTACGAATTTGTTTAACACATTTGTTTTGGTTACTCGACGGCTCCGTTCTCGTGTAGCCTACATATTGCGTTTTTTTTTTTTAATTTGCTTACCGGGCTAAAGGTTAGCATGCTTAAAATACGTAAGTCGTTGTGTTCAACAAATTTGAGTAGATAACTCAGCAGTTGTTTGCATCAGAGCGACAATTTTTGAGATAGTTATTAAAACTGTTTAAAGGTTGTCACACATTGTTTCTCGTTGTATATCCTTTAATTCTAGAGTTAAATTGATAAATACCGTGAACGAATTTGTTTAACCCATTTGTTTTGGTTACTCGACGGCTCCGTTCTCGTGTAGCCTACGTATTGCGTTTTTTTTTTAATTTGCTTACCGGGCTAAAGGCTAGCATGCTTAAAATACGTAAGTCGTTTTGTTCAACAAATTTGAGTAGATAAATCAGCAGTTGTTTGCATCAGAGCGACAATTTTTGAGAAAGTTATTAAAACTGTTTAAAGGTTGTCAAACGTTGTTTCTCGTTGTATATCCTTTAATTCTAGAGTTAAATTGATAAATACCGTGTACGAATTTGTTTAACCCATTTGTTTTGGTTACTTGACGGCTCCGTTCTCGTGTAGCCTACATATTCCTTTTTTTTTTTTTAATTTGCTTACCGGGCTAAAGGTTAGCATGCTTAAAATACGTAAGTCTTTTTGTTGAACAAATTTGAGTAGATAACTCAGCAGTTGTTTGCATCGTTCTCGTGTAGCCTACGTATTGCGTTTTTTTTTTAATTTGCTTACCGGGCTAAAGGTTAGCATGCTTAAAATACGTAAGTCGTTTTGTTCTCAAATTTGAGTAGATAACTCAGCAGTTGTTTGCATCAGAGCGACAATTTTTGAGAAAGTTATTAAAACTGTTTAAAGGTTGTCAAACGTTGTTTCTCGTTGTATATCCTTTAATTCTAGAGTTAAATTGATAAATACCGTGTACGAATTTGTTTAACCCATTTGTTTTGATTACTCGACGGCTCCGTTCTCGTGTAGCCTACATATTGCGTTTTTTTTTTTAATTTGCTTACCGGGCTAAAGGTTAGCATGCTTAAAATACGTAAGTCGTTTTGTTCAACCAATTTGAGTAGATAACTAAGCAGTTGTTTGCATCAGAGCGACAATTTTTGAGATAGTTATTAAAACTGTTTATAGGTTGTCAAACGTTGTTTCTCGTTGTCGACAATTTTTGAGATAGTTATTAAAACTGTTTAAAGGTTGTCAAACGTTGTTTCTCGTTGTATATACTTTAATTCTAGAGTTGAATTGATAAATACCGTGTACGAATATGTTTAACCCATTTGTTTTGGTTACTCGACGGCTCCGTTCTCGTGTAGCTTACATATTGCGTTTTTTTTTTAATTTGCTTACCGGGCTAAAGGTTAGCATGCTTAAAATACGTCAGTCGTTTTGTTCAACAAATTTGAGTAGATAACTCAGCAGTTGTTTGCATCAGAGCGACAATTTTTGAGATAGTTATTAAAACTGTTTAAAGGTTCTCAAACGTTGTTTCTCGTTGTATATCCCTTAAATTCTAGAGTTAAATTGATAAATACCGTGTACGGATTTGTTAAACCCATTTGTTTTGGTTACTCGACGGCTCCGTTCTCGTGTAGCCTACATATTGCGTTTTTTTTTAATTTGCTTACCGGGCTAAAGGTTAGCATGCTTAAAATACGTAAGTCGTTTTGTTCAACACATTTGAGTAGATAACTCAGCAGTTGTTTGCATCAGAGCGACAATTTTTGAGATAGTTATTAAAACTGTTTATAGGTTGTCAAACGTTGTTTCTCGTTGTATATCCTTTAATTCTAGAGTTAAATTGATAAATACCGTGTACGAATTTGTTTAACCCATTTGTTTTGGTTACTCGATGGCTCCGTTCTCGTGTAGCCTACATATTGCCTTTTTTTTTAATTTGCTTACCGGGCTAAAGGTTAGCATGCTTAAAATACGTAAGTCGTTTTGTTCAACAAATTTGAGTAGATAACTCAGCAGTTGTTTGCATCAGAGCGACAATTTTTGAGATAGTTATTAAAACTGTTTATAGGTTGTCAAACGTTGTTTCTCGTTGTCGACAATTTTTGAGATAGTTATTAAAACTGTTTAAAGGTTGTCAAACGTTGTTTCTCGTTGTATATTCTTTAATTCTAGAGTTAAATAGATAAATACCGTGTACGAATTTGTTTAACCCATTTGTTTTGGTTACTCGACGGCTCCGTTCTCGTGTAGCCTACATATTGCGTTTTTTTTTTTAATTTGCTTACCGGGCTAAAGGTTAGCATGCTTAAAATACGTAAGTCGTTTTGTTCAACAAATTTGAGTAGATAACTCAGCAGTTGTTTGCATCAGAGCGACACTTTTTGAGATAGTTATTAAAACTGTTTAAAGGTTGTCAAACGTTGTTTCTCGTTGTATATCCCTTAAATTCTAGAGTTAAATTGATAAATACCGTGTACGAATTTGTTTAACCCATTTGTTTTGGTTACTCGACGGCTCCGTTCTCGTGTAGTCTACGTATTGCGTTTTTTTTTAATTTGCTTACCGGGCTAAAGGTTAGCATGCTTAAAATACGTAAGTCGTTTTGTTCAACAAATTTGAGTAGATAACTCAGCAGTTGTTTGCATCAGAGCGACAATTTTTGAGATAGTTATTAAAACTGTTTAAAGGTTGTCAAACGTTGTTTCTCTTTGTATATCCTTTAATTCTAGAGTTAAATTGATAAATACCGTGTACGAATTTGTTTAACCCATTTGTTTTGGTTACTCGACGGCTCCGTTCTCGTGTAGCCTACATATTGCGTTTTTTTTTTTTAATTTGCTTACCGGGCTAAAGGTTAGCATGCTTAAAATACGTAAGTCGTTGTGTTCAACAAATTTGAGTAGATAACTCAGCAGTTGTTTGCATCAGGGCGACAATTTTTGAGATAGTTATTAAAACTGTTTAAAGGTTGTCAAACATTGTTTCTCGTTGTATATCCTTTAATTCTAGAGTTAAATTGATAAATACCGTGAACGAATTTGTTTAACCTATTTGTTTTGGTTAATCGACGGCTCCGTTCTCGTGTAGCCTACGTATTGCGTTTTTTTTTTAATTTGCTTACCGGGCTAAAGGTTAGCATGCTTAAAATACGTAAGTCGTTTTGTTCAACAAATTTGAGTAGATAACTCAGCAGTTGTTTGCATCAGAGCGACAATTTTTGAGAAAGTTATTAAAACTGTTTAAAGGTTGTCAAACGTTGTTTCTCGTTGTATATCCTTTAATTCTAAAGTTAAATTGATAAATACCGTGTACGAATTTGTTTAACCCATTTGTTTTGGTTACTTGACGGCTCCGTTTTCGTGTAGCCTACATATTGCGTTTTTTTTTTTTAATTTGCTTACCGGGCTAAAGGTTAGCATGCTTAAAATACGTAAGTCTTTTTGTTGAACAAATTTGAGTAGATAACTCAGCAGTTGTTTGCATCGTTCTCGTGTAGCCTACGTATTGCGTTTTTTTTTAATTTGCTTACCGGGCTAAAGGTTAGCATGCTTAAAATACGTAAGTCGTTTTGTTCAACAAATTTGAGTAGATAACTCAGCAGTTGTTTGCATCAGAGCGACAATTTTTGAGAAAGTTATTAAAACTGTTTAAAGGTTGTCAAACGTTGTTTCTCGTTGTATATCCTTTAATTCTAGAGTTAAATTGATAAATACCGTGTACGAATTTGTTTAACCCATTTGTTTTGGTTACTCGACGGCTCCGTTCTCGTGTAGCCTACATATTGCGTTTTTTTTTAATTTGCTTACCGGGCTAAAGGTTAGCATGCTTAAAATACGTAAGTCGTTTTGTTCAACAAATTTGAGTAGATAACTCAGCAGTTGTTTGCATCAGAGCGACAATTTTTGAGATAGTTATTAAAACTGTTTATAGGTTGTCAAACGTTGTTTCTCGTTGTCGACAATTTTTGAGATAGTTATTAAAACTGTTTAAAAGGTGTCAAACGTTGTTTCTCGTTGTATATCCTTTAATTCTAGAGTTAAATTGATAAATACCGTGTACGAATTTGTTTAACCCATTTGTTTTGGTTACTCGACTGCTCCGTTCTCGTGTAGCCTACATATTGCATTTTTTTTAATTTGCTTACCGGGCTAAAGGTTAGCATGCTTAAAATACGTAAGTCTATTTGTTCAACAAATTTGAGTAGATAACTCAGCAGTTGTTTGCATCAGAGCGACAATTTTTGAGATAGTTATTAAAACAGTTTAAAGGTTGTCAAACGTTGTTTCTCGTTGTATATCCTTTAATTCTAGAGTTAAATTAATAAATACCGTGTACGAATTTGTTTAACCCATTTGTTTTGGTTACTCGATGGCTCCGTTCTCGTGTAGCCTACGTATTGCGTTTTTTTTAAATTTGCTTACCGGACTAAAGGTTAGCATGCTTAAAATACGTAAGTCGTTTTGTTCAACAAATTTGAGTAGATAACTCAGCAGTTGTTTACATCAGAGCCACAATTTTTGAGAAAGTTATTAAAACTGTTTAAAGGTTGTCAAACGTTGTTTCTCGTTGTATATCCTTTAATTCTAGAGTTAAATTGATAAATACCGTGTACGAATTTGTTTAACCCATTTGTTTTGGTTACTCGACGGCTCCGTTCTCGTGTAGTCTACGTATTGCGTTTTTTTTTAATTTGCTTACCGGGCTAAAGGTTAGCATGCTTAAAATACGTAAGTCGTTTTGTTCAACAAATTTGAGTAGATAACTCAGCAGTTGTTTGCATCAGAGCGACAATTTTTGAGATAGTTATTAAAACTGTTTATAGGTTGTCAAACGTTGTTTCTCGTTGTATATCCTTTAATTCTAGAGTTAAATTGATAAATACCGTGTACGAATTTGTTTAACCCATTTGTTTTGGTTACTCGATGGCTCCGTTCTCGTGTAGCCTACATATTGCCTTTTTTTTTTAATTTGCTTACCGGGCTAAAGGTTAGCATGCTTAAAATACGTAAGTCGTTTTGTTCAACAAATTTGAGTAGATAACTCAGCAGTTGTTTGCATCAGAGCGACAATTTTTGAGATAGTTATTAAAACTGTTTATAGGTTGTCAAACGTTGTTTCTCGTTGTCGACAATTTTTGAGATAGTTATTAAAACTGTTTAAAGGTTGTCAAACGTTGTTTCTCGTTGTATATTCTTTAATTCTAGAGTTAAATAGATAAATACCGTGTACGAATTTGTTTAACCCATTTGTTTTGGTTACTCGACGGCTCCGTTCTCGTGTAGCCTACATATTGCGTTTTTTTTTTAATTTGCTTACCGGGCTAAAGGTTAGCATGCTTAAAATACGTAAGTCGTTTTGTTCAACAAATTTGAGTAGATAACTCAGCAGTTGTTTGCATCAGAGCGACACTTTTTGAGATAGTTATTAAAACTGTTTAAAGGTTGTCAAACGTTGTTTCTCGTTGTATATCCCTTAAATTCTAGAGTTAAATTGATAAATACCGTGTACGAATTTGTTTAACCCATTTGTTTTGGTTACTCGACGGCTCCGTTCTCGTGTAGTCTACGTATTGCGTTTTTTTTTAATTTGCTTACCGGGCTAAAGGTTAGCATGCTTAAAATACGTAAGTCGTTTTGTTCAACAAATTTGAGTAGATAACTCAGCAGTTGTTTGCATCAGAGCGACAATTTTTGAGATAGTTATTAAAACTGTTTAAAGGTTGTCAAACGTTGTTTCTCTTTGTATATCCTTTAATTCTAGAGTTAAATTGATAAATACCGTGTACGAATTTGTTTAACCCATTTGTTTTGGTTACTCGACGGCTCCGTTCTCGTGTAGCCTACATATTGCGTTTTTTTTTTTTAATTTGCTTACCGGGCTAAAGGTTAGCATGCTTAAAATACGTAAGTCGTTGTGTTCAACAAATTTGAGTAGATAACTCAGCAGTTGTTTGCATCAGGGCGACAATTTTTGAGATAGTTATTAAAACTGTTTAAAGGTTGTCAAACATTGTTTCTCGTTGTATATCCTTTAATTCTAGAGTTAAATTGATAAATACCGTGAACGAATTTGTTTAACCTATTTGTTTTGGTTAATCGACGGCTCCGTTCTCGTGTAGCCTACGTATTGCGTTTTTTTTAATTTGCTTACCGGGCTAAAGGTTAGCATGCTTAAAATACGTAAGTCGTTTTGTTCAACAAATTTGAGTAGATAACTCAGCAGTTGTTTGCATCAGAGCGACAATTTTTGAGAAAGTTATTAAAACTGTTTAAAGGTTGTCAAACGTTGTTTCTCGTTGTATATCCTTTAATTCTAAAGTTAAATTGATAAATACCGTGTACGAATTTGTTTAACCCATTTGTTTTGGTTACTTGACGGCTCCGTTTTCGTGTAGCCTACATATTGCGTTTTTTTTTTTTAATTTGCTTACCGGGCTAAAGGTTAGCATGCTTAAAATACGTAAGTCTTTTTGTTGAACAAATTTGAGTAGATAACTCAGCAGTTGTTTGCATCGTTCTCGTGTAGCCTACGTATTGCGTTTTTTTTTAATTTGCTTACCGGGCTAAAGGTTAGCATGCTTAAAATACGTAAGTCGTTTTGTTCAACAAATTTGAGTAGATAACTCAGCAGTTGTTTGCATCAGAGCGACAATTTTTGAGAAAGTTATTAAAACTGTTTAAAGGTTGTCAAACGTTGTTTCTCGTTGTATATCCTTTAATTCTAGAGTTAAATTGATAAATACCGTGTACGAATTTGTTTAACCCATTTGTTTTGGTTACTCGACGGCTCCGTTCTCGTGTAGCCTACATATTGCGTTTTTTTTTAATTTGCTTACCGGGCTAAAGGTTAGCATGCTTAAAATACGTAAGTCGTTTTGTTCAACAAATTTGAGTAGATAACTCAGCAGTTGTTTGCATCAGAGCGACAATTTTTGAGATAGTTATTAAAACTGTTTATAGGTTGTCAAACGTTGTTTCTCGTTGTCGACAATTTTTGAGATAGTTATTAAAACTGTTTAAAAGGTGTCAAACGTTGTTTCTCGTTGTATATCCTTTAATTCTAGAGTTAAATTGATAAATACCGTGTACGAATTTGTTTAACCCATTTGTTTTGGTTACTCGACTGCTCCGTTCTCGTGTAGCCTACATATTGCATTTTTTTTAATTTGCTTACCGGGCTAAAGGTTAGCATGCTTAAAATACGTAAGTCTATTTGTTCAACAAATTTGAGTAGATAACTCAGCAGTTGTTTGCATCAGAGCGACAATTTTTGAGATAGTTATTAAAACAGTTTAAAGGTTGTCAAACGTTGTTTCTCGTTGTATATCCTTTAATTCTAGAGTTAAATTAATAAATACCGTGTACGAATTTGTTTAACCCATTTGTTTTGGTTACTCGATGGCTCCGTTCTCGTGTAGCCTACGTATTGCGTTTTTTTTAAATTTGCTTACCGGACTAAAGGTTAGCATGCTTAAAATACGTAAGTCGTTTTGTTCAACAAATTTGAGTAGATAACTCAGCAGTTGTTTACATCAGAGCCACAATTTTTGAGAAAGTTATTAAAACTGTTTAAAGGTTGTCAAACGTTGTTTCTCGTTGTATATCCTTTAATTCTAGAGTTAAATTGATAAATACCGTGTACGAATTTGTTTAACCCATTTGTTTTGGTTACTCGACGGCTCCGTTCTCGTGTAGCCTACATATTGCGTTTTTTTTAATTTGCTTACCGGGCTAAAGGTTAGCATGCTTAAAATACGTAAGTCGTTTTGTTCAACAAATTTGAGTAGATAACTCAGCAGTTGTTTGCATCAGAGCGACAATTTTTGAGAAAGTTATTAAAACTGTTTAAAGGTTGTCAAACGTTGTTTCTCGTTGTATATCCTTTAATTCTAGAGTTAAATTAATAAATACCGTGTACGAATTTGTTTAACCCATTTGTTTTGGTTACTCGATGGCTCCGTTCTGGTGTAGCCTACGTATTGCGTTTTTTTTAAATTTACTTACCGGACTAAAGGTTAGCATGCTTAAAATACGTAAGTCGTTTTGTTCAACAAATTTGAGTAGATAACTCAGCAGTTGTTTGCATCAGAGCGACAATTTTTGAGATAGTTATTAAAACTGTTTAAAGGTTCTCAAACGTTGTTTCTCGTTGTATATCCCTTAAATTCTAGAGTTAAATTGATAAATACCGTATACGGATTTGTTAAACCCATTTGTTTTGGTTACTCGACGGCTCCGTTCTCGTGTAGCCTACATATTGCGTTTTTTTTTAATTTGCTTACCGGGCTAAAGGTTAGCATGCTTAAAATACGTAAGTCGTTTTGTTCAACACATTTGAGTAGATAACTCAGCAGTTGTTTGCATCAGAGCGACAATTTTTGAGATAGTTATTAAAACTGTTTATAGGTTGTCAAACGTTGTTTCTCGTTGTATATCCTTTAATTCTAGAGTTAAATTGATAAATACCGTGTACGAATTTGTTTAACCCATTTGTTTTGGTTACTCGACGGCTCCGTTCTCGTGCAGCCTACATATTGCCTTTTTTTTTTAATTTGCTTACCGGGCTAAAGGTTAGCATGCTTAAAATACGTAAGTCGTTTTGTTCAACAAATTTGAGTAGATAACTCAGCAGTTGTTTGCATCAGAGCGACAATTTTTGAGATTGTTATTAAAACTGTTTATAGGTTGTCAAACGTTGTTTCTCGTTGTCGACAATTTTTGAGATAGTTATTAAAACTGTTTAAAGGTTGTCAAACGTTATTTCTCGTTGTATATTCTTTAATTCTAGAGTTAAATAGATAAATACCGTGTACGAATTTGTTTAACCCATTTGTTTTGGTTACTCGACGGCTCCGTTCTCGTGTAGCCTACATATTGCGTTTTTTTTTTAATTTGCTTACCGGGCTAAAGGTTAGCATGCTTAAAATACGTAAGTCGTTTTGTTCAACAAATTTGAGTAGATAACTCAGCAGTTGTTTGCATCAGAGCGACACTTTTTGAGATAGTTATTAAAACTGTTTAAAGGTTGTCAAACGTTGTTTCTCGTTGTATATCCCTTAAATTCTAGAGTTAAATTGATAAATACCGTGTACGAATTTGTTTAACCCATTTGTTTTGGTTACTCGACGGCTCCGTTCTCGTGTAGCCTACGTATTGCGTTTTTTTTTAATTTGCTTACCGGGCTAAAGGTTAGCATGCTTAAAATACGTAAGTCGTTTTGTTCAACAAATTTGAGTAGATAACTCAGCAGTTGTTTGCATCAGAGCGACAATTTTTGAGATAGTTATTAAAACTGTTTAAAGGTTGTCAAACGTTGTTTCTCTTTGTATATCCTTTAATTCTAGAGTTAAATTGATAAATACCGTGTACGAATTTGTTTAACCCATTTGTTTTGGTTACTCGACGGCTCCGTTCTCGTGTAGCCTACATATTGCGTTTTTTTTTTTAATTTGATTACCGGGCTAAAGGTTAGCATGCTTAAAATACGTAAGTCGTTGTGTTCAACAAATTTGAGTAGATAACTCAGCAGTTGTTTGCATCAGAGCGACAATTTTTGAGATAGTTATTAAAACTGTTTAAAGGTTGTCAAACATTGTTTCTCGTTGTATATCCTTTAATTCTAGAGTTAAATTGATAAATACCGTGAACGAATTTGTTTAACCTATTTGTTTTGGTTACTCGACGGCTCCGTTCTCGTGTAGCCTACGTATTGCGTTTTTTTTTAATTTGCTTACCGGGCTAAAGGTTAGCATGCTTAAAATACGTAAGTCGTTTTGTTCAACAAATTTGAGTAGATAACTCAGCAGTTGTTTGCATCAGAGCGACAATTTTTGAGAAAGTTATTAAAACTGTTTAAAGGTTGTCAAACGTTGTTTCTCGTTGTATATCCTTTAATTCTAGAGTTAAATTGATAAATACCGTGTACGAATTTGTTTAACCCATTTGTTTTGGTTACTTGACGGCTCCGTTTTCGTATAGCCTACATATTGCGTTTTTTTTTTTAATTTGCTTACCGGGCTAAAGGTTAGCATGCTTAAAATACGTAAGTCTTTTTGTTGAACAAATTTGAGTAGATAACTCAGCAGTTGTTTGCATCGTTCTCGTGTAGCCTACGTATTGCGTTTTTTTTTAATTTGCTTACCGGGCTAAAGGTTAGCATGCTTAAAATACGTAAGTCGTTTTGTTCAACAAATTTGAGTAGATAACTCAGCAGTTGTTTGCATCAGAGCGACAATTTTTGAGAAAGTTATTAAAACTGTTTAAAGGTTGTCAAACGTTGTTTCTCGTTGTATATCCTTTAATTCTAGAGTTAAATTGATAAATACCGTGTACGAATTTGTTTAACCCATTTGTTTTGGTTACTCGACGGCTCCGTTCTCGTGTAGCCTACATATTGCGTTTTTTTTTAATTTGCTTACCGGGCTAAAGGTTAGCATGCTTAAAATACGTAAGTCGTTTTGTTCAACAAATTTGAGTAGATAACTCAGCAGTTGTTTGCATCAGAGCGACAATTTTTGAGATAGTTATTAAAACTGTTTATAGGTTGTCAAACGTTGTTTCTCGTTGTCGACAATTTTTGAGATAGTTATTAAAACTGTTTAAAGGGTGTCAAACGTTGTTTCTCGTTGTATATCCTTTAATTCTAGAGTTAAATTGATAAATACCGTGTACGAATTTGTTTAACCCATTTGTTTTGGTTACTCGACTGCTCCGTTCTCGTGTAGCCTACATATTGCATTTTTTTTAATTTGCTTACCGGGCTAAAGTTTAGCATGCTTAAAATACGTAAGTCTATTTGTTCAACAAATTTGAGTAGATAACTCAGCAGTTGTTTGCATCAGAGCGACAATTTTTGAGATAGTTATTAAAACAGTTTAAAGGTTGTCAAACGTTGTTTCTCGTTGTATATCCTTTAATTCTAGAGTTAAATTAATAAATACCGTGTACGAATTTGTTTAACCCATTTGTTTTGGTTACTCGATGGCTCCGTTCTCGTGTAGCCTACGTATTGCGTTTTTTTTTAAATTTGCTTACCGGACTAAAGGTTAGCATGCTTAAAATACGTAAGTCGTTTTGTTCAACAAATTTGAGTAGATAACTCAGCAGTTGTTTACATCAGAGCCACAATTTTTGAGAAAGTTATTAAAACTGTTTAAAGGTTGTCAAACGTTGTTTCTCGTTGTATATCCTTTAATTCTAGAGTTAAATTGATAAATACCGTGTACGAATTTGTTTAACCCATTTGTTTTGGTTACTCGACGGCTCCGTTCTCGTGTAGCCTACATATTGCGTTTTTTTTAATTTGCTTACCGGGCTAAAGGTTAGCATGCTTAAAATACGTAAGTCGTTTTGTTCAACAAATTTGAGTAGATAACTCAGCAGTTGTTTGCATCAGAGCGACAATTTTTGAGAAAGTTATTAAAACTGTTTAAAGGTTGTCAAACGTTGTTTCTCGTTGTATATCCTTTAATTCTAGAGTTAAATTAATAAATACCGTGTACGAATTTGTTTAACCCATTTGTTTTGGTTACTCGATGGCTCCGTTCTGGTGTAGCCTACGTATTGCGTTTTTTTTAAATTTACTTACCGGACTAAAGGTTAGCATGCTTAAAATACGTAAGTCGTTTTGTTCAACAAATTTGAGTAGATAACTCAGCAGTTGTTTACATCAGAGCGACAATTTTTGAGAAAGTTATTAAAACTGTTTAAAGGTTGTCAAACGTTGTTTCTCGTTGTATATCCTTTAATTCTAGAGTTAAATTGATAAATACCGTGTACGAATTTGTTTAACCCATTTGTTTTGGTTACTCGACGGCTCCGTTCTCGTGTAGCCTACATATTGCGCTTTTTTTTAATTTGCTTACCGGGCTAAAGGTTAGCATGCTTAAAATACGTAAGTCGTTTTGTTCAACAAATTTGAGTAGATAACTCAGCAGTTGTTTGCATCAGAGCGACAATTTTTGAGAAAGTTATTAAAACTGTTTAAAGGTTGTCAAACGTTGTTTCTCGTTGTATATCCTTTAATTCTAGAGTTAAATTGATAAATACCGTGTACGAATTTGTTTAACCCATTTGTTTTGGTTACTCGACGGCTCCGTTCTCGTGTAGCCTACATATTGCGTTTTTTTTAATTTGCTTACCGGGCTAAAGGTTAGCATGCTTAAAATACGTAAGTCGTTTTGTTCAACAAATTTGAGTAGATAACTCAGCAGTTGTTTGCATCAGAGCGACAATTTTTGAGAAAGTTATTAAAACTGTTTAAAGGTTGTCAAACGTTGTTTCTCGTTGTATATTCTTTAATTCTAGAGTTAAATAGATAAATACCGTGTACGAATTTGTTTAACCCATTTGTTTTGGTTACTCGACGGCTCCGTTCTCGTGTAGCCTACATATTGCGTTTTTTTTTTAATTTGCTTACCGGGCTAAAGGTTAGCATGCTTAAAATACGTAAGTCGTTTTGTTCAACAAATTTGAGTAGATAACTCAGAAGTTGTTTGCATCAGAGCGACAATTTTTGAGATAGTTATTAAAACTGTTTAAAGGTTGTCAAACGTTGTTTCTCGTTGTATATCCCTTAAATTCTAGAGTTAAATTGATAAATACCGTGTCAAATTTGTTTTGGTTACTCGACGGCTCCGTTCTCGTGTAGCCTACGTATTGCGTTTTTTTTTAATTTGCTTACCGGGCTAAAGGTTAGCATGCTTAAAATACTTAAGTCGTTTTGTTCAACAAATTTGAGTAGATAACTCAGCAGTTGTTTGCATCAGACCGACAATTTTTGAGATAGTTATTAAAACTGTTTAAAGGTTGTCAAACGTTGTTTCTCGTTGTATATCCTTTAATTCTAGAGTTAAATTGATAAATACCGTGTACGAATTTGTTTAACCCATTTGTTTTGGTTACTCGACGGCTCCGTTCTCGTGTAGCCTACATATTGCGTTTTTTTTTTTAATTTGCTTACCGGGCTAAAGTTTAGCATGCTTAAAATACGTAAGTCGTTGTGTTCAACAAATTTGAGTAGATAACTCAGCAGTTGTTTGCATCAGAGCGACAATTTTTGAGATAGTTATTAAAACTGTTTAAAGGTTGTCAAACATTGTTTCTCGTTGTATATCCTTTAATTCTAGAGTTAAATTGATAAATACCGTGAACGAATTTGTTTAACCCATTTGTTTTGGTTACTCGACGGCTCCGTTCTCGTGTAGCCTACGTATTGCGTTTTTTTTTAATTTGCTTACCGGGCTAAAGGTTAGCATGCTTAAAATACGTAAGTCGTTTTGTTCAACAAATTTGAGTAGATAACTCAGCAGTTGTTTGCATCAGAGCGACAATTTTTGAGAAAGTTATTAAAACTGTTTAAAGGTTGTCAAACGTTGTTTCTCGTTGTATATCCTTTAATTCTAGAGTTAAATTGATAAATACCGTGTACGAATTTGTTTAACCCATTTGTTTTGGTTACTCTACGGCTCCGTTCTCGTGTAGCCTACATATTGCGTTTTTTTTTTTTAATTTGCTTACCGGGCTAAAGGTTAGCATGCTTAAAATACGTAAGTATTTTTGTTGAACAAATTTGAGTAGATAACTAAGCAGTTGTTTGCATCGTTCTCGTGTAGCCTACGTATTGCGTTTTTTTTTAATTTGCTTACCGGGCTAAAGGTTAGCATGCTTAAAATATGTAAGTCGTTTTGTTCAACAAATTTGAGTAGATAACTCAGCAGTTGTTTGCATCAGAGCGACAATTTTTGAGAAAGTTATTAAAACTGTTTAAAGGTTGTCAAACGTTTTTTCTCGTTGTATATCCTTTAATTCTAGAGTTAAATTGATAAATACCGTGTACGAATTTGTTTAACCCATTTGTTTTGATTACTCGACGGCTCCGTTCTCGTGCAGCCTACATATTGCGTTTTTTTTTAATTTGCTTACCGGGCTAAAGGTTAGCATGCTTAAAATACGTAAGTCGTTTTGTTCAACAAATTTGAGTAGATAACTCAGCAGTTGTTTGCATCAGAGCGACAATTTTTGAGATAGTTATTAAAACTGTTTAAAGGTTGTCAAACGTTGTTTCTCGTTGTATATCCTTTAATTCTAGAGTTAAATTGATAAATACCGTATACGAATTTGTTTAACCCATTTGTTTTGGTTACTCGACGGCTCCGTTCTCGTGTAGCCTACATATTGCGTTTTTTTTTAATTTGCTTACCGGGCTAAAGGTTAGCATGCTTAAAATACGTAAGTCGTTTTGTTCAACAAATTTGAGTAGATAACTCAGCAGTTGTTTGCATCAGAGCGACAATTTTTGAGATAGTTATTAAAACTGTTTATAGGTTGTCAAACGTTGTTTCTTGTTGTGGACAATTTTTGAGATAGTTATTAAAACTGTTTAAAGGTTGTCAAACGTTGTTTCTCGTTGTATATACTTTAATTCTAGAGTTGAATTGATAAATACCGTGTACGAATATGTTTAACCCATTTGTTTTGGTTACTCGACGGCTCCGTTCCCGTGTAGCCTACATATTGCGTTTTTTTTTAATTTGCTTACCGGGCTAAAGGTTAGCATGCTTAAAATACGTAAGTCGTTTTGTTCAAAAAATTTGAGTAGATAACTCAGCAGTTGTTTGCATCAGAGCGACAATTTTTGAGATAGTTATTAAAACTGTTTAAAGGTTGTCAAACGTTGTTTCTCGTTGTATATCCTTTAATTCTAGAGTTAAATTGATAAATACCGTGTACGAATTTGTTTAACCCATTTGTTTTGGTTACTCGACGGCTCCGTTCTCGTGTAGCCTACATATTGCGTTTTTTTTTTAATTTGCTTACCGGGCTAAAGGTTAGCATGCTTAAAATACGTAAGTCGTTTTGTTCAACAAATTTGAGTAGATAACTCAGCAGTTGTTTGCATCAGAGCGACAATTTTTGAGATAGTTATTAAAACTGTTTAAAGGGTGTCAAACGTTGTTTCTCGTTGTATATCCTTTAATTCTAGAGTTAAATTGATAAATACCGTGTACGAATTTGTTTAACCCATTTGTTTTGGTTACTCGACTGCTCCGTTCTCGTGTAGCCTACATATTGCGTTTTTTTTTTAATTTGCTTACCGGGCTAAAGGTTAGTATGCTTAAAATACGTAAGTCTATTTGTTCAACAAATTTGAGTAGATAAATCAGCAGTTGTTTGCATCAGAGCGATAATTTTTGAGATAGTTATTATAACAGTTTAAAGGTTGTCAAACGTTGTTTCTCGTTGTATATCCTTTAATTCTAGAGTTAAATTAATAAATACCGTGTACGAATTTGTTTAACCCATTTGTTTTGGTTACTCGATGGCTCCGTTCTCGTGTAGCCTACGTATTGCGTTTTTTTTAATTTGCTTACCGGACTAAAGGTTAGCATGCTTAAAATACGTAAGTCGTTTTGTTCAACAAATTTGAGTAGATAACTCAGCAGTTGTTTGCATCAGAGCGACAATTTTTGAGAAAGTTATTAAAATTGTTTAAAGGTTGTCAAACGTTGTTTCTCGTTGTATATCCTTTAATTCTAGAGTTAAATTGATAAATACCGTGTACGAATTTGTTTAACCCATTTGTTTTGGTTACTCGACGGCTCCGTTCTCGTGTAGCCTACATATTGCGTTTTTTTTTTTAATTTGCTTACCGGGCTAAAGATTAGCATGCTTAAAATACGTAAGTCTTTTTGTTGAACAAATTTGAGTAGATAACTCAGCAGTTGTTTGCATCAGAGCGACAGTTTTTGAGATAGTTATTAAAACTGTTTAAAGGTTGTCAAACGTTGTTTCTCGTTGTATATCCTTTAATTCTAGAGTTAAATTGATAAATACCGTGTACGAATTTGTTTAACCCATTTGTTTTGGTTACTCGACGGCTCCGTTCTCGTGTAGCCTACATATTGCGTTTTTTTTTTAATTTGCTTACCGGGCTAAAGGTTAGCATGCTTAAAATACGTAAGTCGTTTTGTTCAACAAATTTGAGTAGATAACTCAGCAGTTGTTTGCATCAGAGCGACAATTTTTGAGATAGTTATTAAAACAGTTTAAAGGTTGTCAAACGTTGTTTCTCGTTGTATATCCTTTAAATCTAGAGTTAAATTAATAAATACCGTGTACGAATTTGTTTAACCCATTTGTTTTGGTTACTCGATGGCTCCGTTCTCGTGTAGCCTACGTATTGCGTTTTTTTTTAATTTGCTTACCGGACTAAAGGTTAGCATGCTTAAAATACGTAAGTCGTTTTGTTCAACAAATTTGAGTAGATAACTCAGCAGTTGTTTGCATCAGAGCGACAATTTTTGAGAAAGTTATTAAAATTGTTTAAAGGTTGTCAAACGTTGTTTATCGTTGTATATCCTTTAATTCTAGAGTTAAATTGATAAATACCGTGTACGAATTTGTTTAACCCATTTGTTTTGGTTACTCGACGGCTCCGTTCTCGTGTAGCCTACATATTGCGTTTTTTTTAATTTGCTTACCGGGCTAAAGGTTAGCATTCTTAAAATACGTAAGTCGTTTTGTTCAACAAATTTGGGTAGATAACTCAGCAGTTGTTTGCATCAGAGCGACAATTTGTGAGAAAGTTATTAAAACTGTTTAAAGGTTGTCAAACGTTGTTTCTCGTTGTATATCCTTTAATTCTAGAGTTAAAATGATAAATACCGTGTACGAATTTGTTTAACCCATTTGTTTTGGTTACTCGACGGCTCCGTTCTCGTGTAGCCTACATATTGCGTTTTTTGTTTAATTTGCTTACCGGGCTAAAGGTTAGCATTCTTAAAATACGTAAGTCGTTTTGTTCAACAAATTTGGGTAGATAACTCAGCAGTTGTTTGCATCAGAGCGACAATTTTTGAGAAAGTTATTAAAACTGTTTAAAGGTTGTCAAACGTTGTTTCTCGTTGTATATCCTTTAATTCTAGAGTTAAATTGATAAATACCGTGTACGAATTTGTTTAACCCATTTGTTTTGGTTACTCGACGGCTCCGTTCTCGTGTAGCCTACGTATTGCGTTTTTTTTTAATTTGCTTACCGGGCTAAAGGTTAGCATGCTTAAAATACGTAAGTCGTTTTGTTCAACAAATTTGAGTAGATAACTCAGCAGTTGTTTGCATCAGAGCGACAATTTTTGAGATAGTTATTAAAACTGTTTAAAGGTTGTCAAACATTGTTTCTCGTTGTTTATCCTTTAATTCTAGAGTTAAATTGATAAATACCGTGAACGAATTTGTTTAACCCATTTGTTTTGGTTACTCGACGGCTCCGTTCTCGTGTAGCCTACGTATTGCGTTTTTTTTTTAATTTGCTTACCGGGCTAAAGGTTAGCATGCTTAAAATACGTAAGTCGTTTTGTTCAACAAATTTGAGTAGATAACTCAGCAGTAGTTTGCATCAGAGCGACAATTTTTGAGATAGTTATTAAAACTGTTTATAGGTTGTCAAACGTTGTTTCTCGGTGTCGACAATTTTTGAGATAGTTATTAAATCTGTTTGAAGGTTGCCAAACGTTGTTTCTCGTTGTATATACTTTAATTCTAGAGTTGAATTGATAAATACCGTGTACGAATATGTTTAACCCATTTGTTTTGGTTACTCGACGGCTCCGTTTTCGTGTAGCCTACATATTGCGTTTTTTTTTTTTTAATTTGCTTACCGGGCTAAAGGTTAGCATGCTTAAAATACGTAAATCGTTTTGTTCAACAAATTTGAGTAGATAACTCAGCAGTTGTTTGCATCAGAGCGACAATTTTTGAGATAGTTATTAAAACTGTTTAAAGGTTGTCAAACGTTGTTTCTCGTTGTATATCCTTTAATTCTAGAGTTAAATTGATAAATACCGTGTACGAATTTGTTTAACCCATTTGTTTTGGTTACTCGACGGCTCCGTTCTCGTGTAGCCTACATATTGGGTTTTTTTTTTAATTTGCTTACCGGGCTAAAGGTTAGCATGCTTAAAATACGTAAGTCGTTTTGTTCAACAAATTTGAGTAGATAACTCAGCAGGTGTTTGCATCAGAGCGACAATTTTAGAGATAGTTATTAAAACTGTTTAAAGGGTGTCAAACGTTGTTTCTCGTTGTATATCCTTTACTTCTAGAGTTAAATTGATAAATACCGTGTACGAATTTGTTTAACCCATTTGTTTTGGTTACTCGACTGCTCCGTTCTCGTGTATCCTACATATTGCGTTTTTTTTAATTTGCTTATCGGGCTAAATGTTAGCATGCTTAAAATACGTAAGTCTATTTGTTCAACAAACTTGAGTAGATAACTCAGCAGTTGTTTGCATCAGAGCGACAATTTTTGAGATAGTTATTAAAACTGTTGTATATCCTTTAATTCTAGAGTTAAATTGATAAATACCGTGTACGAATTTGCTTTGCATCAGAGCGACGGCTACGTTCTCGTGTAGTCTACGTATTGCGTTTTTTTAATTTGCTTACCGGGCTAAAGGTTAGCATGCTTAAAATACGTAAGTCGTTTTGATCAACAAATTTGAGTAGATAACTCAGCAGTTGTTTGCATCAGAGCGACAATTTTTGAGAAAGTTATTAAACTGTTTAAAGGTTGTCAAACGTTGTTTCTCGTTGTATATCCTTTAATTCTAGAGTTAAATTGATAAATACCGTGTACGGATTTGTTTAACCCATTTGTTTTGGTTACTCGAGGGTTCCGTTCTCGTTTAGCCTACATATTGCGTTTTTTTTTTAATTTGCTTACCGGGCTAAAGGTTAGCATGCTTAAAATACGTAAGTCGTTTTGTTCAACAAATTTGAGTAGATAACTCAGCAGTTGTTTGCATCAGAGCGACAGTTTTTGAGATAGTTATTAAAACTGTCTAAAGGTTGTCAAACGTTGTTTCTCGTTGTATATCCTTTAATTCTAGAGTTAAATTGATAAATACCGTGTACGAATTTGTTTAACCCATTTCTTTTGGTTACTCGACGGCTCCGTTCTCGTGTAGTCTACGTATTGCGTTTTTTTTAATTTGCTTACCGGGCTAAAGGTTAGCATGCTTAAAATACGTAAGTCGTTTTGTTCAACAAATTTGAGTAGATAACTCAGCAGTTGTTTGCATCAGAGCGACAATTTTTGAGAAAGTTATTAAACTTTTTAAAGGTTGTCAAACGTTGTTTCTCGTTGTATATCCTTTAATTCTAGAGTTAAATTGATAAATACCGTGTACGGATTTGTTTAAACCATTTGTTTTGGTTACTCGACGGTTCCGTTCTCGTTTAGCCTACATATTGTGTTTTTTTTAATTTGCTTACCGGGCTAAAGGTTAGCATGCTTAAAATACGTAAGTCGTTTTGTTCAACAAATTTGAGTAGATAACTGAGCAGTTGTTTGCATCAGAGCGACAATTTTTGAGATAGTTATTAAAACTGTTTAAAGGTTGTCAAACGTTGTTTCTCGTTGTATATCCTTTAATTCTAGAGTTGAATTGATAAATACCGTGTACGAATTTGTTTAACCCATTTGCTTTGGTTACTCGACGGCTCCGTTCTCGTGTAGCCTACATATTGCGTTTTTTTTAATTTGCTTACCGGGCTAAAGGTTAGCATGCTTAAAATACGTAAGTCGTTTTGTTCAACAAATTTGAGTAGATAACACAGCAGTTGTTTGCATCAGAGCGACAATTTTTGAGAAAGTTATTAAACTGTTTAAAGGTTGTCAAACGTTGTTTCTCGATGTATATCCTTTAATTCTAGAGTTAAATTGATAAATACCGTGTACGGATTTGTTTAACCCATTTGTTTTGGTTACTCGACGGTTCCGTTCTCGTTTAGCCTACATATTGCGTTTTTTTTTTAATTTGCTTACCGGCCTAAAGGTTAGCATGCTTAAAATACGTAAGTCGTTTTGTTCAACAAATTTGAGTAGATAACTCAGCAGTTGTTTGCATCAGAGCGACAATTTTTGAGATAGTTATTAAAACTGTTTAAAGGTTGTCAAACGTTGTTTCTCGTTGTCGACAATTTTTGAGATAGTTATTAAAACTGTTTAAAGGTTGTCAAACGTTGTTTCTCGTTGTATATCCTTTAATTCTAGAGTTGAATTGATAAATACCGTGTACGAATTTGTTTAACCCATTTGTTTTGGTTACTCGACGGCTCCGTTCTCGTGTAGCCTACATATTGCGTTTTTTTTAATTTGCTTACCGGGCTAAAGGTTAGCATGCTTAAAATACGTAAGTCGTTTTGTTCAACAAATTTGAGTAGATAACTCAGCAGTTGTTTGCATCAGAGCGACAATTTTTGAGATAGTTATTGAAACTGTTTAAAGGTTGTCAAACGTTGTTTCTCGTTGTATATCCTTTAATTCTAGAGTTAAATTGATAAACACCGTGTAGGAATTTGTTTAACCCATTTGTTTTGGTTACTCGACGGCTCCGTTCTCGTTTAGCCTATATATTGCGTTTTTTTTTTTAATTTGCTTACCGGGCTAAAGGTTAGCATGCTTAAAATACGTAAGTCGTTTTGTTCAACAAATTTAGGTAGATAACTCAGCAGTTGTTTGCATCAGAGCGACAATTTTTGAGATAGTTATTAAAACTGTTTAAAGGTTGTCAAACGTTGTTTCTCGTTGTATATCCTTTAATTCTAGAGTTAAATTGATAAATACCGTGTACGGATTTGTTTAACCCATTTGTTTTGGTTACTCGACGGCTCCGTTCTCGTGTAGCCTACATATTGCGTTTTTTTTTTAATTTGCTTACCGGGCTAAAGGTTAGCATGCTTAAAATACGAAAGTCGTTTTGTTCAACAAATTTGAGTAGATAACTCAGCAGTTGTTTGCATCAGAGCGACAATTTTTGAGAAAGTTATTAAAACTGTTTAAAGGTTGTCAAACGTTGTTTCTCGTTGTATATCCTTTAATTCTAGAGTTAAATTGATAAATACCGTGTACGAATTTGTTTAACCCATTTGTTTTGATTACTCGACGGCTCCGTTCTCGTGTAGCATACATATTGCGTTTTTTTTTTAATTTGCTTATCGGGCTAAAGGTTAGCATGCTTAAAATACGTAAGTCGTTTTGTTCAACAAATTTGAGTAGATAACTCAGCAGTTGTTTGCATCAGAGCGACAATTTTTGAGATAGTTATTAAAACTGTTTAAAGGTTGTCAAACGTTGTTTCTCGTTGTATATCCTTTAATTCTAGAGTTAAATTGATAAATACCGTGTACGAATTTGTTTAACCCATTTGTTTTGGTTACTCGACGGCTCCGTTCTCGTGTAGCCTACATATTGCGTTTTTTTTTAATTTGCTTACCGGGCTAAAGGTTAGCATACTTAAAATACGTAAGTCGTTTTCTTCAACAAATTTGAGTAGATAACTCAGCAGTTGTTTGCATCAGAGCGACAATTTTTGAGATAGTTATTAAAACTGTTTATAGGTTGTCAAACGTTGTTTCTTGTTGTGGACAATTTTTGAGATAGTTATTAAAACTGTTTAAAGGTGGTCAAACGTTGTTTCTCGTTGTATATACTTTAATTCTAGAGTTGAATTGATAAATACCGTGTACGAATGTTTTTAACCCATTTGTTTTGATTAATCGACGGCTCCGTTCTCGTGTAGCCTACATATTGCGTTTTTTTTTAATTTGCTTACCGGGCTAAAGGTTAGCATGCTTAGAATACGTAAGCCGTTTTGTTCAACAAATTTGAGTAGATAACTCAGCAGTTGTTTGCATCAGAGCGACAATTTTTGAGATAGTTATTAAAACTGTTTAAAGGTTGTCAAACGTTGTTTCTCGTTGTATATCCTTTAATTCTAGAGTTAAATTGATAAATACCGTGTACGAATTTGTTTAACCCATTTGTTTTGGTTACTCGATGGCTCCGTTCTCGTGTAGCCTACGTATTGCGTTTTTTTTTAATTTGCTTACCGGACTAAAGGTTAGCATGCTTAAAATACGTAAGTCGTTTTGTTCAACAAATTTGAGTAGATAACTCAGCAGTTCTTTGCATCAGAGCGACAATTTTTGAGAAAGTTATTAAAATTGTTTAAAGGTTGTCAAACGTTGTTTCTCGTTGTATATCCTTTAATTCTAGAGTTAAATTGATAAATACCGTGTACGAATTTGTTTAACCCATTTGTTTTGGTTACTCGACGGCTCCGTTCTCGTGTAGCCTACATATTGCGTTTCTTTAATTTGCTACCGGGCTAAAGATTAGCATGCTTAAAATACGTAAGTCTTTTTGTTGAACAAATTTGAGTAGATAACTCAGCAGTTGTTTGCATCAGAGCGACAATTTTTGAGAAAGTTATTAAAATTGTTTAAAGGTTGTCAAACGTTGTTTATCGTTGTATATCCTTTAATTCTAGAGTTAAATTGATAAATACCGTGTACGAATTTGTTTAACCCATTTGTTTTGGTTACTCGACGGCTCCGTTCTCGTGTAGCCTACATATTGCGTTTTTTTTTAATTTGCTTACCGGGCTAAAGGTTAGCATTCTTAAAATACGTAAGTCGTTTTGTTCAACAAATTTGGGTAGATAACTCAGCAGTTGTTTGCATCAGAGCGACAATTTTTGAGAAAGTTATTAAAACTGTTTAAAGGTTGTCAAACGTTGTTTCTCGTTGTATATCCTTTAATTCTAGAGTTAAATTGATAAATACCGTGTACGAATTTGTTTAACCCATTTGTTTTGGTTACTCGACGGCTCCGTTCTCGTGTAGCCTACATATTGCGTTTTTTGTTTAATTTGCTTACCGGGCTAAAGGTTAGCATTCTTAAAATACGTAAGTCGTTTTGTTCAACAAATTTGGGTAGATAACTCAGCAGTTGTTTGCATCAGAGCGACAATTTTTGAGAAAGTTATTAAAACTGTTTAAAGGTTGTCAAACGTTGTTTCTCGTTGTATATCATTTAATTCTAGAGTTAAATTGATAAATACCGTGTACGAATTTGTTTAACCCATTTGTTTTGGTTACTCGACGGCTCCGTTCTCGTGTAGCCTACGTATTGCGTTTTTTTTTAATTTGCTTACCGGGCTAAAGGTTAGCATGCTTAAAATACGTAAGTCGTTTTGTTCAACAAATTTGAGTAGATAACTCAGCAGTTGTTTGCATCAGAGCGACAATTTTTGAGATAGTTATTAAAACTGTTTAAAGGTTGTCAAACGTTGTTTCTCGTTGTATATCCTTTAATTCTAGAGTTAAATTGATAAATACCGTGTACGAATTTGTTTAACCCATTTGTTTTGGTTACTCGACGGCTCCGTTCTCGTGTAGCCTACATATTGCGTTTTTTTTTTTAATTTGCTTACCGGGCTAAAGGTTAGCATGCTTAAAATACGTAAGTCATTGTGTTCAACAAATTTGAGTAGATAACTCAGCAGTTGTTTGCATCAGAGCGACAATTTTTGAGATAGTTATTAAAACTGTTTAAAGGTTGTCAAACATTGTTTCTCGTTGTATATCCTTTAATTCTAGAGTTAAATTGATAAATACCGTGAACGAATTTGTTTAACCCATTTGTTTTGGTTACTCGACGGCTCCGTTCTCGTGTAGCCTACATATTGCGTTTTTTTTTTTAATTTGCTTACCGGGCTAAAGGTTAGCATGCTTAAAATACGTAAGTCATTGTGTTCAACAAATTTGAGTAGATAACTCAGCAGTTGTTTGCATCAGAGCGACAATTTTTGAGATAGTTATTAAAACTGTTTAAAGGTTGTCAAACGTTGTTTCTCGTTGTATATCCTTTAATTCTAGAGTTAAATTGATAAATACATGTACGAATTTGTTTAACCCATTTGTTTTGGTTACTCGACGGCTCCGTTCTCGTGTAGCCTACATATTGCGTTTTTTTTTAATTTGCTTACCGGGCTAAAGGTTAGCATGCTTAAAATACGTAAGTCGTTTTCTTCAACAAATTTGAGTAGATAACTCAGCAGTTGTTTGCATCAGAGCGACAATTTTTGAGATAGTTATTAAAACTGTTTATAGGTTGTCAAACGTTGTTTCTTGTTGTGGACAATTTTTGAGATAGTTATTAAAACTGTTTAAAGGTGGTCAAACGTTGTTTCTCGTTGTATATACTTTAATTCTAGAGTTGAATTGATAAATACCGTGTACGAATGTTTTTAACCCATTTGTTTTGGTTAATCGACGGCTCCGTTCTCGTGTAGCCTACATATTGCGTTTTTTTTTAATTTGCTTACCGGGCTAAAGGTTAGCATGCTTAAAATACGTAAGTCGTTTTGTTCAACAAATTTGAGTAGATAACTCAGCAGTTGTTTGCATCAGAGCGACAATTTTTGAGATAGTTATTAAAACTGTTTAAAGGTTGTCAAACGTTGTTTCTCGTTGTATATCCTTTAATTCTAGAGTTAAATTGATAAATACCGTGTACGAATTTGTTTAACCCATTTGTTTTGGTTACTCGACGGCTCCGTTCTCGTGTAGCCTACATATTGCGTTTTTTTTTTAATTTGCTTACCGGGCTAAAGGTTAGCATGCTTAAAATACGTAAGTCGTTTTGTTCAACAAATTTGAGTAGATAACTCAGCAGTTGTTTGCATCAGAGCGACAATTTTTGAGATAGTTATTAAAACTGTTTAAAGGGTGTCAAACGTTGTTTCTCGTTGTATATCCTTTAATTCTAGAGTTAAATTGATAAATACCGTGTACGAATTTGTTTAACCCATTTGTTTTGGTTACTCGATGGCTCCGTTCTCGTGTAGCCTACGTATTGCGTTTTTTTTTAATTTGCTTACCGGACTAAAGGTTAGCATGCTTAAAATACGTAAGTCGTTTTGTTCAACAAATTTGAGTAGATAACTCAGCAGTTCTTTGCATCAGAGCGACAATTTTTGAGAAAGTTATTAAAATTGTTTAAAGGTTGTCAAACGTTGTTTCTCGTTGTATATCCTTTAATTCTAGAGTTAAATTGATAAATACCGTGTACGAATTTGTTTAACCCATTTGTTTTGGTTACTCGACGGCTCCGTTCTCGTGTAGCCTACATATTGCGTTTTTTTTTAATTTGCTTACCGGGCTAAAGGTTAGCATGCTTAAAATACGTAAGTCGTTTTGTTCAACAAATTTGAGTAGATAACTCAGCAGGTGTTTGCATCAGAGCGACAATTTTTGAGATAGTTATTAAAACTGTTTAAAGGGTGTCAAACGTTGTTTCTCGTTGTATATCCTTTACTTCTAGAGTTAAATTGATAAATACCGTGTACGAATTTGTTTTGGTTACTCGACTGCTCCGTTCTCGTGAAGCCTACATATTGCGTTTTTTTTTTAATTAGCTTATCGGGCTAAATGTTAGCATGCTTAAAATACGTAAGTCGTTTTCTTCAACAAATTTGAGTAGATAACTCAGCAGGTGTTTGCATCAGAGCGACAATTTTTGAGATAGTTATTAAAACTGTTTAAAGGGTGTCAAACGTTGTTTCTCGTTGTATATCCTTTACTTCTAGAGTTAAATTGATAAATACCGTGTACGAATTTGTTTTGGTTACTCGACGGCTCCGTTCTCGTGTAGCCTACATATTGCGTTTTTTTTTAATTTGCTTACCGGGCTAAAGGTTAGCATGCTTAAAATACGTAAGTCGTTTTCTTCAACAAATTTGAGTAGATAACTCAGCAGTTGTTTGCATCAGAGCGACAATTTTTGAGATAGTTATTAAAACTGTTTATAGGTTGTCAAACGTTGTTTCTTGTTGTGGACAATTTTTGAGATAGTTATTAAAACTGTTTAAAGGTGGTCAAACGTTGTTTCTCGTTGTATATACTTTAATTCTAGAGTTGAATTGATAAATACCGTGTACGAATGTTTTTAACCCATTTGTTTTGGTTAATCGACGGCTCCGTTCTCGTGTAGCCTACATATTGCGTTTTTTTTTAATTTGCTTACCGGGCTAAAGGTTAGCATGCTTAAAATACGTAAGTCGTTTTGTTCAACAAATTTGAGTAGATAACTCAGCAGTTGTTTGCATCAGAGCGACAATTTTTGAGATAGTTATTAAAACTGTTTAAAGGTTGTCAAACGTTGTTTCTCGTTGTATATCCTTTAATTCTAGAGTTAAATTGATAAATACCGTGTACGAATTTGTTTAACCCATTTGTTTTGGTTACTCGACGGCTCCGTTCTCGTGTAGCCTACATATTGCGTTTTTTTTTTAATTTGCTTACCGGGCTAAAGGTTAGCATGCTTAAAATACGTAAGTCGTTTTGTTCAACAAATTTGAGTAGATAACTCAGCAGTTGTTTGCATCAGAGCGACAATTTTTGAGATAGTTATTAAAACTGTTTAAAGGGTGTCAAACGTTGTTTCTCGTTGTATATCCTTTAATTCTAGAGTTAAATTGATAAATACCGTGTACGAATTTGTTTAACCCATTTGTTTTGGTTACTCGATGGCTCCGTTCTCGTGTAGCCTACGTATTGCGTTTTTTTTTAATTTGCTTACCGGACTAAAGGTTAGCATGCTTAAAATACGTAAGTCGTTTTGTTCAACAAATTTGAGTAGATAACTCAGCAGTTCTTTGCATCAGAGCGACAATTTTTGAGAAAGTTATTAAAATTGTTTAAAGGTTGTCAAACGTTGTTTCTCGTTGTATATCCTTTAATTCTAGAGTTAAATTGATAAATACCGTGTACGAATATGTTTAACCCATTTGTTTTGGTTACTCGACGGCTCCGTTCTCGTGTAGCCTACATATTACGTTTTTTTTTTAATTTGCTTACCGGGCTAAAGGTTAGCATGCTTAAAATACGTAAATCGTTTTGTTCAACAAATTTGAGTAGATAACTCAGCAGTTGTTTGCATCAGAGCGACAATTTTTGAGATAGTTATTAAAACTGTTCAAAGGTTGTCAAACGTTGTTTCTCGTTGTATATCCTTTAATTCTAGAGTTAAATTGATAAATACCGTGTACGAATTTGTTTAACCCATTTGTTTTGGTTACTCGACGGCTCCGTTCTCGTGTAGCCTACATATTGCGTTTTTTTTTAATTTGCTTACCGGGCTAAAGGTTAGCATGCTTAAAATACGTAAGTCGTTTTGTTCAACAAATTTGAGTAGATAACTCAGCAGGTGTTTGCATCAGAGCGACAATTTTTGAGATAGTTATTAAAACTGTTTAAAGGGTGTCAAACGTTGTTTCTCGTTGTATATCCTTTACTTCTAGAGTTAAATTGATAAATACCGTGTACGAATTTGTTTTGGTTACTCGACTGCTCCGTTCTCGTGAAGCCTACATATTGCGTTTTTTTTTTAATTAGCTTATCGGGCTAAATGTTAGCATGCTTAAAATACGTAAGTCTATTTGTTCAACAAATTTGAGTAGATAACTCAGCAGTTGTTTGCATCAGAGCGACAATTTTTGAGATAGTTATTAAAACTGTTGTATATCCTTTAATTCTAGAGTTAAATTGATAAATACCGTGTACGAATTTGCTTTGCATCAGAGCGACGGCTACGTTCTCGTGTAGTCTACGTATTGCGTTTTTTTTAATTTGCTTACCGGGCTAAAGGTTAGCATGCTTAAAATACGTAAGTCGTTTTGTTCAACAAAGTTGAGTAGATAACTCAGCAGTTGTTTGCATCAGAGCGACAATTTTTGAGAAAGTTATTAAACTGTTTAAAGGTTGTCAAACGTTGTTTCCCGTTGTATATCCTTTAATTCTAGAGTTAAATTGATAAATACCGTGTACGGATTTGTTTAACCCATTTTTTTTGGTTACTCGAGGGTTCCGTTCTCGTTTAGCCTACATATTGCGTTTTTTTTAAATTTGCTTACCGGGCTAAAGGTTAGCATGCTTAAAATACGTAAGTCGTTTTGTTCAACAAATTTGAGTAGATAACTCAGCAGTTGTTTGCATCAGAGCGACAGTTTTTGAGATAGTTATTAAAACTGTTTAAAGGTTGTCAAACGTTGTTTCTCGTTGTATATCCTTTAATTCTAGAGTTAAATTGATAAATACCGTGTACGAATTTGTTTAACCCATTTCTTTTGGTTACTCGACGGCTCCGTTCTCGTGTAGTCTACGTATTGCGTTTTTTTTAATTTGCTTACCGGGCTAAAGGTTAGCATGCTTAAAATACGTAAGTCGTTTTGTTCAACAAATTTAAGTAGATAACTCATCATGTTTGCATCAGAGCGACAATTTTTGAGATAGTTATTAAAACTGTTTAAAGGTTGTCAAACGTTGTTTCTCGTTGTATATCCTTTAATTCTAGAGTTAAATTGATAAATAACGTTTACGAATTTGTTTAACGCATTTGTTTTGGTTACTCAACGTCTCCTTTCTCGTGTAGCCTACATATTGCGTTTTTTTTTTAATTTGCTTACCGGGCTAAAGTTGAGCATGTTTAAAATACGTAAGTCGTTTTGTTCAACAAATTTAAGTAGATAACTCATCAGTTGTTTGCATCAGAGCGACAATTTTTGAGATAGTTATTAAAACTGTTTAAAGGTTGTCAAACGTTGTTTCTCGTTGTATATCCTTTAATTCTAGAGTTCAATTGATAAATAACGTTTACGAATTTGTTTAACGCATTTGTTTTGGTTACTCGACGCCTCCGTTCTCGTGTAGCCTACATATTGCGTTTTTTTTTTAATTTGCTTACCGGGATAAAGGTTAGCATGCTTAAAATACGTAAGTCGTTTTGTTCAACAAATTTGAGTAGATAACTCAGCAGTTGTTTGCATCAGAGCGACAATTTTTGAGATAGTTATTGAAACTGTTTAAAGGTTGTCAAACGTTGTTTCTCGTTGTATATCCTTTAATTCTAGAGTTCAATTGATAAATAACGTTTACGAATTTGTTTAACGCATTTGTTTTGGTTACTCGACGGCTCCGTTCTCGTGTAGCCTACATATTGCGTTTTTTTTTAATTTGCTTACCGGGCTAAAGGTTAGCATGCTTAAAATACGTAAGTCGTTTTGTTCAACAAATTTGAGTAGATAACTCAGCAGTTGTTTGCATCAGAGCGACAATTTTTGAGAAAGTTATTAAACTGTTTAAAGGTTGTCAAACGTTGTTTCTCGATGTATATCCTTTAATTCTAGAGTTAAATTGATAAATACCGTGTACGGATTTGTTTAACCCATTTGTTTTAGTTACTCGACGGTTCCGTTCTCGTTTAGCCTACATATTGCGTTTTTTTTTTAATTTGCTTACCGGGCTAAAGGTTAGCATGCTTAAAATACGTAAGTCGTTTTGTTCAACAAATTTGAGTAGATAACTCAGCAGTTGTTTGCATCAGAGCGACAATTTTTGAGATAGTTATTGAAACTGTTTAAAGGTTGTCAAACGTTGTTTCTCGTTGTATATCCTTTAATTCTAGAGTTAAATTGATAAACACCGTGTAGGAATTTGTTTAACCCATTTGTTTTGGTTACTCGACGGCTCCGTTCTCGTTTAGCCTATATATTGCGTTTTTTTTTTTAATTTTCTTACCGGGCTAAAGGTTAGCATGCTTAAAATACGTAAGTCGTTTTGTTCAACAAATTTGAGTAGATAACTCAGCAGTTGTTTGCATCAGAGCGACAATTTTTGAGATAGTTATTGAAACTGTTTAAAGGTTGTCAAACGTTGTTTCTCGTTGTATATCCTTTAATTCTAGAGTTAAATTGATAAATACCGTGTACGAATTTGTTTAACCCATTTGTTTTCGTTACTCGACGGCTCCGTTCTCGTGTAGCCTACATATTGCGTTTTTTTTTTAATTTGCTTACCGGGCTAAAGGTTAGCATGCTTAAAATACGAAAGTCGTTTTGTTCAACAAATTTGAGTAGATAACTCAGCAGTTGTTTGCATCAGAGCGACCATTTTTGAGATAGTTATTAAAACTGTTTAAAGGTTGTCAAACGTTGTTTTTCGTTGTATATCCTTTAATTCTAGAGTTGAATTGATAAATACCGTGTACGAATTTGTTTAACCCATTTGTTTTGGTTACTCGACGGCTCCGTTCTCGTGTAGCCTACATATTGCGTTTTTTTAATTTGCTTACCGGGCTAAAGGTTAGCATGCTTAAAATACGTAAGTCGTTTTGTTCAACAAATTTGAGTAGATAACTCAGCAGTTGTTTGCATCAGAGCGACAATTTTTGAGATAGTTATTAAAACTGTTTAAATGTTGTCAAACGTTGTTTCTCGTTGTATATCCTTTAATTCTAGAGTTAAATTGATAAATACCGTGTACGAATTTGTTTAACCCATTTGTTTTCGTTACTCGACGGCTCCGTTCTCGTGTAGCCTACATATTGCGTTTTTTTTAATTTGCTTACCGGGCTAAAGGTTAGCATGCTTAAAATACGTAAGTCGTTTTGTTCAACAAATTTGAGCAGATAACTCAGCAGTTGTTTGCATCAGAGCGACAATTTTTGAGATAGTTATTAAAACTGTTTAAATGTTGTCAAACGTTGTTTCTCGTTGTATATCCTTTAATTCTAGAGTTAAATTGATAAATGCCGTGTACGAATTTGTTTAACCCATTTGTTTTGGTTACTCGACGGCTCCGTTCTCGTTTAGCCTATATATTGCGTTTTTTTTTTTAATTTTCTTACCGGGCTAAAGGTTAGCATGCTTAAAATACGTAAGTCGTTTTGTTCAACAAATTTGAGTAGATAACTCAGCAGTTGTTTGCATCAGAGCGACAATTTTTGAGATAGTTATTAAAACTGTTTAAAGGTTGTCAAACGTTGTTTCTCGTTGTCGACAATTTTAGAGATAATTATTAAAACTGTTTAAAGGTTGTCAAACGTGGTTTCTCGTTGTATATCCTTTAATTCTAGAGTTGAATTGATAAATACCGTGTACGAATTTGTTTAACCCATTTGTTTTGGTTACTCGACGGCTCCGTTCTCGTGTAGCCTACATATTGCGTTTTTTTTTAATTTGCTTACCGGGCTAAAGGTTAGCATGCTTAAAATACGTAAGTCGTTTTGTTCAACAAATTTGAGTAGATAACTCAGCAGTTGTTTGCATCAGAGCGACAATTTTTGAGATAGTTATTGAAACTGTTTAAAGGTTGTCAAACGTTGTTTCTCGTTGTATATCCTTTAATTCTAGAGTTAAATTGATAAAGACCGTGTAGGAATTTGTTTAACCCATTTGTTTTGGTTACTCGACGGCTCCGTTCTCGTTTAGCCTATATATTGCGTTTTTTTTTTTTAATTTGCTTACCGGGCTAAAGGTTAGCATGCTTAAAATACGTAAGTCGTTTTGTTCAACAAATTTGAGTAGATAACTCAGCAGTTGTTTGCATCAGAGCGACAATTTTTGAGATAGTTATTAAAACTGTTTAAAGGTTGTCAAACGTTGTTTCTCGTTGTATATCCTTTAATTCTAGAGTTAAATTGATAAATACCGTGTACGGATTTGTTTAACCCATTTGTTTTGGTTACTCGACGGCTCCGTTCTCGTGTAGCCTACATATTGCGTTTTTTTTTTAATTTGCTTACCGGGCTAAAGGTAAGCATGCTTAAAATACGAAAGTCGTTTTGTTCAACAAATTTGAGTAGATAACTCAGCAGTTGTTTGCATCAGAGCGACCATTTTTGAGATAGTTATTAAAACTGTTTAAAGGTTGTCAAACGTTGTTTTTCGTTGTATATCCTTTAATTCTAGAGTTGAATTGATAAATACCGTGTACGAATTTGTTTAACCCATTTGTTTTGGTTACTCGACGGCTCCGTTCTCGTGTAGCCTACATATTGCGTTTTTTTAATTTGCTTACCGGGCTAAAGGTTAGCATGCTTAAAATACGTAAGTCGTTTTGTTCAACACATTTGAGTAGATAACTCAGCAGTTGTTTGCATCAGAGCGACAATTTTTGAGATAGTTATTAAAACTGTTTAAATGTTGTCAAACGTTGTTTCTCGTTGTATATCCTTTAATTCTAGAGTTAAATTGATAAATACCGTGTACGAATTTGTTTAACCCATTTGTTTTCGTTACTCGACGGCTCCGTTCTCGTGTAGCCTACAAATTGCGTTTTTTTTAATTTGCTTACCGGGCTAAAGGTTAGCATGCTTAAAATACGTAAGTCGTTTTGTTCAACAAATTTGAGCAGATAACTCAGCAGTTGTTTGCATCAGAGCGACAATTTTTGAGATAGTTATTAAAACTGTTTAAATGTTGTCAAACGTTGTTTCTCGTTGTATATCCTTTAATTCTAGAGTTAAATTGATAAATGCCGTGTACGAATTTGTTTAACCCATTTGTTTTGGTTACTCGACGGCTCCGTTCTCGTGTAGCCTACGTATTGCGTTTTTTTTTAATTTGCTTACCGGGCTAAAGGTTAGCATGCTTAAAATACGTAAGTCGTTTTGTTCAACAAATATTAGTAGATAACTCAGCAGTTGTTTGCATAAGAGCGACAATTTTTGAGAAAGTTATTAAAACTGTTTAAAGGTTGTCAAACGTTGTTTCTCGTTGTATATCCTTTAATTCTAGAGTTAAATTGATAAATACCGTGTACGAATTTGTTTAACCCATTTTTTTTTGGTTAATCGACGGCTCCGTTCTCGTGTAGCCTACATATTGCGTTTTTTTTTACTTTGCTTACCGGGCTAAAGGTTAGCATGCTTAAAATACGTAAGTCGTTTTGTTCAACAAATTTGAGTAGATAACTCAGCAGTTGTTTGCATCAGAGCGACAATTTTTGAGATAGTTATTAAAACTGTTTAAAGGTTGTCAAACGTTGTTTCTCGTTGTATATCCTTTAATTCTAGAGTTAAATTGATAAATACCGTGTACAAATTTGTTTAACCCATTTGTTTTGGTTACTCGACGGCTCCGTTCTCGTGTAGCCTACCTATTGCGTTTTTTTTTTTAATTTGCTTACCGGGCTAAAGGTTAGCATGCTTAAAATACGAAAGTCGTTTTGTTCAACAAATTTGAGTAGATAACTCAGCAGTTGTTTGCATCAGAGCGACCATTTTTGAGATAGTTATTAAAACTTTAAAGGTTGTCAAACGTTGTTTTTCGTTGTATATCCTTTAATTCTAGAGTTGAATTGATAAATACCGTGTACGAATTTGTTTAACCCATTTGTTTTGGTTACTCGACGGCTCCGTTCTCGTGTAGCCTACATATTGGGTTTTTTTAATTTGCTTACCTTGCTAAAGGTTAGCATGCTTAAAATACGTAAGTCGTTTTGTTCAACAAATTTGAGTAGATAACTCAGCAGTTGTTTGCATCAGAGCGACAATTTTTGAGATAGTTATTAAAACTGTTTAAATGTTGTCAAACGTTGTTTCTCGTTGTATATCCTTTAATTCTAGAGTTAAATTGATAAATACCGTGTACGAATTTGTTTAACCCATTTGTTTTCGTTACTCGACGGCTCCGTTCTCGTGTAGCCTACATATTGCGTTTTTTTTAATTTGCTTACCGGGCTAAAGGTTAGCATGCTTAAAATACGTAAGTCGTTTTGTTCAACAAATTTGAGCAGATAACTCAGCAGTTGTTTGCATCAGAGCGACAATTTTTGAGATAGTTATTAAAACTGTTTAAATGTTGTCAAACGTTGTTTCTCGTTGTATATCCTTTAATTCTAGAGTTAAATTGATAAATGCCGTGTACGAATTTGTTTAACCCATTTGTTTTGGTTACTCGACGGCTCCGTTCTCGTTTAGCCTATATATTGCGTTTTTTTTTTTAATTTTCTTACCGGGCTAAAGGTTAGCATGCTTAAAATACGTAAGTCGTTTTGTTCAACAAATTTGAGTAGATAACTCAGCAGTTGTTTGCATCAGAGCGACAATTTTTGAGATAGTTATTAAAACTGTTTAAAGGTTGTCAAACGTTGTTTCTCGTTGTCGACAATTTTAGAGATAATTATTAAAACTGTTTAAAGGTTGTCAAACGTGGTTTCTCGTTGTATATCCTTTAATTCTAGAGTTGAATTGATAAATACCGTGTACGAATTTGTTTAACCCATTTGTTTTGGTTACTCGACGGCTCCGTTCTCGTGTAGCCTACATATTGCGTTTTTTTTTAATTTGCTTACCGGGCTAAAGGTTAGCATGCTTAAAATACGTAAGTCGTTTTGTTCAACAAATTTGAGTAGATAACTCAGCAGTTGTTTGCATCAGAGCGACAATTTTTGAGATAGTTATTGAAACTGTTTAAAGGTTGTCAAACGTTGTTTCTCGTTGTATATCCTTTAATTCTAGAGTTAAATTGATAAACACCGTGTAGGAATTTGTTTAACCCATTTGTTTTGGTTACTCGACGGCTCCGTTCTCGTTTAGCCTATATATTGCGTTTTTTTTTTTTAATTTGCTTACCGGGCTAAAGGTTAGCATGCTTAAAATACGTAAGTCGTTTTGTTCAACAAATTTGAGTAGATAACTCAGCAGTTGTTTGCATCAGAGCGACAATTTTTGAGATAGTTATTAAAACTGTTTAAAGGTTGTCAAACGTTGTTTCTCGTTGTATATCCTTTAATTCTAGAGTTAAATTGATAAATACCGTGTACGGATTTGTTTAACCCATTTGTTTTGGTTACTCGACGGCTCCGTTCTCGTGTAGCCTACATATTGCGTTTTTTTTTTAATTTGCTTACCGGGCTAAAGGTTAGCATGCTTAAAATACGAAAGTCGTTTTGTTCAACAAATTTGAGTAGATAACTCAGCAGTTGTTTGCATCAGAGCGACCATTTTTGAGATAGTTATTAAAACTGTTTAAAGGTTGTCAAACGTTGTTTTTCGTTGTATATCCTTTAATTCTAGAGTTGAATTGATAAATACCGTGTACGAATTTGTTTAACCCATTTGTTTTGGTTACTCGACGGCTCCGTTCTCGTGTAGCCTACATATTGCGTTTTTTTAATTTGCTTACCGGGCTAAAGGTTAGCATGCTTAAAATACGTAAGTCGTTTTGTTCAACACATTTGAGTAGATAACTCAGCAGTTGTTTGCATCAGAGCGACAATTTTTGAGATAGTTATTAAAACTGTTTAAATGTTGTCAAACGTTGTTTCTCGTTGTATATCCTTTAATTCTAGAGTTAAATTGATAAATACCGTGTACGAATTTGTTTAACCCATTTGTTTTCGTTACTCGACGGCTCCGTTCTCGTGTAGCCTACATATTGCGTTTTTTTTAATTTGCTTACCGGGCTAAAGGTTAGCATGCTTAAAATACGTAAGTCGTTTTGTTCAACAAATTTGAGCAGATAACTCAGCAGTTGTTTGCATCAGAGCGACAATTTTTGAGATAGTTATTAAAACTGTTTAAATGTTGTCAAACGTTGTTTCTCGTTGTATATCCTTTAATTCTAGAGTTAAATTGATAAATGCCGTGTACGAATTTGTTTAACCCATTTGTTTTGGTTACTCGACGGCTCCGTTCTCGTGTAGCCTACGTATTGCGCTTTTTTTTAATTTGCTTACCGGGCTAAAGGTTAGCATGCTTAAAATACGTAAGTCGTTTTGTTCAACAAATATTAGTAGATAACTCAGCAGTTGTTTGCATAAGAGCGACAATTTTTGAGAAAGTTATTAAAACTGTTTAAAGGTTGTCAAACGTTGTTTCTCGTTGTATATCCTTTAATTCTAGAGTTAAATTGATAAATACCGTGTACGAATTTGTTTAACCCATTTTTTTTTGGTTAATCGACGGCTCCGTTCTCGTGTAGCCTACATATTGCGTTTTTTTTTACTTTGCTTACCGGGCTAAAGGTTAGCATGCTTAAAATACGTAAGTCGTTTTGTTCAACAAATTTGAGTAGATAACTCAGCAGTTGTTTGCATCAGAGCGACAATTTTTGAGATAGTTATTAAAACTGTTTAAAGGTTGTCAAACGTTGTTTCTCGTTGTATATCCTTTAATTCTAGAGTTAAATTGATAAATACCGTGTACAAATTTGTTTAACCCATTTGTTTTGGTTACTCGACGGCTCCGTTCTCGTGTAGCCTACCTATTGCGTTTTTTTTTAATTTGCTTACCGGGCTAAAGGTTAGCATGCTTAAAATACGTAAGTCGTTTTGTTCAACAAATTTGAGTAGATAACTCAGCAGTTGTTTGCATCAGAGCGACAATTTTTGAGAAAGTTATTAAAACTGTTTAAAGGTTGTCAAACGTTGTTTCTCGTTGTATATCCTTTAATGCTAGAGTTAAATTGATAAATAGCGTGTACGAATTTGTTTAACCCATTTGTTTTGGTTACTCGACGGCTCCGTTCTCGTGTAGCCTACATATTGCGTTTTTTTTTTTACTTTGCTTACCGGGCTAAAGGTTAGCATGCTTAAAATACGTAAGTCGTTTTGTTCAACAAATTTGAGTAGATAACTAAGCAGTTGTTTGCATCAGAGCGACAATTTTTGAGAAAGTTATTAAAACTGTTTAAAGGTTGTCAAACGTTGTTTCTCGTTGTATATCCTTTAATTCTAGAGTTAAATTGATAAATACCGTGTACGAATTTGTTTAACCCATTTGTTTTGGTTACTCGACGGCTCCGTTCTCGTGTAGCCTACATATTGCGTTTTTTTTTAATTTGATTACCGGGCTAAAGGTTAGCATGCTTAAAATACGTAAGTCGTTTTGTTCAACAAATTTGAGTAGATAACTCAACAGTTGTTTGCATCAGAGCGACAATTTTTGAGAAAGTTATTAAAACTGTTTAAAGGTTGTCAAACGTTGTTTCTCGTTGTATATCCTTTAATTCTAGAGTTAAATTGATAAATACCGTGTAGTTATTAAAACTGTTTAAAGGTTGTCAAACGTTGTTTCTCGTTGTATATCCTTTAAATCTAGAGTTATATCGATAAATACCATGTACGAATTTGTTTAACCCATTTGTTTTGGTTACTCGACGGCTCAGTTCTGGTGTAGCCTACGTAATGCGTTTTTTTTTTAATTTGCTTACCGGGCTAAAGGTTAGCATGCTTAAAATACGTAAGTCGTTTTGTTCAACAAATTTGAGTAGATAACTCAGCAGTTGTTTGCATCAGAGCGACAATTTTTGAGAAAGTTATTAAAACTGTTTAAAGGTTGTCAAACGTTGTTTCTCGTTGTATATCCTTTAATTCTAGAGTTAAATTGATAAATACAGTGTAGTTATTAAAACTGTTTAAAGGTTGTCAAACGTTGTTTCTCGTTGTATATCCTTTAATTCTAGAGTTATATCGATAAATACCATGTACGAATTTGTTTAACCCATTTGTTTTGGTTACTCGACGGCTCCGTTCTCGTGTAGCCTACATATTGCGTTTTTTTTAATTTGCTAAAGGTTAGCATGCTTAAAATACGTAAGTCGTTTTGTTCAACAAATTTGAGTAGATAACTCGGCAGTTGTTTGCATCAGAGCGACAATTTTTCAGATATGTATTAAAACTGTTTAAAGGTTGTCAAACGTTGTTTCTCGTTGTATATCCTTTAATTCGAGAGTTAAATTGATAAATACCGTGTACGAATTTGTTTAACCGATTTGTTTTGGTTACTCGACGGCTCCGTTCTCGTGTAGCCTACATAATGCGTTTTTTTTTTTAATTTGCTTACCGGGCTAAAGGTTAGCATGCTTAAAATACGTAAGTCGTTTTGTTCAACAAATTTGAGTAGATAACTCAGCAGTTGTTTGCATCAGAGCGACAATTTTTGAGATAGTTATTAAAACTGTTTAAAAGTTGTCAAACGTTGTTTCTCGTTGTATATCCTTTAATTCTAGAGTTAAATTGATAAATACCGTGTACGAATTTGTTTAACCCATTTGTTTTGGTTACTCGACGGCTCCGTTCTCGTGTAGCCTACATATTGCGTTTTTTTTAATTTGCTTACCGGGCTAAAGGTTAGCATGTTTAAAATACGCAAGCCGTTTTGTTCAACAAATTTGAGTAGATAACTCAGCAGTTGTTTGCATCAGAGCGACAATTTTTGAGATAGTTATTAAAACTGTTTAAAGGTTGTCAAACGTTGTTTCTCGTTGTATATCCTTTAATTCTAGAGTTAGATTGATAAATACCGTGTACGAATTTGTTTAACCCATTTGTTTTGGTTACTGGACGGCTCCGTTCTCGTGTAGCCTACATATTGCGTTTTTTTTTTAATTTGCTTACCGGGCTAAAGGTTAGCATGCTTAAAATACGTAAGTCGTTTTGTTCAACAAATTTGAGTAGATAACTCAGCAGTTGTTTGCATCAGAGCGACAATTTTTGAGATAGTTATTAAAACTGTTTAACCCTACAAGCCTAACCTATTTTAGTAATACATAAAGCATAAACATACGTCTCAGAGGCGTACATATACTAATAATAACCTCTGAGATAAATTCTGCTTAGTTATATAGTTTTTTTTTTAATGAAGTTTTAGATTGGAATACAAACAATAAATAAAACATATTTTCTATAAAATAAAATTAATTCAAACATATTTATTATCACAAAAAAATAACGAATATAAAAACCAGGTGCATAGAAAATAAACTTAAACAATTTAGAAAAAAAAAAAAACAGTTGATTATTCTATCTATTAAAATGGTTTGTTTTACTTATTTGTAATGTAATCAGTCTTTGGATGACTAGATATATATGTATATATAATTTAGGAGCAGTCTACACATACATCATGTTTGTGCTCACAACATATTGGTTTTTTGCAATTATAGCACATTATTTTTGACATCCTCTTTTTTTTGTAGGAGCAGAAACAACAATATTTTCGTTTTTTAGGTTCTGATTCTTCTGATTGAGAATTATCGTGTGTACTTGTAGGATCGCCGAGAATTGTACCTATATTGTCTCGCACAGACCTGATCAAAGATGGGCCTTGAAGCCTTTCCTCCATCCATGGTTTCATCAAATCTGTAGATAGTTGCTTCATGTATTCTCTGCGATTCAAAGGCTTTTTATTATTTTCCGCCATGTTGTGACTATAAATTATAGCACTGTTTACAAATGACATGATCAGAATGCCGTAAAATACAGCCATTGGCCATTTATTTGTCTTACGGCTGCATGACATTGACGAACACATCTGATCAAATGAACTACCCTCCTTTTGTTTGGTTGTAGAAATGAATCATGTCTGGTTTTCCACTTGAATGATTAATTATTGTGTCTTCATCACAAGAGGACAATAAGTAAACCATATTTGAGGGCTTTGGCTTATAAGATACCAGTGTCAAAGGCCCATCAAAGCAAAACATAGAAGTACCAGCAGATCGGGATCTTGAATTTTTAAGTTTTTCAGGTATTTCTCTCTTACTAGAACGTATTGTGCCAACTATAGTCAATTTGTAAGGCGGTTGAAGAAGATTTTTAGCCAGGGGAACTGATGTGAACCAGTTATCTCATGTTATGCTCCTATTAGAACCATGAATGGTTTTCGAAAATTTTTTTACATAAAATTCACCAAGTGGAATGCCTCCACTATTTGTGGTTCTTCCAGTATATGGATCCGCATCAATCATGTACTTGGACGTTGCGTCTCACATCATCGGAAACTTGATTCCATACTTGCTGGGCTTATTCGGAATGTAAATCCGGAAGGGCCATCTGCCTCTAAACCCTAGTAACTGCTCATCAATTGTTACTTCCGATCCAGGAATGTAGTTGTTTCGGCATTGCTTTATAAACATTTCCCAAACATTTCTAGCTGGAACGAATGCGTCATTTGGTCGAAGCATCGGACGCAAGGTTTTATCGTCCATTCTTGGGCATCTAGATAAAAACTCAAATCTTTCTTTACTCATTACTGAAACGTACCGTGTGCCAGAAAAAGTAGAATCAAACAATTCGTCTGTTGAAAGGTGGTTATCCTTCATGGCAGCAGTCAGAGTTAGAATGCCTATAAATGCACGAATCTCTAAGTATTGAGTGTCTTTTTAAGTCGCTGTTGTTTTTGATATATTTTGTCTTTTAGTTATCATTTCGACATTGGTCCATTTAACATTTTCATTTAAAATTTCGTCTGTTATGAAGAGGGATCAAATATATTTATGCATGCGCTTGCTGGACCCCGAGATGCGCGAACTATATTCATTGCTTTGTTCTATGAGATAATGTGGCCTTACTGGTTGACCAAATATGCCCATTCTTACCACGAATAATTTTGTCAGAAATATGATGTATTCGTTCGGAACTGAAAGTAACTGAAACGTCGGCAGCATCGATATCTTCTTCAGTGCAGGAATTTACTTGTTTATCCTCACTATCACAGCTGTTTTCATCATTGTTTTCAACATTCTGGAGACAGTTCTCCTCTCCTTCTTCTTCTGAAGCTGAATCGTCTGCAGTTATGTTATGTTCTTCGCATAGGATGGCAAAAATATCGTCAACGTTCAATTTATATAATAAATCGTGACATATTCACAAGTTCTATAAGATATGTACATACAGAAATAATGAGCATAAAACACCCAAATATTAATATATCCAATCGTGATGAAAACTTACATAAAGCCTAAACATATGTCTCGTTGGCGTGTTATACATGAAAAACTCAAAAATGGTTAAGTTTGAATCAGCGAAAAGTGCGCGCTCAGCAAGCATCAACCGACTACTGACTCGACGAAAAAGCACGAGGTGTTAACTTAAACAGTTTAAAAAAGAAAGAGAGTTTTAAAATCAATGTACGCCTCGCAGGCGTAGGTTAGGCTTTTAGGGTTAAAGGTTGTCAAACGTTGTTTCTCGCTGTATATCCTTTAATTCGAGAGTTAAATTGATAAATACCGTGTACGAATTTGTTTAACCCATTTGTTTTGGTTACTCGACGGCTCCGTTCTGGTGTAGCCTACATATTGCGTTTTTTTTTAATTTGCTTACCGGGCTAAAGGTTAGCATGCTTAAAATACGTAAGTCGTTTTGTTCAACAAATTTGAGTAGATAACTCAGCAGTTCTTTGCATCAGAGCGACAATTTTTGAGATAGTTATTAAAACTATTTAAAGGTTGTCAAACGATGTTTCTCGTTGTATATCCTTTAATTCTAGAGTTAAATTGATAAATACCGTGTACGAATTTGTTTAACCTATTTGTTTTGGTTACTCGACGGCTCCGTTCTCGTGTAGCCTACATATTGCGTTTTTTTTTTTAATTTGCTTACCGGGCTAAAGGTTAGCATGCTTAAAATACGTAAGTCGTTTTGTTCAACAAATTTGAGTAGATAACTCAGCAGTTGTTTGCATCAGAGCGACAATTTTTGAGATAGTTATTAAAACTGTTTAAAGGTTGTCAAACGTTGTTTCTCGTTGTATATCCTTTAATTCGAGAGTTAAATTGATAAATACCGTGTACGAATTTGTTTAACCCATTTGTTTTGGTTACTCGACGGCTCCGTTCTCGTGTAGCCTACATATTGCGTTTTTTTTTTTAATTTACTTACCGGGTAAAGGTTAGCATGCTTAAAATACGTAAGTCGTTTTGTTCAACAAATTTGATTAGATAACTCAGCAATTGTTTGCATCAGGGCGACAGTTTTTGAGATAGTTATTAAAACTGTTTAAAGGTTGTCAAACGTTGTTTCTCGTTGTATATCCTTTAATTCTAGAGTTAAATCGATAAATACCGTGTACGAATTTGTTTAACCCATTTATTTTGGTTACTCGATGGCTCCGTTCTCGTGTAGCCTACATATTGCGTTTTTTTCTAATTTGCTTACCGGGCTAAAGGTTAGCATGCTTAAAATACGTAAGTCGTTTTGTTCAACAAATTTGAGTAGATAACTCAGCAGTTGTTTGCATCAGAGCGACAATTTTTGAGATAGTTATTAAAATTGTTTAAAGGGTGTCAAACGTTGTTTCTCGTTGTATATCCTTTAATTCTAGAGTTAAATTGATAAATACCGTGTACGAATTTTTTTAACCCATTTGTTTTGGTTACTCGGCGGCTCCGTTCTCGTGTAGCCTACATATTTCGTTTTTTTTTTAATTTGCTTACCGGGCTAAAGGTTTGCATGCTTAAAATACGTAAGTCTTTTTGTTCAACAAATTTGAGTAGATAACTCAGTTGTTTGCATCAGAGCGACAATTATTGAGATAGTTATTAAAACTGTTTAAAGGTTGTCAAACGTTGTTTCTCGTTGTATATCCTTTAACTCTAGAGTTAAATTGATAAATAACGTGTACGAATTTGTTTAACCCATTTGTTTTGGTTACTCGACGGCTCCGTTCTCGTGTAGCCTACGTATTGCGTTTTTTTTTTAATTTGCTTACCGGGCTAAAGGTTAGCATGCTTAAAATACGTAAGTCGTTTTGTTCAACAAATTTCAGTAGATAACTCAGCAGTTGTTTGCATCAGAGCGACAATTTTTGAGAAAGTTATTAAAACTGTTTAAAGGTTGTCAAACGTTGTTTCTCGTTGTATATCCTTTAATTCCAGAGTTAAATTGATAAATACCGTGTACCAATTTGTTTAACCCATTTGTTTTGGTTACTCGACGGCTCCGTTCTCGTGTAGCCTACATATTGCGTTTTTTTTTTACTTTGCTTACCGGGCTAAAGGTTAGCATGCTTAAAATACGTAAGTCGTTTTGTTCAACAAATTTGAGTAGATAACTCAGCAGTTGTTTGCATGAGAGCGACAATTTTTGAGAAAGTTATTAAAACTGTTTAAAGGTTGTCAAACGTTGTTTCTCGTTGTATATCCTTTAATTCTAGAGTTAAATTGATAAATACCGTTTACGAATTTGTTTAACCCATTTGTTTTGGTTACTCGACGGCTCCGTTCTCGTGTAGCATGCATATTGCATTTTTTTTAATTTGCTTACCTGGCTAAAGGTTAGCATGCTTAAAACACGTATGTCGTTTTGTTCAACAAATTTGAGTAGATAACTCAGCAGTTGTTTGCATCAGAGCGACAATTTTTGAGAAAGTTATTAAAACTGTTTAAAGGTTGTCAAACGTTGTTTCTCGTTGTATATCCTTTAATTCTAGAGTTAAATTGATAAATACCGTGTACGAATTTGTTTAACCCATTTGTTTTGGTTACTCGAAGGCTCCGTTCTCGTGTAGCCTACATATTGCGTTTTTTTTTTTAATTTGCTTACCGGGCTAAAGGTTAGCATGCTTAAAATACGTAAGTCGTTTTGTTCAACAAATTTGCGTAGATAACTCAGCAGTTGTTTGCATCAGAGCGACAATTTTTGAGATAGTTATTAAAACTGTTTAAAGGTTGTCAAACGTTGTTTCTCGTTGTATATCCCTTAAATTCTAGAGTTAAATTGATAAATACCGTGTACGAATTTGTTTAAACCATTTGTTTTGGTTACTCGACGGCTCCGTTCTCGTGTAGCCTACGTATTGCGTTGTTTTTTAATTTGCTTACCGGGCTAAAGGTTAGCATGCTTAAAATACGTAAGTCGTTTTGTTCAACAAATTTGCGTAGATAACTCAGCATTTGTTTGCATCAGAGCGACAATTTTTGAGATAGTTATTAAAATTGTTTAAAGGTTGTCAAACGTTGTTTCTCGTTGTATATCCTTTAATTCTAGAGTTAAATTGATAAATACCGTGTACGAATTTGTTTAACCAATTTGTTTTGGTTACTCGACGGCTCCGTTCTCGTGTAGCCTACATATTGCGTTTTTTTTTTAATTTGCTTACCGGGCTAAAGGTTAGCATGCTTAAAATACGTAAGCCGTTGTGTTCAACAAATTTGAGTAGATAACTCAGCAGTTGTTTGCATCAGAGCGACAATTTTTGAGATAGTTATTAAAACTGTTTAAAGGTTGTCAAACATTGTTTCTCGTTGTATATCCTTTAATTCTAGAGTTAAATTGATAAATACCGTGAACGAATTTGTTTAACCCATTTGTTTTGGTTACTCGACGGCTCCGTTCTCGTGTAGCCTTCGTATTGCGTTTTTTTTTTTTAATTTGCTTACCGGGCTAAAGGTTAGCATGCTTAAAATACGTAAGTCGTTTTGTTCAACAAATTTGAGTAGATAACTCAGCAGTTGTTTGCATCAGAGCGACAATTTTTGAGAAAGTTATTAAAACTGTTTAAAGGTTGTCAAACGTTGTTTCTCGTTGTATATCCTTTAATTCTAGAGTTAAATTGATAAATACCGTGTACGAATTTGTTTAACCCATTTGTTTTGGTTACTCGACGGCTCCGTTCTCGTGTAGCCTACATATTGCGTTTTTTTTTTTATTTGCTTACCGGGCTAAAAGTTAGCATGCTTAAAATACGTAAGTCGTTTTGTTCAACAAATTTGAGTAGATAACTCAGCAGTTGTTTGAATCGTTCTCGTGTAGCCTACGTATTGCGTTTTTTTTTAATTTGCTTACCGGGCTAAAGGTTAGCATGCTTAAAATACGTAAGTCGTTTTGTTCAACAAATTTGAGTAGATAACTCAGCAGTTGTTTGCATCAGAGCGACAATTTTTGAGAAAGTTATTAAAACTGTTTAAAGGTTGTCAAACGTTGTTTCTCGTTGTATATCCTTTAATTCTAGGGTTAAATTGATAAATACCGTGTACGAATTTGTTTAACCCATTTGTTTTGATTACTCGACGGCTCCGTTCTCGTGTAGCCTACATATTGCGTTTTTTTAATTTGCTTACCGGGCTAAAGGTTAGCATGCTTAAAATACGTAAGTCGTTTTGTTCAACAAATTTGAGTAGATAACTCAGCAGTTGTTTGCATCAGAGCGACAATTTTTGAGATAGTTATTAAAACTGTTTAAAGTTTGTCAAACGTTGTTTCTCGTTGTCGACAATTTTTGAGATGGTTATTAAAACTGTTTAAAGGTTGTCAAATGTTGTTTCTCGTTGTATATACTTTAATTCTAGAGTTGAATTGATAAATACCGTGTACGAATATGTTTAACCCATTTGTTTTGGTTACTCGACGGCTCCGTTCTCGTGTAGCCTACATATTGCGTTTTTTTTAATTTGCTAAAGGTTAGCATGCTTAAAATACGTAAGTCGTTTTGTTCAACAAATTTGAGTAGATAACTCGGCAGTTGTTTGCATCAGAGCGACAATTTTTCAGATAGGTATTAAAACTGTTTAAAGGTTGTCAAACGTTGTTTCTCGTTGTATATCCTTTAATTCGAGAGTTAAATTGATAAATACCGTGTAGTTATTAAAACTCTTTAAAGGTTGTCAAACGTTGTTTCTCGTTGTATATCCTTTAATTCTAGAGTTATATCGATAAATACCATGTACGAATTTGTTTAACCCATTTGTTTTGGTTACTCGACGGCTCCGTTCTCGTGTAGCCTACATAATGCGTTTTTTTTAATTTGATTACCGGGCTAAAGGTTAGCATGCTTAAAATACGTAAGTCGTTTTGTTCAACAAATTTGAGTAGATAACTCAGCAGTTGTTTGCATCAGAGCGACAATTTTGAGAAAGTTATTAAAACTGTTTAAAGGTTGTCAAACGTTGTTTCTCGTTGTATATCCTTTAATTCTAGGGTTAAATTGATAAATACCGTGTACGAATTTGTTTAACCCATTTGTTTTGGTTACTCGACGGCTCCGTTCTCGTGTAGCCTACATAATGCGTTTTTTTTAATTTGATTACCGGGCTAAAGGTTAGCATGCTTAAAATACGTAAGTCGTTTTGTTCAACAAATTTGAGTAGATAACTCAGCAGTTGTTTGCATCAGAGCGACAATTTTTGAGAAAGTTATTAAAACTGTTTAAAGGTTGTCAAACGTTGTTTCTCGTTGTATATCCTTTAATTCTAGAGTTAAATTGATAAATACCGTGTAGTTATTAAAACTCTTTAAAGGTTGTCAAACGTTGTTTCTCGTTGTATATCCTTTAATTCTAGAGTTATATCGATAAATACCATGTACGAATTTGTTTAACCCATTTGTTTTGGTTACTCGACGGCTCAGTTCTGGTGTAGCCTACGTAATGCGTTTTTTTTTTTAATTTGCTTACCGGGCTAAAGGTTAGCATGCTTAAAATACGTAAGTCGTTTTGTTCAACAAATTTGAGTAGATAACTCAGCAGTTGTTTGCATCAGAGCGACAATCTTTGAGAAAGTTATTAAAACTGTTTAAAGGTTGTCAAACGTTGTTTCTCGTTGTATATCCTTTAATTCTAGAGTTAAATTGATAAATACCGTGTAGTTATTAAAACTGTTTAAAGGTTGTCAAACGTTGTTTCTCGTTGTATATCCTTTAATTCTAGAGTTATATCGATAAATACCATGTACGAATTTGTTTAACCCATTTGTTTTGGTTACTCGACGGCTCAGTTCTGGTGTAGCCTACGTAATGCGTTTTTTTTTTAATTTGCTTACCGGGCTAAAGGTTAGCATGCTTAAAATACGTAAGTCGTTTTGTTCAACAAATTTGAGTAGATAACTCAGCAGTTGTTTGCATCAGAGCGACAATTTTTGAGATAGTTATTAAAACTGTTTAAAGGTTGTCAAACGTTGTTTCTCGTTGTATATCCTTTAATTCTAGAGTTAAATTGATAAATACCGTGTACGAATTTGTTTAACCCATTTGTTTTGGTTACTCGACGGCTCCGTTCTCGTGTAGCCTACATATTGCGTTTTTTTTAATTTGCTAAAGGTTAGCATGCTTAAAATACGTAAGTCGTTTTGTTCAACAAATTTGAGTAGATAACTCGGCAGTTGTTTGCATCAGAGCGACAATTTTTCAGATAGGTATTAAAACTGTTTAAAGGTTGCCAAACGTTGTTTCTCGTTGTATATCCTTTAATTCGAGAGTTAAATTGATAAATACCGTGTACGAATTTGTTTAACCCATTTGTTTTGGTTACTCGACGGCTCCGTTCTCGTGTAGCCTACATAATGCGTTTTTTTTTTAATTTGCTGACCGGGCTAAAGGTTAGCATGCTTAAAATACGTAAGTCGTTTTGTTCAACAAATTTGAGTAGATAACTCAGCAGTTGTTTGCATCAGAGCGAGAATTTTTGAGATAGTTATTAAAACTGTTTAAAAGTTGTCAAACGTTGTTTCTCGTTGTATATCCTTTAATTCTAGAGTTAAATTGATAAATACCGTGTACGAATTTGTTTAACCCATTTGTTTTGGTTACTCGACGGCTCCGTTCTCGTGTAGCCTACATATTGCGTTTTTTTTAATTTGCTTACCGGGCTAAAGGTTAGCATGTTTAAAATACGCAAGCCGTTTTGTTCAACAAATTTGAGTAGATAACTCAGCAGTTGTTTGCATCAGAGCGACAATTTTTGAGATAGTTATTAAAACTGTTTAAAGGTTGTCAAACGTTGTTTCTCGTTGTATATCCTTTAATTCTAGAGTTAGATTGATAAATACCGTGTACGAATTTGTTTAACCCATTTGTTTTGGTTACTGGACGGCTCCGTTCTCGTGTAGCCTACATATTGCGTTTTTTTTTTAATTTGCTTACCGGGCTAAAGGTTAGCATGCTTAAAATACGTAAGTCGTTTTGTTCAACAAATTTGAGTAGATAACTCAGCAGTTGTTTGCATCAGAGCGACAATTTTTGAGATAGTTATTAAAACTGTTTAAAGGTTGTCAAACGTTGTTTCTCGCTGTATATCCTTTAATTCGAGAGTTAAATTGATAAATACCGTGTACGAATTTGTTTAACCCATTTGTTTTGGTTACTCGACGGCTCCGTTCTCGTGTAGCCTACATATTGCGTTTTTTTTTTTAATTTACTTACCGGGTAAAGGTTAGCATGCTTAAAATACGTAAGTCGTTTTGTTCAACAAATTTGATTAGATAACTCAGCAATTGTTTGCATCAGGGCGACAGTTTTTGAGATAGTTATTAAAACTGTTTAAAGGTTGTCAAACGTTGTTTCTCGTTGTATATCCTTTAATTCTAGAGTTAAATCGATAAATACCGTGTACGAATTTGTTTAACCCATTTATTTTGGTTACTCGATGGCTCCGTTCTCGTGTAGCCTACATATTGCGTTATTTCTAATTTGCTTACCGGGCTAAAGGTTAGCATGCTTAAAATACGTAAGTCGTTTTGTTCAACAAATTTGAGTAGATAACTCAGCAGTTGTTTGCATCAGAGCGACAATTTTTGAGATAGTTATTAAAATTGTTTAAAGGGTGTCAAACGTTGTTTCTCGTTGTATATCCTTTAATTCTAGAGTTAAATTGATAAATACCGTGTACGAATTTGTTTAACCCATTTGTTTTGGTTACTCGACAGCTCCGTTCTCGTGTAGCCTACATATTTCGTTTTTTTTTTAATTTGCTTACCGGGCTAAAGGTTAGCATGCTTAAAATACGTAAGTCTTTTTGTTCAACAAATTTGAGTAGATAACTCAGTTGTTTGCATCAGAGCGACAATTTTTGAGATAGTTATTAAAACTGTTTAAAGGTTGTCAAACGTTGTTTCTCGCTGTATATCCTTTAATTCGAGAGTTAAATTGATAAATACCGTGTACGAATGTGTTTAACCCATTTGTTTTGGTTACTCGACGGCTCCGTTCTCGTGTAGCCTACATATTGCGTTTTTTTTTAAATTTGCTTACCGGGCTAAAGGTTAGCATGCTTAAAATACGTAAGTCGTTTTGTTCAACAAATTTGAGTATATAACTCAGAAGTTGTTTGCATCAGAGCGACAATTTTTGAGATAGTTATTAAAACTGTTTAAAGGTTGTCAAACGTTGTTTCTCGTTGTATGTCCTTTATTTCTAGAGTTATATTGATAAATACCGTGTACGAATTTGTTTAACCCATTTGTTTTGGTTACTCGACGGCTCCGTTCTGGTGTAGCCTACATATTGCGTTTTTTTCTAATTTGCTTACCGGGCTAAAGGTTAGCATGCTTAAAATACGTAAGTCGTTTTGTTCAACAAATTTGAGTAGATAACTCAGCAGTTGTTTGCATCAGAGCGACAATTTTTGAGATAGTTATTAAAACTATTTAAAGGTTGTCAAACGATGTTTCTCGTTGTATATCCTTTAATTCTAGAGTTAAGTTGATAAATACCGTGTACGAATTTGTTTAACCTATTTGTTTTGGTTACTCGAAGGCTCCGTTCTCGTGTAGCCTACATATTGCGTTTTTTTTTTTAAATTTACTTACCGGGTAAAGGTTAGCATGCTTAAAATACGTAAGTCGTTTTGTTCAACAAATTTGAGTAGATAACTCAGCAGTTGTTTGCATCAGAGCGACAATTTTTGAGATAGTTATTAAAACTGTTTAAAGGTTGTCAAACGTTGTTTCTCGTTGTATATCCTTTAATTCGAGAGTTAAATTGATAAATACCGTGTACGAATTTGTTTAACCCATTTGTTTTGGTTACTCGACGGCTCCGTTCTCGTGTAGCCTACATATTGCGTTTTTTTTTTAAATTTACTTACCGGGTAAAGGTTAGCATGCTTAAAATACGTAAGTCGTTTTGTTCAACAAATTTGATTAGATAACTCAGCAATTGTTTGCATCAGGGCGACAGTTTTTGAGATAGTTATTAAAACTGTTTAAAGGTTGTCAAACGTTGTTTCTCGTTGTATATCCTTTAATTCTAGAGTTAAATCGATAAATACCGTGTACGAATTTGTTTAACCCATTTATTTTGGTTACTCGATGGCTCCGTTCTCGTGTAGCCTACATATTGCGTTTTTTCTAATTTGCTTACCGGGCTAAAGGTTAGCATGCTTAAAATACGTAAGTCGTTTTGTTCAACAAATTTGAGTAGATAACTCAGCAGTTGTTTGCAGCAGAGCGACAATTTTTGAGATAGTTATTAAAATTGTTTAAAGGGTGTCAAACGTTGTTTCTCGTTGTATATCCTTTAATTCTAGAGTTAAATTGATAAATACCGTGTACGAATTTGTTTAACCCATTTGTTTTGGTTACTCGACGGCTCCGTTCTCGTGTAGCCTACATATTTCGTTTTTTTTTTTAATTTGCTTACCGGGCTAAAGGTTAGCATGCTTAAAATACGTAAGTCTTTTTGTTCAACAAATTTGAGTAGATAACTCAGTTGTTTGCATCAGAGCGACAATTTTTGAGATAGTTATTAAAACTGTTTAAAGGTTGTCAAACGTTGTTTCTCGTTGTATATCCTTTAATTCTAGAGTTAAATTGATAAATAACGTGTACGAATTTGTTTAATCCATTTGTTTTGGTTACTCGACGGCTCCGTTCTCGTGTAGCCTACGTATTGCGTTTTTTTTTAATTTGCTTACCGGGCTAAAGGTTAGCATGCTTAAAATACGTAAGTCGTTTTGTTCAACAAATTTCAGTAGATAACTCAGCAGTTGTTTGCATCAGAGCGACAATTTTTGAGAAAGTTATTAAAACTGTTTAAAGGTTGTCAAACGTTGTTTCTCGTTGTATATCCTTTAATTCCAGAGTTAAATTGATAAATACCGTGTACCAATTTGTTTAACCCATTTGTTTTGGTTACTCGACGGCTCCGTTCTCGTGTAGCCTACATATTGCGTTTTTTTTTTACTTTGCTTACCGGGCTAAAGGTTAGCATGCTTAAAATACGTAAGTCGTTTTGTTCAACAAATTTGAGTAGATAACTCAGCAGTTGTTTGCATGAGAGCGACAATTTTTGAGAAAGTTATTAAAACTGTTTAAAGGTTGTCAAACGTTGTTTCTCGTTGTATATCCTTTAATTCTAGAGTTAAATTGATAAATACCGTTTACGAATTTGTTTAACCCATTTGTTTTGGTTACTCGACGGCTCCGTTCTCGTGTAGCCTACATATTGCGTTTTTTTAAATTTGCTTACCTGGCTAAAGGTTAGCATGCTTAAAACACGTATGTCATTTTGTTCAACAAATTTGAGTAGATAACTCAGCAGTTGTTTGCATCAGAGCGACAATTTTTGAAAAAGTTATTAAAACTGTTTAAAGGTTGTCAAACGTTGTTTCTCGTTGTATATCCTTTAATTCTAGAGTTAAATTGATAAATACCGTGTACGAATTTGTTTAACCCATTTGTTTTGGTTACTCGAAGGCTCCGTTCTCGTGTAGCCTACATATTGCGTTTTTTTTTTAATTTGCTTACCAGGCTAAAGGTTAGCATGCTTAAAATACGTAAGTCGTTTTGTTCAACAAATTTGAGTAGATAACTCAGCAGTTGTTTGCATCAGAGCGACAATTTTTGAGATAGTTATTAAAACTGTTTAAAGGTTGTCAAACGTTGTTTCTCGTTGTATATCCCTTAAATTCTAGAGTTAAATTGATAAATACCGTGTACGAATTTGTTTAAACCATTTGTTTTGGTTACTCGACGGCTCCGTTCTCGTGTAGCCTACGTATTGCGTTGTTTTTTAATTTGCTTACCGGGCTAAAGGTTAGCATGCTTAAAATACGTAAGTCGTTTTGTTCAACAAATTTGAGTAGATAACTCAGCATTTGTTTGCATCAGAGCGACAATTTTTGAGATAGTTATTAAAATTGTTTAAAGGTTGTCAAACGTTGTTTCTCGTTGTATATCCTTTAATTCTAGAGTTAAATTGATAAATACCGTGTACGAATTTGTTTAACCCATTTGTTTTGGTTACTCGACGGCTCCGTTCTCGTGTAGCCTACATATTGCGTTTTTTTTTTTAATTTGCTTACCGGGCTAAAGGTTAGCATGCTTAAAATACGTAAGTCGTTGTGTTCAACAAATTTGAGTAGATAACTCAGCAGTTGTTTGCATCAGAGCGACAATTTTTGAGATAGTTACTAAAACTGTTTAAAGGTTGTCAAACATGGGTTTCTCGTTGCATATCCTTTAATTCTAGAGTTAAATTGATAAATACCGTGAACGAATTTGTTTAACCCATTTGTTTTGGTTACTCGACGGCTCCGTTCTCGTGTAGCCTTCGTATTGCGTTTTTTTTTTAATTTGCTTACCGGGCTAAAGGTTAGCATGCTTAAAATACGTAAGTCGTTTTGTTCAACAAATTTGAGTAGATAACTCAGCAGTTGTTTGCATCAGAGCGACAATTTTTGAGAAAGTTATTAAAACTGTTTAAAGGTTGTCAAACGTTGTTTCTCGTTGTATATCCTTTAATTCTATAGTTAAATTGATAAATACCGTGTACGAATTTGTTTAACCCATTTGTTTTGGTTACTCGATGGCTCCGTTCTCGTGTAGCCTACATATTGCGTTTTTTTTTTATTTGCTTACCGGGCTAAAAGTTAGCATGCTTAAAATACGTAAGTCTTTTTGTTGAACAAATTTGAGTAGATAACTCAGCAGTTGTTTGAATCGTTCTCGTGTAGCCTACGTATTGCGTTTTTTTTTAATTTGCTTACCGGGCTAAAGGTTAGCATGCTTAAAATACGTAAGTCGTTTTGTTCAACAAATTTGAGTAGATAACTCAGCAGTTGTTTGCATCAGAGCGACAATTTTTTAGATAGTTATTAAAACTGTTTAAAGGTTGTCAAACGTTGTTTCTCGTTGTCGACAATTTTTGAGATGGTTATTAAAACTGTTTAAAGGTTGTCAAACGTTGTTTCTCGTTGTATATACTTTAATTCTAGAGTTGAATTGATAAATACCGTGTACGAATATGTTTAACCCATTTGTTTTGGTTACTCGACGGCTCCGTTCTCGTGTAGCCTACATATTGCGTTTTTTTTTTAATTTGCTTACCGGGCTAAAGGTTAGCATGCTTAAAATACGTAAGTCGTTTTGTTCAACAAATTTGAGTAGATAACTCAGCGGTTGTTTGCATCAGAGCGACAATTTTTGAGATAGTTATTAAAACTGTTTAAAGGTTGGCAAACGTTGTTTCTCGTTGTATATCCTTTAATTCTAGAGTTAAATTGATAAATACCGTGTACGAATTTGTTTAACCCATTTGTTTTGGTTACTCGACTGCTCCGTTCTCGTGTAGCCTACATATTGAGTTTTTTTTTTAATTTGCTTACCGGGGTAAATGTTAGCATGCTTAAAATACGTAAGTCTATTTGTTCAACAAATTTGAGTAGATAACTCAGCAGTTGTTTGCATCAGAGCGACAATTTTTGAGATAGTTATTACAACTGTTTAAAGGTTGTCAAACGTTGTTTCTCGTTGTATATCCTTTAATTCTAGAGTTAAATTGATAAATACCGTGTACGAATTTGTTTAACCCATTTGTTTTGGTTACTCGATGGCTCTGTTCTCGTGTAGCCTACGTATTGCGTTTTTTTTTAATTTGCTTACCGGGCTAAAGGTTAGCATGCTTAAAATACGTAAGTCATTTTCTTCAACAAATTTGAGTAGATAACTCAGCAGTTGTTTGCATCAGAGCGACAATTTTTGAGAAAGTTATTAAAATTGTTTAAAGGTTGTCAAACGTTGTTTCTCGTTGTATATCCTTTAATTCTAGGGTTAAATTGATAAATACCGTGTACGAATTTGTTTAACCCATTTGTTTTGGTTACTCGACGGCTCCGTTCTCGTGTAGCCTACATATTGCGTTTTTTTTTTAATTTGTTTACCGGGCTAAAGGTTAGCATGCTTAAAATACGTAAGTCGTTTTGTTCAACAAATTTGAGTAGATAACTCAGCAGTTGTTTGCATCAGAGCGACAATTTTTGAGAAAGTTATTAAAACTGTTTAAAGGTTGTCAAACGTTGTTTCTCGTTGTATATCCTTTAATTCTAGAGTTAAATTTATAAATACCGTGTACGAATTTGTTTAACCCATTTGTTTTGGTTACTCGACGGCTCCGTTCTCGTGTAGCCTACATATTGCGTTTTTTTTTAATTTGCTTACCGGGCTAAAAGTTAGCATGCTTAAAATACGTAAGTCGTTTTGTTCAACAAATTTGGGTAGATAACTCAGCAGTTGTTTGCATCAGAGCGACAAGTTTTGAAAAAGTTATTAAAACTGTTTAAAGGTTGTCAAACGTTGTTTCTCGTTGTATATCCTTTAATTCTAGAGTTAAATTGATAAATACCGTGTACGAATTTGTTTAACCCATTTGTTTTGGTTACTCGACGGCTCCGTTCTCGTGTAGCCTACATATTGCGTTTTTTTTTTAATTTGCTTACCGGACTAAAGGTTAGCATGCTTAAAATACGTAAGTCGTTTTGTTCAACAAATTTGAGTAGATAACTCAGCAGTTGTTTGCATCAGAGCGACAATTTTTGAGATAGTTATTAAAACTGTTTAAAGGTTGTCAAACGTTGTTTCTCGTTGTATATCCTTTAATTCTAGAGTTAAATTGATAAATACCGTGTACGAATTTGTTTAACCCATTTGTTTTGGTTACTCGACGGCTCCGTTCTCGTGTAGCCTACGTATTGTTTTTTTTTTTAATTTGCTTACCGGGCTAAAGGTTAGCATGCTTAAAATACGTAAGCCGTTTTGTTCAACAAATTTGAGTAGATAACTCAGCAGTTGCTTGCATCAGAGCGACAATTTTTGAGATAGCTATTAAAACTGTTTAAAGGTTGTCAAACCTTGTTTCTCGTTGAATATCCTTTAATTCTAGAGTTAAATTGGTAAATACCGTGTACGAATTTGTTTAACCCATTTGTTTTGGTTACTCGACGGCTCCGTTCTCGTGTAGCCTACATATTGCTTTTTTTTTTTAATTTGCTTACCGGGCTAAAGGTTAGCATGCTTAACATACGTAAGTCGTTGTGTTCAACAAATTTGAGTAGATAACTCAGCAGTTGTTTGCATCAGAGCGACAATTTTTGAGATAGTTATTAAAACTGTTTAAAGGTTGTCAAACATTGTTTCTCGTTGTATATCCTTTAATTCTAGAGTTAAATTGATAAATACCGTGTACGAATTTGTTTAACCCATTTGTTTTGGTTACTCGACGGCTCCGTTCTCGTGTAGCCTACGTATAGCGTTTTTTTTTTAATTTGCTTACCGGGCTAAAGGTTAGCATGCTTAAAATACGTAAGTCGTTTTGTTCAACAAATTTGAGTAGATAACTCAGCAGTTGTTTGCATCAGAGCGACAATTTTTGAGAAAGTTATTAAAATTGTTTAAAGGTTGTCAAACGTTGTTTCTCGTTGTATATCCTTTAATTCTAGAGTTAAATTGATAAATACCGTGTACGAATTTGTTTAACCCATTTGTTTTGGTTACTCGACGGCTCCGTTCTCGTGTAGCCTACATTTGCGTTTTTTTTTTTTTTAATTTGCTTACCGGGCTAAAGATTAGCATGCTTAAAATACGTAAGTCTTTTTGTTGAACAAATTTGAGTAGATAACTCAGCAGTTGTTTGCATCAGAGCGACAATTTTTGAGATAGTTATTAAAACTGTTTAAAGGTTGTCAAACTTTGTTTCTCGTTGTATATCCTTTAATTCTAGAGTTAAATTGATAAATACCGTGTACGAATTTGTTTAACCCATTTCTTTTGGTTACTCGACGGCTCCGTTCTCTTGTAGCCTATGTATTGCGTTTTTTTAATTTGCTTACCGGGCTAAAGGTTAGCATGCTTAAAATACGTAAGTCGTTTTGTTCAACAAATTTGAGTAGATAACTCAGCAGTTGTTTGCATCAGAGCGACAATTTTTGAGAAAGTTATTAAAACTGTTTAAAGGTTGTCAAACGTTCTTTCTCGTTGTATATCCTTTACTTCTAGAGTTAAATTGATAAATACCGTGTACGGATTTGTTTAACCCATTTGTTTTGGTAACTCGACGGCTCCGTTCTCGTGTAACCTACATATTGCGTTTTTTTTTAATTTGCTTACCGGGCTAAAGGTTAGCATGCTTAAAATACGTAAGTCGTTTTGTTCAACAAATTTGAGTAGATAACTCTGCAGTTGTTTGCATCAGAGCGACAATTTTTGAGATAGTTATTGAAACTGTTTAAAGGTTGTCAAACGTTCTTTCTCGTTGTATATCCTTTAATTCTAGAGTTAAATTGATAAACACCGTGTACGAATTTGTTTAACCCATTTGTTTTGGTTACTCGACGGCTCCGTTCTCGTGTAGCCTATATATTGCGTTTTTTTTTTATTTGCTTACCGGGCTAAAGGTTAGCATGCTTAAAATACGTAAGTCGTTTTGTTCAACAAATTTGAGTAGATAACTCAGCAGTTGTTTGCATCAGAGCGACAATTTTTGAGATAATTATTAAAACTGTTTAAAGGTTGTCAAACGTTGTTTCTCGTTGTATATCCTTTAATTCTAGAGTTAAATTGATAAATACCATGTACGGATTTGTTTAACCCATTTGTTTTGGTTACTCGACGGCTCCGTTCTCGTGTAGCCTACATATTGCGTTTTTTTTTTTAATTTGCTTACCGGGCTAAAGGTTAGCATGCTTAAAATACGTAAGTCGTTTTGTTCAACAAATTTGAGTAGATAACTCAGCAGTTGTTTGCATCAGAGCGACAATTTTTGAGATAGTTATTAAAACTGTTTAAAGGTTGTCAAACGTTGTTTCTCGTTGTCGACAATTTTTGAGATAGTTATTAAAACTGTTTAAAGGTTGTCAAACGTTGTTTCTCGTTGTATATCCTTTAATTCTAGAGTTGAATTGATAAATACCGTGTACGAATTTGTTTAACCCATTTGTTTTGGTTACTCGACGGCTCCGTTCTCGTTTAGCCTACATATTGCGTTTTTTTTTTAATTTGCTTACAGGGCTAAAGGTTAGCATGCTTAAAATACGTAAGTCGTTTTGTTCAACAAATTTGAGTAGATAACTCAGCAGTTGTTTGCATCAGAGCAACAATTTTTGAGATAGTTATTAAAACTGTTTAAATGTTGTCAAACGTTGTTTCTCGTTGTATATCCTTAAATTCTAGAGTTAAATTGATAAATGCCGTGTACGAATTTGCTTAACCCATTTGTTTTGGTTACTCGACGGCTCCGTTAACGTGTAGGCTACATATTGCGTTTTTTTTTAATTTGCTTACCGGGCTAAAGGTTAGCATGCTTAAAATACGTAAGTCGTTTTGTTCAACAAATTTGAGTAGATAACTCAGCAGTTGTTTGCATCAGAGCGACAATTTTTAAGATAGTTATTAAAACTTTTTAAAGGTTGTGAAACGTTCTTTCTCGTTGTATATCCTTTAATTCTAGAGTTAAATTGATAAATACCGTGTACGAATTTGTTTAACCCATTTGTTTTGGTTACTCGACGTCTCCGTTCTCGTGTAGCCTACATATTGCGTTTTTTTTTAATTTGCTTACCGGGCTAAAGGTTAGCATGCTTAAAATACGTAAGTCGTTTTGTTCAACAAATTTGAGTAGATAACTCAGCAGTTGTTTGCATGAGAGCGACAATTTTTGAGAAAGGTATTAAAACTGTTTAAAGGTTGTCAAACGTTGTTTCTCGTTGTATATCCTTTAATTCTAGAGTAAAATTGATAAATACCGTGTACGAATTTGTTTAACCCATTTGTTTTGGTTACTCGACGGCACCGTTCTCTTGTAGCCTACATATTGCGTTTATTTTTTTAATTTGCTTACCGGGCTAAAGGTTAGCATGCTTAAAATACGTAAGTCGTTTTGTTCAACAAACTTGAGTAGATAACTCAGCAGTTGTTTGCATCAGAGCGACAATTTTTGAGATAGTTATTAAAATTGTTTAAAGGTTGTCAAACGTTGTTTCTCGTTGTATATCCTTTAATTCTAGAGTAAATTGATAAATACCGTGTACGAATTTGTTTAACCCAAAACTGTTTAAAGGTTGTCAAACGTTGTTTCTCGTTGTATATCCTCTATTTATTTCTAGGGTTAAATTGATAAATACCGTGTACGAATTTGTTTAACCCATTTGTTTTGGTTACTCGACGGCTCCGTTCTCGTGTAGCCTACATATTGCGTTTTTTTATACTCAGTTGAGCAGAGCTCACAGAGTATATTAAGTTTGATTGGATAACGGTTGGTTGTACATATATAAAGGAATCGAGATAGATATAGACTTCCATATATCAAAATAATCAGGATCGAAAAAAAATTTGATTGAGCCATGTCCGTCCGTCCGTCCGTTAACACGATAACTTAATAAATTTTGAGGTATCTTGATGAAATTTGGTATGTAGGTTCCTGAGCACTCATCTCAGATCGCTATTTAAAATGAACGATATCGGACTATAACCACGCCCACTTTTTCGATATCGAAAATTTCAAAAACCGTAAAAATGCGATAATTCATTACTAAAGACCGATAAAGCGACGAAACTTGGTAAATGAGTTGAACTTATGACGCAAAATAGAAAATTAGTAAAATTTTGGACAATGGGCGTGGCACCGCCCACTTTTAAAAGAAGGTAATTTAAAACTTTTGCAAGCTGTAATTTGGCAGTCGTTGAAGATATCATGATGAAATTTAGCAGGAACGTTATTCTTATTACTATATGTACGCTTAATAAAAATTAGCAAAATCGGAGAAGGACCACGCCCACTTTTAAAAAAAATTTTTTTTTAAAGTAAAATTTTAACAACAAATTTAATATCTTTACAGTATATAAGTAAATTATATCAAGATTCAACTCCAGTAATGATATGGTGCAACAAAATACAAAAATAAAAGAAAATTAAAAAATGGGCGTGGCTCCGCCCTTTTTCATTTAATTTGTCTAGGATACTTTTAACGCCATAAGTCGAACAAAAATTGAATAATAGTCCGAAATCAGATAGCGAGGGATTTTCTCCGTTATTCTTCAAACTATGTTCAAATACAATTTCTGAACCCCTGGCAATTCTTTTCCAAGGATGCTTGAACCATGGGATATTTTTAGACTCTTGGAAGTTATGCTCAATAAATCCGGTATTTAAGTATGGTGACCGCAATGATATTCGCAACTACAGACCTATTGTTAAGCAGAGTACTCTGGCAAAACTATTCGATAGTATCCTTCATAGCAAATTGTTTCACTACATAGTCAAGGCTATTGTTGAGTGTCAGCATGGGTTTTTTCCTGGCAGGTCTACTTCTACCAATCTGGCTTTAGTCACTAGCCAAATTGTAGATGCCTTTGAGAACCATGCGCAACTAGACGTCATCTATACTGACTTCTCGAAAGCATTTGACAAGGTCGACCACTCTATACTCTTGCAAAAACTGGGGATGTACGGAGTGACCGGAAGTTTGCTGAAGTTCTTCTCAAGTTTCTTATCGAATAGAAAGCTTTTTGTGTCAATCGGAGCCAACCAGTCTACTGCGCTTATTAACGCTTGGTCTGGAATCCCACAGGGAACCCACTGTGGCCCTCTGTTGTTCCTAATTTTTATTAATGATCTACCTCAAAAATTCAAATTTGCTAAATGTTTAATGTTTGCAGACGACGTCAAACTCTTTCTAACCGTACGGGATACTTCCGACTGCATTAACTTGCAATATGATCTCGATTCTTTTAATGAATGGTGTTCAAGTAATAACCTACTTTTAAATACTAACAAATGCTGCGTGGTTTCCTATTCTAAAAGGGTCACTACCACCTTTTTCAACTACAAATTAAATGCTGGATCTTTAAACCGTTGTCGAGAGATAAAAGATCTGGGTGTAATGTTTGACAACCAACTTTCTTTTTCTGGTCACATCGACTTTATTATTTCCAAATCTTTTGCAATGGTTGGGTTTATTAGACGTAATTCCAGGGACTTCAAGGATCCGATGACTTTGAAGGCACTTTTTACGGCATTGGTAAGAAGTCGTCTGGAATATTGCTCGATTATATGGAGTCCATTCTATGAAGGTAGCTCACATAAAATTGAGAGAGTTCAAAGAATTTTCACCAAAATTGCTTTGCGTATGCTTCACTGGCCCGATGGCCTCCCATCATATATCAGCAGGCGTAAATTGCTCGGACTCCAGGCTTTGTATGACCGTAGAACTTGTATCTCACTCATGCTTGCCTATAACGTTATCAACGGTAATATAAACTGCCCTGATTTATCTAATTTATTCGTTTCATATATTCCACCACGTGATCTAAGGCACACCAGACTATTTGTTGAAGTAACTCATCGAACGAATTACGCGTTGAATGAACCCATATCCAAGGCTTTACACCTAGCAAATCGATATAGTGGTCTTCTTAACTTTAATAATAGCATTTATAAATTTAAGCTTGAACTTTTCTCTATTTTTAACTAGTCTGTAAGGAAGTTTGTACTTTTTAGACCGAAATATAAATAAATATAAATATAAATATAAAAATTAACCAATCCTTTTGAAATTTGGTAGGGGCATATATTTTATGGCGTTAACTGTTTTCTGTGAAAATGGGCGAAATCTGTTGATGTCACGCCCAGTTTTTATACACAGTCGTCCGTCTGTCCTTCCGCATGGCCGTTAACACGATAACTTGAGCAAAAATCGATATATCTTTACTAAACTCAGTTCACGTACTTATCTGAACTCACTTTATCTTGGTATGAAAAATGAACGAAATCCGACTATGACCACGCCCACTTTTTCGATATCGAAAATTACGAAAAATGAAAAAAATGCCATAATTCTATACCAAATACGAAAAAAGGGATGAAATATGTTAAGGTAATTGGATTGTTTTATTGACGCGAAATATAACTTAAGAAAAAACTTTATAAAATGGTTGTGACACCTACCATATTAAGTAGAAGAAAGTGAAAAAGTTCTGCAGGGCGAAATAAAATACCCTTAAAATCTTGGCAGGTATTACATATATAAATAAATTAGCGGTATCCAACAGATGATGTTCTGGGTCACCCTGGTCCACATTTTGGTCGATATCTGGAAAACGCCTTCACATATACAACTACCACCACTCCCTTTTAAAACTCTCATTAATACCTTTACTTTGATACCCATATCGTACAAACTCATTCTAGAGTCACCCCTGGTCCACCTTTATGGCGATATTTCGAAAAGGCGAACACCTATAGAACGAAGGCCCACTCCCTTTTAACAATACTCATTAACACCTTTCATTTGATACCCATATCGTACAAACAAAGTCTAGAGTCACCCCTGGTCCAGAAAGGCCCACTCCCTCTTAAAATACTCATTAACTCCTTTCGTTTGATACCCATATTGCACAAACGAATTCTAGAGTCACTTCTGGTCCACCTTTATGGCGATATCTCGAAAAGGGGTCCACCTATAGAACTAAGCCCACCTCCCTTTTAAAAATACTCATTAACACCTTTCATTTGATACCCATATCGTACAAACAAAGTCTAGAGTCACCCCTGGTCCACCTTTATTGCGATACCTCGAAAATGCGTCCACCTATAGAACTAAGGCCCACTCCCTCTTAAAATACTCATTAACTCCTTTCGTTTGATACCCATATTGCACAAACGAATTCTCGAGTCACCCCTGGCCCACCTTTATGGCGATATTTCGAAACGGCGTCCACCTGTAGAACTAAGGCTCACTCCCTTTTAAAATACTCATTAACACCTTTCGTTTGATGCCCATATTGTGCAAACAAATTCTAGGGTCACCCCTGGTCCAACTTTATGGCGATATCTCGAAACGGCTTCCACCTATGGAACTAAGGCATACTCCCTTTTAAAATACTCATTAACACCTTTCATTTGATACCCATATCGTACAAACGCATTCTAGAGTCAACCCTGATCCACCTTTATGGCTATATCCCTAAATGGCGTCCACCTATATAACTATGGCCCACTCCCTCATAAAATACTCTTTAATGCCTTTAATTTGATACACATGTCATACAAACACATTCCAGGGTTTCCCTCGGTTTATTTTCCTACATGGTTATTTTCCCTTATGTTGTCACCATAGCTCTCAACTGAGTATGTAATGTTCGGTTACACCCGAACTTAACCTTCCTTACTTGTTTTAATTTGCCTACCGGGCTAAAGGTTAGCATGCTTAAAATACGTAAGTCGTTTTGTTCAACAAATTTGAGTAGATAACTCAGCAGTTGTTTGCATCAGAGCGACAATTTTTGAGATAGTTATTAAAACTGTTTAAAGGTTGTCAAACGTTGTTTCTGGTTGTATATCCTTTAATTCTAGAGTTAAATTGATAAATACCGTGTAAGAATTTGTTTAACCCATTTGTTTTGGTTACTCGACGGCTCCGTTCTCGCGTAGCCTACATATTGCGTTTTTTTTTTAATTTGCTTACCGGGCTAAAGGTTAGCATGCTTAAAATAAGTAAGTCGTTTTGTTCAACAAATTTGAGTAGATAACTCAGCAGTTGTTTGCATCAGAGCGACAACTTTTGGGATAGTTATTAAAACTGTTTAAAGGTTGTCAAACGTTGTTTCTCGTTGTATATCCTTTAATTCTAGAGTTAAATTGATAAATACCGTGTACGAATTTGTTTAACCCATTTGTTTTGGTTACTCGACGGCTCCGTTCTCGTGTAGCCTACATATTGCGTTTTTTTTAATTTGCTTACCGGGCTAAAGGTTATCATGCTTAAAATACGTAAGTCGTTTTGTTCAACAAATTTGAGTAGATAACTCAGCAGTTGTTTGCATCAGAGCTACAATTTTTGAGATAGTTATTAAAGCTATTTAAAGGTTGTCAAACGATGTTTCTCGTTGTATATCCTTTATTTCTAGAGTTAAATTGATAAATACCGTGTACGAATTTGTTTAACCCACACCCGAACTTAACCTTCCTTACTTGTTTTAATTTGCTTACCGGGCTAAAGGTTAGCATGCTTAAAATACGTAAGTCGTTTTGTTCAAAAATTTGAGTAGATAACTCAGCAGTTGTTTGCATCAGAGCGACAATTTTTGAGATAGTTATTAAAACTGTTTAAAGGTTGTCAAATGTTGTTTCTCGTTGTATATCCTTTAATTCTAGAGTTAAATTGATAAATACCGTGTACGAATTTGTTTAACCCATTTGTTTTGGTTACTCGACGGCTCCGTTCTCGCGTAGCCTACATATTGCGTTTTTTTTTTTAATTTGCTTACCGGGCTAAAGGTTAGCATGCTTAAAATACGTAAGTCGTTTTGTTCAACAAATTTGAGTAGATAACTCAGCAGTTGTTTGCATCAGAGCGACAACTTTTGAGATAGTTACTAAAACTGTTTAAAGGTTGTCAAACGATGTTTCTCGTTGTATATCCTTTATTTCTAGAGTTAAATTGATAAATACCGTGTAAGAATTTGTTTAACCCATATGTTTTGGTTACTCGACGGCTCCGTTCTCGTGTAGCCTACATATTGCGTTTTTTTTTTAGTTTGCTTACCGGGCTAAAGCTTAGCATGCTTAAAATACGTAAGTCGTTTTGTTCAACAAATTTCAGTAGATAACTCAGCAGTTGTTTGCATCAGGGCGACAATTTTTGAGATAGTTATTAAAACTGTTTAAAGGTTGTCAAACGTTGTTTCTCGTTGTATATCCTTTAATTCTAGAGTTAAATTGATAAATACCGTGTACGAATTTGTTTAACCCATTTGTTTAGGTTACTCGACGGCTCCGTTCTCGTGTAGCCTCAATATTGCGTTTTTTTTAAATTTGCTTACCGGACTAAAGCTTAGCATGCTTAAAATACGTAAGTCGTTTTGTTCAACAAATTTGAGTAGATAACTCAGCAGTTGTTTGCATCAGAGCGACAATTTTTGAGATAGTTATTAAAACTGTTTAAAGGTTGTCAAACGTTGTTTCTCGTTGTATATCCTTTAATTCTAGAGTTAAATTGATAAATACCGTGTACGAAGTTGTTTAACCCATTTGTTTTGGTTACTCGACGGCTCCGTTCTCGTGTAGCCTACATATTGCGTTTTTTTTTTAATTTGCCTACCGGGCTAAAGGTTAGCATGCTTAAAACACGTAAGTTGTTTTGTTCAACAAATTTGGGTAGATAACTCAGCAGTTGTTTGCATCAGAGCGACAATTTTTGAGATAGTTATTAAAACTGTTTAAAGGTTGTCAAACGTTGTTTCTCGTTGTATATCCTTTAATTCTAGAGTTAAATTGATAAATACCGTGTACGAATTTGTTTAACCCATTTGTTTAGGTTACTCGACGGCTCCGTTCTCGTGTAGCCTCAATATTGCGTTTTTTTTAAATTTGCTTACCGGACTAAAGCTTAGCATGCTTAAAATACGTAAGTCGTTTTGTTCAACAAATTTGAGTAGATAACTCAGCAGTTGTTTGCATCAGAGCGACAATTTTTGAGATAGGTTTTAAAACTGTTTAAAGGTTGTCAAACGTTGTTTCTCGTTGTATATCCTTTAATTCTAGAGTTAAATTGATAAATACCGTGTACGAAGTTGTTTAACCCATTTGTTTTGGTTACTCGACGGCTCCGTTCTCGTGTAGCCTACATATTGCGTTTTTTTTTTAATTTGCCTACCGGGCTAAAGGTTAGCATGCTTAAAACACGTAAGTCGTTTTGTTCAACAAATTTGAGTAGATAACTCAGCAGTTGTTTGCATCAGAGCGACAATTTTTGAGATAGTTATTAAAACTGTTTAAAGGTTGTCAAACGTGGTTTCTCGTTGTATATCCTTTAATTCTAGAGTTAAATTGATAAATACCGTGTACGAATTTGTTTAACCCATTTGTTTTGGTTACTCGGCGGCTCCGTTCTCGTGTAGCCTACATATTGCGTTTTTTTTAATTTTCTTACCGGGCTAAAGGTTAGCATGCTTAAAATACGTAAGTCGTTTTGTTCAACAAATTTGAGTAGATAACTCAGCAGTTGTTTGCATCACAGCGACAATTTTTGAGATAGTTATTAAAACTGTTTAAAGGTTGTCAAACGTTATTTCTCGTTGTATATCCTTTAATTCTAGAGTTAAATTGATAAATACCGTGTACGAATTTGTTTAACCCATTTGTTTTGGTTACTCGACGGCTCCGTTCTCGTGTAGCCTACATATTGCGTTTTTTTTAATTTGCTTACCGGGCTAAAGGTTAGCATGCTTAAAATACGTAAGTCGTTTTGTTCAACCAATATGAGTAGATAACTCAGCAGTTGTTTGCATCAGAGCGACAATTTTTGAGATAGTTATTAAAACTGTTTAAAGGTTGCCAAACGTTGTTTCTCGTTGTATATCCTTTAATTCTAGAGTGAAATTGATAAATACCGTGTACGAATTTGTTTAACCCATTTGTTTTGGTTACTCGACGGCTCCGTTCTCGTGTAGCCTACATATTGCGTTTTTTTTAATTTGCTTACAGGGCTAAAGGTTAGCATGCATAAAATACGTAAGTCGTTTTGTTCAACAAATTTGAGTAGATAACTCAGCAGTTGTTTGCATCAGAGCTACAATTTTTGAGATAGTTATTAAAACTGTTTAAAGGTTGTCAAACGTTGTTTCTCGTTGTATATCCTTTAATTTTAGAGTTAAATTGATAAATACCGTGTACGAATTTGTTTAACCCATTTGTTTTGGTTACTCGACGGCTCCGTTCTCGTGTAGCCTACATATTGCGTTTTTTTTTTTTAATTTTCTTACCGGGCTAAAGGTTAGCATGCTTAAAATACGTAAGTCGTTTTGTTCAACAAATTTGAGTAGATAACTCAGCAGTTGTTTGCATCACAGCGACAATTTTTGAGATAGTTATTAAAACTGTTTAAAGGTTGTCAAACGTTATTTCTCGTTGTATATCCTTTAATTCTAGAGTTAAATTGATAAATACCGTGTACGAATTTGTTTAACCCATTTGTTTTGGTTACTCGACGGCTCCGTTCTCGTGTAGCCTACATATTGCGTTTTTTTTTTTAATTTGCTTACCGGGCTAAAGGTTAGCATGCTTAAAATACGTAAGTCGTTTTGTTCAACAAATTTGAGTAGATAACTCAGCAGTTGTTTGCATCAGAGCACAATTTTTGAGATAGTTATTAAAACTGTTTAAAGGTTGTCAAACGTTGTTTCTCGTTGTATATCCTTTAATTTTAGAGTTAAATTGATAAATACCGAGTACGAATTTGTTTAACCCATTTGTTTTGGTTACTCGACGGCTCCGTTCTCGTGTAGCCTACATATTGCGTTTTTTTTAATTTGCTTACCGGTCTAAAGGTTAGCATGCTTAAAATACGTAAGTCGTTTTGTTCAACAAATATGAGTAGATAACTCAGCAGTTGTTTGCATCAGAGCGACAATTTTTGAGATAGTTATTAAAACTGTTTAAAGGTTGTCAAACGTTGTTTCTCGTTGTATATCCTTTAATTCTAGAGTTAAATTGATAAATACCGTGTACGAATTTGTTTAACCCATTTGTTTTGGTTACTCGACGGCTCCGTTCTCGTGTAACCTACATATTGCGTTTTTTTTAATTTGCTTACAGGGCTAAAGGTTAGCATGCATAAAATACGTAAGTCGTTTGGTTCAACAAATTTGAGTAGATAACTCAGCAGTTGTTTGCCTCAGAGCTACAATTTTTGAGATAGTTATTAAAACTATTTAAAGGTTGTCAAACGATGTTTCTCGTTGTATATCCTTTATTTCTAGAGTTAAATTGATAAATACCGTGTACGAATTTGTTTAACCCATATGTTTTGGTTACTCGACGGCTCCGTTCTCGTGTAGCCTACATATTGGGTTTTTTTTTTTAATTTGCTTACCGGGCTAAAGGTTAGCATGCTTAAAATACGTAAGTCGTTTTGTTCAACAAATTTGAGTAGATAACTCAGCAGTTGTTTGCATCAGGGCGACAATTTTTGAGATAGTTATTAAAACTGTTTAAAGGTTGTCAAACGTTGTTTCTCGTTGTATATCCTTTAATTCTAGAGTTATATCGATAAATACCATGTACGAATTTGTTTAACCCATTTGTTTTGGTTACTCGACGGCTCAGTTCTGGTGTAGCCTACATAATGCGTTTTTTTTTAATTTGCTTACCGGGCTAAAGGTTAGCATGCTTAAAATACGTAAGTCGTTTTGTTCAACAAATTTGAGTAGATAACTCAGCAGTTGTTTGCATCAGAGCACAATTTTTGAGATAGTTATTAAAACTGTTTAAAGTTTGTCAAACGTTGTTTCTCGTTGTATATCCTTTAATTTTAGAGTTAAATTGATAAATACCGCGTACGAATTTGTTTAACCCATTTGTTTTGGTTACTCGACGGCTCCGTTCTCGTGTAGCCTACATATTGCGTTTTTTTTTTTTAATTTGCTTACCGGGCTAAAGGTTAGCATGCTTAAAATACGTAAGTCGTTTTGTTCAACAAATATGAGTAGATAAGTCAGCAGTTGTTTGCATCAGAGCGACAATTTTTGAGATAGTTATTAAAACTGTTTAAAGGTTGTCAAACGTTGTTTCTCGTTTTATATCCTTTAATTCTAGAGTTAAATTGATAAATACCGTGTACGAAGTTGTTTAACCCATTTGTTTTGGTTACTCGACGGCTCCGTTCTCGTGTAGCCTACATATTGCGTTTCTTTAATTTGCTTACCGGGCTAAAGGTTAGCATGCTTAAAATACGTAAGTCGTTTTGTTCAACAAATTTGAGTAGATAACTCGGCAGTTGTTTGCATCAGAGCGACAATTTTTGAGATAGTTATTAAACCTGTTTAAAGGTTGTCAAACGTTGTTTCTCGTTGTATATCTTTTAATTCGAGAGTTAAATTGATAAATACCGTGTACGAATTTGTTTAACCCATTTGTTTTGGTTACTCGACGGCTCCGTTCTCGTGTAGCCTACATATTGCGTTTTTTTTTTTAATTTGCTTACCGGGCTAAAGGTTAGCATGCTTAAAATACGTAAGTCGTTTTGTTCAACAAATATGAGTAGATAAGTCAGCAGTTGTTTGCATCAGAGCGACAATTTTTGAGATAGTTATTAAAACTGTTTAAAGGTTGTCAAACGTTGTTTCTCGTTTTATATCCTTTAATTCTAGAGTTAAATTGATAAATACCGTGTACGAAGTTGTTTAACCCATTTGTTTTGGTTACTCGACGGCTCCGTTCTCGTGTAGCCTACATATTGCGTTTCTTTAATTTGCTTACCGGGCTAAAGGTTAGCATGCTTAAAATACGTAAGTCGTTTTGTTCAACAAATTTGAGTAGATAACTCGGCAGTTGTTTGCATCAGAGCGACAATTTTTGAGATAGTTATTAAAACTGTTTAAAGGTTGTCAAACGTTGTTTCTCGTTGTATATCCTTTAATTCTAGAGTGTAAATTCATAAATACCGTGTACGAATTTGTTTAACCCATTTGTTTTGGTTACTCGACGGCTCCGTTCTCGTGTAGCCTACATATTGCGTTTTTTTTTTAATTTGCTTACCGGGCTAAAGGTTAGCATGCTTAAAATACGTAAGTCGTTTTGTTCAACAAATTTGAGTAGATAACTCAGCAGTTGTTTGCATCAGAGCGACAATTTTTGAGATAGTTATTAAAACTGTTTAAAGGTTGTCAAACGTTGTTTCTCGTTGTATATCCTTTAATTCTAGAGTTAAATTGATAAATACCGTGTACGAATTTGTTTAACCCATTTGTTTTGGTTACTCGACGGCTCCGTTCTCGCGTAGCCTACATATTGCGTTTTTTTTTAATTTGCTTACCGGGCTAAAGGTTAGCATGCTTAAAATACGTAAGTCCTTTTGTTCAACAAATTTGAGTAGATAACTCAGCAGTTGTTTGCATCAGAGCGACAATTTTTGAGATAGTTATTAAAACTGTTTAAAGGTTGTCAAACGTTGTTTCTCGTTATATATCCTTTAATGCTAGAGTTAAATTGATAAATACCGTGTACGAATTTGTTTAACCCATTTGTTTTGGTTACTCGGCGGCTCCGTTCTCGTGTAGCCTACATATTGCGTTTTTTTTAATTTGCTTACCGGGTAAAGGTTAGCATGCTTAAAATACGTAAGTCGTTTTGTTCAACAAATTTGAGTAGATAACTCAGCAGTTGTTTGCATCAGAGCGACAATTTTTGAGACAGTTATTAAAACTGTTTAAAGGTTGTCAAACGTTGTTTCTCGTTGTATATCCTTTAATTCTAGAGTTAAATTGATAAATACCGTGTACGAATTTGTTTAACCCATTTGTTTTGGTTACCCGGCGGCTCCGTTCTCGTGTAGCCTACATATTGCGTTTTTTTTAATTTTCTTACCGGGCTAAAGGTTAGCATGCTTAAAATACGTAAGTCGTTTTGTTCAACAAATTTGAGTAGATAACTCAGCAGTTGTTTGCATCACAGCGACAATTTTTGAGATAGTTATTAAAACTGTTTAAAGGTTGTCAAACGTTGTTTCTCGTTGTATATCCTTTAATTCTAGAGTTAAATTGATAAATACCGTGTACGAATTTGTTTAACCCATTTGTTTTGGTTACTCGACGGCTCCGTTCTCGTGTAGCCTACATATTGCGTTTTTTTTTTTAATTTGCTTACCGGGCTAAAGGTTAGCATGCTTAAAATACGTAAGTCGTTTTGTTCAACAAATTTGAGTAGATAACTCAGCAGTTGTTTGCATCAGAGCACAATTTTTGAGATAGTTATTAAAACTGTTTAAAGGTTGTCAAACGTTGTTTCTCGTTGTATATCCTTTAATTTTAGAGTTAAATTGATAAATACCGTGTACGAATTTGTTTAACCCATTTGTTTTGGTTACTCGACGGCTCCGTTCTCGTGTAGCCTACATATTGCGTTTTTTTTAATTTGCTTAACGGGCTAAAGGTTAGCATGCTTAAAATACGTAAGTCGTTTTGTTCAACAAATATGAGTAGATAACTCAGCAGTTGTTTGCATCAGAGCGACAATTTTTGAGATAGTTATTAAAACTGTTTAAAGGTTGTCAAACGTTGTTTCTCGTTGTATATCCTTTAATTCTAGAGTTAGATTGATAAATACCGTGTACGAATTTGTTTAACCCATTTGTTTTGGTTACTCGACAGCTCCGTTCTCGTGTAACCTACATATTGCGTTTTTTTTAATTTGCTTACAGGGCTAAAGGTTAGCATGCATAAAATACGTAAGTCGTCTTGTTCAACAAATTTGAGTAGATAACTCAGCAGTTGTTTGCCTCAGAGCTACAATTTTTGAGATAGTTATTAAAACTATTTAAAGGTTGTCAAACGATGTTTCTCGTTGTATATCCTTTATTTCTAGAGTTAAATTGATAAATACCGTGTACGAATTTGTTTAACCCATATGTTTTGGTTACTCGACGGCTCCGTTCTCGTGTAGCCTACATATTGTGTTTTTTTTTTAATTTGCTTACCGGGCTAAAGGTTAGCATGCTTAAAATACGTAAGTCGTTTTGTTCAACAAATTTGAGTAGATAACTCAGCAGTTGTTTGCATCAGGGCGACAATTTTTGAGATAGTTATTAAAACTGTTTAAAGGTTGTCAAACGTTGTTTCTCGTTGTATATCCTTTAATTCTAGAGTTATATCGATAAATACCATGTACGAATTTGTTTAACCCATTTGTTTTGGTTACTCGACGGCTCAGTTCTGGTGTAGCCTACATAATGCGTTTTTTTTAAATTTGTTTACCGGGCTAAAGGTTAACATGCTTAAAATACGTAAGTCGTTTTGTTCAACAAATTTGAGTAGATAACTCAGCAGTTGTTTGCATTAGAGCACAATTTTTGAGATAGTTATTAAAACTGGTTAAAGGTTGTCAAACGTTGTTTCTCGTTGTATATCCTTTAATTTTAGAGTTAAATTGATAAATACCGTGTACGAATTTGTTTAACCCATTTGTTTTGGTTACTCGACGGCTCCGTTCTCGTGTAGCCTACATATTGGGTTTTTTTTAATTTGCTAAAGGTTAGCATGCTTAAAATACGTAAGTCGTTTTGTTCAACAAATTTGAGTAGATAACTCGGCAGTTGTTTGCATCAGAGCGACAATTTTTGAGATAGTTATTAAAACTGTTTAAAGGTTGTCAAACGTTGTTTCTCGTTGTATATCTTTTAATTCGAGAGTTAAATTGATAAATACCGTGTACGAATTTGTTTAACCCATTTGTTTTGGTTACTCGACGGCTCCGTTCTCGTGTAGCCTACATATTGCGTTTTTTTTTTAATTTGCTTACCGGGCTAAAGGTTAGCATGCTTAAAATACGTAAGTCGGTTTGTTCAACAAATTTGAGTAGATAACTCAGCAGTTGTTTGCATCAGAGCGACAATTTTTGAGATAGTTATTAAAACTGTTTAAAGGTTGTCAAACGTTGTTTCTCGTTGTATATCCTTTATTTCTAGAGTTAAATTGATAAATACCGTGTACGAATTTGTTTAATCCATTTGTTTTGGTTACTCGACGGCTCCGTTCTCGTGTAGCCTACATATTGCGTTTTTTTTTTTAATTTGCTTACCGGGCTAAAGGTTAGCATGTTTAAAATACGCAAGCCGTTTTGTTCAACAAATTTGAGTAGATAACTCAGCAGTTGTTTGCATCAGAGCGACAATTTTTGAGATAGTTATTAAAACTGTTTAAAGGTTGTCAAACGTTGTTTCTCGTTGTATATCCTTTAATTCTAGAGTTAGATTGATAAATACCGTGTACGAATTTGTTTAACCCATTTGTTTTGGTTACTGGAAGGTTCCGTTCTCGTGTAGCCTACATATTGCGTTTTTTTTTTTATTTGCTTACCGGGCTAAAGGTTAGCATGCTTAAAATACGTAAGTCGTTTTGTTCAACAAATTTGAGTAGATAACTCAGCAGTTGTTTGCATCAGAGCGATAATTTTTGAGATAGTTATTAAAACTGTTTAAAGGTTGTCAAATGTTGTTTCTCTTTGTATATCCTTTAATTCGAGAGTTAAATTGATAAATACCGTGTACGAATTTGTTTAACCCATTTGTTTTGGTTACTCGACGGCTCCGTCCTCGTGTAGCCTACATATTGCGTTTTTTTTTTAATTTGCTTACCGGGCTAAAGTTAGCATGCTTAAAATACGTAAGTCGTTTTGTTCAACAAATTTGATTAGATAACTCAGCAGTTGTTTGCATCAGAGCGACAATTTTTGAGGTAGTTATTAAAACTGTTTAAAGGTTGTCAAACGTTGTTTCTCGTTGTATATCCATTATTTCTAGAGTTATATTGATAAATACCGTGTCCGAATTTGTTTAACCCATTTGTTTTGGTTACTCGACGGCTCCGTTCTGGTGTAGCCTACATATTGCGTTTTTTTTTTAATTTGCTTGCCGGGCTAAAGGTTAGCATGCTTAAAATACGTAAGTCGTTTTGTTCAACAAATTTGAGTAGATAACTCAGCAGTTGTTTGCATCAGAGCGACAATTTTTGAGATAGTTATTAAAATTATTTAAAGGTTGTCAAATGATGTTTCTCGTTGTATATCCTTTAATTCCAGAGTTAAATTGATAAATACCGTGTACGAATTTGTTTAACCCATTTGTTTTGGTTACTCGACGGCTCCGTTCTCGTGTAGCCTACATATTGCTTTTTTTTTTAATTTACTTACCGGGCTAAAGGTTAGCATGCTTAAAATACGTAAGTCGTTTTGTTCAACAAATTTGAGTAGATAACTCAGCAGTTGTTTGCATCAGAGCGACAATTTTTGAGATAGTTATTAAAATTATTTAAAGGTTGTCAAATGATGTTTCTCGTTGTATATCCTTTAATTCCAGAGTTAAATTGATAAATACCGTGTACGAATTTGTTTAACCCATTTGTTTTGGTTACTCGACGGCTCCGTTCTCGTGTAGCCTACATATTGCTTTTTTTTTTAATTTACTTACCGGGCTAAAGGTTAGCATGCTTAAAATACGTAAGTCGTTTTGTTCAACAAATTTGAGTAGATAACTCAGCAGTTGTTTGCATCAGAGCGACAATTTTTGAGAAAGTTATTAAAACTGTTTAAAGGTTGTCAAACGTTGTTTCTCGTTGTATATCCTTTAATTCTAGAGTTAAATTGATAAATACCGTGTACGAATTTGTTTAACCCATTTGTTTTGGTTACTCGACGGCTCCGTTCTCGTGTAGCCTACATATTGCGTTTTTTTTTAATTTGCTTACCGGGCTAAAGGTTAGCATGCTTAAAATACGTAAGTCGTTTTGTTCAACAAATTTGAGTAGATAACTCAGCAGTTGTTTGCATCAGAGCGACAATTTTTGAGAAAGTTATTAAAACTGTTTAAAGGTTGTCAAACGTTGTTTCTCGTTGTATATCCTTTAATTCTAGAGTTAAATTGATAAATACCGTGTACGAATTTGTTTAACCCATTTGTTTTGGTTACTCGACGGCTCCGTTCTCGTGTAGCCTACGTATTGCGTTTTTTTTTAATTTGCTTACCGGGCTAAAGGTTAGCATGCTTAAAATACGTAAGTCGTTTTGTTCAACAAATTTGAGTAGATAACTCAGCAGTTGTTTGCATCAGAGCGACAATTTTTGAGAAAGTTCTTAAAACTGTTTAAAGGTTGTCAAACGTTGTTTCTCGTTGTATATCCTTTAATTCTAGAGTTAAATTGATAAATACCGTGTAGGAATTTGTTTAACCCATTTGTTTTGGTTACTCGACGGCTCCGTTCTCGTGTAGCCTACATATTGCGTTTTTTTTTTTACTTTGCTTACCGGGCTAAAGGTTAGCATGCTTAAAATACGTAAGTCGTTTTGTTCAACAAATTTGAGTAGATAACTCAGCAGTTGTTTGCATCAGAGCGACAATTTTTGAGAAAGTTATTAAAACTGTTTAAAGGTTGTCAAACGTTGTTTCTCGTTGTATATCCTTTAATTCTAGAGTTAAATTGATAAATACCGTGTACGAATTTGTTTAACCCATTTGTTTTGGTTACTCGACGGCTCCGTTCTCGTGTAGCCTACATATTGCGTTTTTTTTTAATTTGCTTACCGGGCTAAAGGTTAGCATGCTTAAAATACGTAAGTCGTTTTGTTCAACAAATTTGAGTAGATAACTCAGCAGTTGTTTGCATCAGAGCGACAATTTTTGAGATAGTTATTAAAACTGTTTAAAGGTTGTCAAACGTTGTTTCTCTTTGTATATCCTTTATTTCTAGAGTTATATTGATAAATACCGTGTACGAATTTGTTTAACCCATTTGTTTTGGTTACTCGACGGCTCCGTTCTGGTGTAGCCTACATATTGCGTTTTTTTTTTTTAATTTGCTTGCCGGGCTAAAGGTTAGCATGCTTAAAATACGTAAGTCGTTTTTTTCAACAAATTTGAGTAGATAACTCAGCAGTTGTTTGCATCAGAGCGACAATTTTTGAGATAGTTATTAAAATTATTTAAAGGTTGTCAAACGATGTTTCTCGTTGTATATCCTTTAATTCCAGAGTTAAATTGATAAATACCGTGTACGAATTTGTTTAACCCATTTGTTTTGGTTACTCGACGGCTCCGTTCTCGTGTAGCCTACATATTGCTTTTTTTTATTTACTTACCGGGCTAAAGGTTAGCATGCTTAAAATACGTAAGTCGTTTTGTTCAACAAATTTGATTAGATAACTCAGCAATTGTTTGCATCAGGGCGACAGTTTTTGAGATAGTTATTAAAACTGTTTAAATGTTGTCAAACGTTGTTTCTCGTTGTATATCCTTTAATTCTAGAGTTAAATCGATAAATACCGTGTACGAATTTGTTTAACTCATTTATTTTGGTTACTCGACGGCTCCGTTCTCGTGTAGCCTACATATTGCGTTTTTTTCTAATTTGCTTACCGGGCTAAAGGTTAGCATGCTTAAAATACGTAAGTCGTTTTGTTCAACAAATTTGAGTAGATAACTCAGCAGTTGTTTGCATCAGAGCGACAATTTTTGAGATAGTTATTAAAACTGTTTAAAGGGTGTCAAACGTTGTTTCTCGTTGTATATCCTTTAATTCCAGAGTTAAATTGATAAATACCGTGTACGAATTTGTTTAACCCATTTGTTTTGGTTACTCGACGGCTCCGTTCTCGTGTAGCCTACATATTGCTTTTTTTTTATTTACTTACCGGGCTAAAGGTTAGCATGCTTAAAATACGTAAGTCGTTTTGTTCAACAAATTTGATTAGATAACTCAGCAATTGTTTGCATCAGGGCGACAGTTTTTGAGATAGTTATTAAAACTGTTTAAATGTTGTCAAACGTTGTTTCTCGTTGTATATCCTTTAATTCTAGAGTTAAATTGATAAATACCGTGTACGAATATGTTTAACCCATTTGTTTTGGTTACTCGACGGCTCCGTTCTCGTGTAGCCTACATATTACGTTTTTTTTTAATTTGCTTACCGGGCTAAAGGTTAGCATGCTTAAAATACGTAAGTCTTTTTGTTCAACAAATTTGAGTAGATAACTGAGTTGTTTGCATCAGAGCGACAATTTTTGAGATAGTTATTAAAACTGTTTAAAGGTTGTCAAATGTTGTTTCTCGTTGTATATCCTTTAATTCTAGAGTTAAATTGATAAATACCGTGTACGAATTTGTTTAACCCATTTGTTTTGGTTACTCGACGACTCCGTTCTCGTCTAGCCTACGTATTGCGTTTTTTTTTAATTTGCTTACCGGGCTAAAGGTTAGCATGCTTAAAATACGTAAGTCGTTTTGTTCAACAAATTTCAGTAGATAACTCAGCAGTTGTTTGCATCAGAGCGACAATTTTTGAGAAAGTTATTAAAACTGTTTAAAGGTTGTCAAACGTTGTTTCTCGTTGTATATCCTTTAATTCTAGTGTTAAATTGATAAATACCGTGTACGAATTTGTTTAACCCATTTGTTTTGGTTACTCGACGGCTCCGTTCTCGTGTAGCCTACATATTGCGTTTTTTTTTAGTTTGATTACCGGGCTAAAAGTTAGCATGCTTAAACTACGTAAGTCGTTTTGTTCAACAAATTTGAGTAGATAACTCAGCAGTTGTTTGCATCAGAGCGACAATTTTTGAGATAGTTATTAAAACTGTTTAAAGGTTGTCAAACGTTGTTTCTCGTTGTATATCCTTTAATTCTAGTGTTAAATTGATAAATACCGTGTACGAATTTGTTTAACCCATTTGTTTTGGTTACTCGACGACTCCGTTCTCGTGTAGCCTACATATTGCGTTTTTTTTTAGTTTGATTACCGGGCTAAAGGTTAGCATGCTTAAACTACGTAAGTCGTTTTGTTCAACAAATTTGAGTAGATAACTCAGCAGTTGTTTGCATCAGAGCGACAATTTTTGAGAAAGTTATTAAAACTGTTTAAAGGTTGTCAAACGTTGTTTCTCGTTGTATATCCTTTAATTCTAGAGTTATATCGATAAATACCATGTACGAATTTGTTTAACCCATTTGTTTTGGTTACTCGACGGCTCAGTTCTGGTGTAGCCTACATAATGCGTTTTTTTTTTTAATTTGCTTACCGGGCTAAAGGTTAGCATGCTTAAAATACGTAAGTCGTTTTGTTCAACAAATTTGAGTAGATAACTCAGCAGTTGTTTGCATCAGAGCGACAATTTTTGAGATAGTTATTAAAACTCTTTAAAGGTTGTCAAACGTTGTTTCTCGTTGTATATCCTTTAATTCTAGAGTTAAATTGATAAATGCCGTGTACGAATTTGTTTAACCCATTTGTTTTGGTTACTCGACGGCTCCGTTCTCGTGTAGTCTACATATTGCGTTTTTTTTAATTTGCTAAAGGTTAGCATGCTTAAAATACGTAAGTCGTTTTGTTCAACAAATTTGAGTAGATAACTCGGCAGTTGTTTGCATCAGAGCGACAATTTTTGAGATAGTTATTAAAACTGTTTAAAGGTTGTCAAACGTTGTTTCTCGTTGTATATCCTTTAATTCGAGAGTTAAATTGATAAATACCGTGTACGAATTTGTTTAACCCATTTGTTTTGGTTACTCGACGGCTCCGTTCTCGTGTAGCCTACATATTGCGTTTTTTTTTTATTTGCTTACCGGGCTAAAGGTTAGCATGCTTAAAATACGTAAGTCGGTTTGTTCAACAAATTTGAGTAGATAACTCAGCAGTTGTTTGCATCAGAGGGACAATTTTTGAGATAGTTATTAAAACTGTTTAAAGGTTGTCAAACGTTGTTTCTCGTTGTATATCCTATATTTCTAGAGTTAAATTGATAAATACCGTGTACGAATTTGTTTAATCCATTTGTTTTGGTTACTCGACGGCTCCGTTCTCGTGTAGCCTACATATTGCGTTTTTTTTTTTAATTTGCTTACCGGGCTAAAGGTTAGCATGTTTAAAATACGCAAGCCGTTTTGTTCAACAAATTTGAGTAGATAACTCAGCAGTTGTTTGCAGCAGAGCGACAATTTTTGAGATAGTTATTAAAACTGTTTAAAGGTTGTCAAACTTTGTTTCTCGTTGTATATCCTTTAATTCTAGAGTTAGATTGATAAATACCGTGTACTAATTTGTTTAACCCATTTGTTTTGGTTACTGGACGGCTCCGTTCTCGTGTAGCCTACATATTGCGTTTTTTTTTAATTTGCTTACCGGGCTAAAGGTTAGCATGCTTAAAATACGTAAGTCGTTTTGTTCAACAAATTTGAGTAGATAACTCAGCAGTTGTTTGCATCAGAGCGACAATTTTTGAGATAGTTATTAAAACTGTTTACAGGTTGTCAAACGTTGTTTCTCGTTGTATATCCTTTAATTCGAGAGTTAAATTGATAAATACCGTGTACGAATTTGTTTAACCCATTTGTTTTGGTTACTCGGCGGCTCCGTTCTCGTGTAGCCTACATATTGCTTTTTTTTTTTTAATTTGCTTACCGGGCTAAAGGTTAGCATGCTTAAAATACGTAAGTCGTTTTGTTCAACAAATTTGAGTAGATAACTCAGCAGTTGTTTGCATCAGAGCGACAATTTTTGAGATAGTTATTAAAACTGTTTAAAGGTTGTCAAACGTTATTTCTCGTTGTATATCCTTTATTTCTAGAGTTATATTGATAAATACCGTGTACGAATTTGTTTAACCCATTTGTTTTGGTTACTCGACGGCTCCGTTCTGGTGTAGCCTACATATTGCGTTTTTGTTTTTTAATTTGCTTACCGGGCTAAAGGTTAGCATGCTTAAAATACGTAAGTCGTTTTGTTCAACAAATTTGAGTAGATAACTCAGCAGTTGTTTGCATCAGAGCGACAATTTTAGAGATAGTTACTAAAATTATTTAAAGGTTGTCAAACGATGTTTCTCGTTGTATATCCTTTAATTCTAGAGTTAAATTGATAAATACCGTGTACGAATTTGTTTAACCCATTTGTTTTGGTTACTCGACGGCTCCGTTCTCGTGTAGCCTACATATTGCGTTTTTTTTTAATTTACTTACCGGGCTAAAGGTTAGCATGCTTAAAATACGTAAGTCGTTTTGTTCAACAAATTTGATTAGATAACTCAGCAATTGTTTGCATCAGGGCGACGGTTTTTGAGATAGTTATTGAAACTGTTTAAAGGTTGTCAAACGTTGTTTCTCGTTGTATATCCTTTAATTCTAGAGTTAAATCTATAATTACCGTGTACGAATTTGTTTAACCCATTTATTTTGCTTACTCGACGGCTCCGTTCTCATGTAGCCTACATATTGCGTTTTTTTTCTAATTTGCTTACCGGGCTAAAGGTTAGCATGCTTAAAATACGTAAGTCGTTTTGTTCAACAAATTTGAGTAGATAACTCAGCAGTTGTTTGCATCAGAGCGACAATGTTTGAGATAGTTATTAAAACTGTTTAAAGGGTGTCAAACGTTGTTTCTCGTTGTATATCCTTTAATTCTAGAGTTAAATTGATAAATACCGTGTACGAATTTGTTTAACCCATTTGTTTTGGTTACATGACGCCTCCGTTCTCGTGTAGCCTACATATTGCGTTTTTTTTTTAATTTGCTTACCGGGCTAAAGGTTAGCATGCTTAAAATACGTATGTAGGTCTTTTTGTTCAACAAATTTGAGTAGATAACTGAGTTGTTTGCATCAGAGCGACAATTTTTGAGATAGTTATTAAAACTGTTTAAAGGTTGTCAAACGTTGTTTCTCGTTGTATATCCTTTAATTCTAGAGTTAAATTGATAAATACCGTGTACGAATTTGTTTAACACATTTGTTTTGGTTACTCGACGGCTCCGTTCCCGTGTAGCCTACATATTGCGTTTTTTTTTAATTTGATTACCGGGCTAAAGGTTAGCATGCTTAAAATACGTAAGTCGTTTTGTTCAACAAATTTGAGTAGATAACTCAGCAGTTGTTTGCATCAGAGCGACAATTTTTGATAAAGTTATTAAAACTGTTTAAAGGTTGTCTAACGTTGTTTCTCGTTGTATATCCTTTAATTCTAGAGTTAAATTGATAAATACCGTGTAGTTATTAAAACTGTTTAAAGGTTGTCAAACGTTGTTTCTCGTTGTATATCCTTTAATTCTAGAGTTATACCGATAAATACCATGTACGAATTTGTTTAACCCATTTGTTTTGGTTACTCGACGGCTCAGTTCTGGTGTAGCCTACATAATGCGTTTTTTTTTTTTAATTTGCTTACCGGGCTAAAGGTTAGCATGCTTAAAATATGTAAGTCGTTTTGTTCAACAAATTTGAGTAAATAACTCAGCAGTTGTTTGCATCAGAGCGACAATTTTTGAGATAGTTATTAAAACTGTTTAAAGGTTGTCAAACGTTTTTTCTCGTTGTATATCCTTTAATTCTAGAGTTAAATTGATAAATGCCGTGTACGAATTTGTTTAACCCATTTGTTTTGGTTACTCGACGGCTCCGTTCTCGTGTAGCCTACATATTGCGTTTTTTTTTTTAATTTGCTAAAGGTTAGCATGCTTAAAATACGTAAGTCGTTTTGTTCAACAAATTTGAGTAGATAACTCGGCAGTTGTTTGCATCAGAGCGACAATTTTTGAGATAGTTATTAAAACTGTTTAAAGGCTTTCAAACGTTGTTTCTCGTTGTATATCCTTTAATTCGAGAGTTAAATTGATAAATACCGTGTACGAATTTGTTTAACCCATTTGTTTTGGTTACTCGACGGCTCCGTTCTCGTGTAGCCTACATATTGCGTTTTTTTTTTTAATTTGCTTACCGGGCTAAAGGTTAGCATGCTTAAGATACGTAAGTCGGTTTGTTCAACAAATTTGAATAGATAACTCAGCAGTTGTTTGCATCAGAGCGACAATTTTTGAGATAGTTATTAAAACTGTTTAAAGGTTGTCAAACGTTGTTTCTCGTTGTATATCCTTTATTTCTAGAGTTAAATTGATAAATACCGTGTACGAATTTGTTTAATGCATTTGTTTTGGTTACTCGACGGACTAGATAACTCAGCAGTTGTTTGCAGCAGAGCGACAATTTTTGAGATAGTTATTAAAACTGTTTAAAGGTTGTCAAATGTTGTTTCTCGTTGTATATCCTTTAATTCTAGAGTTAGATTGATAAATACCGTGTACGAATTTGTTTAACCCATTTGTTTTGGTTACATGACGCCTCCGTTCTCGTGTAGCCTACATATTGGGGTTTTTTTTTAATTTGCTTACCGGGCTAAAGGTTAGCATGCTTAAAATACGTATGTAAGTCTTTTTGTTCAACAAATTTGAGTAGATAACTGAGTTGTTTGCATCAGAGCGACAATTTTTGAGATAGTTATTAAAACTGGTTAAAGGTTGTCAAACGTTGTTTCTCGTTGTATATCCTTTAATTCTAGAGTTAAATTGATAAATACCGTGTACGAATTTGTTTAACCCATTTGTTTTGGTTACTCGACGGCTCCGTTCCCGTGTAGCCTACATATTGCGTTTTTTTTTAATTTGATTACCGGGCTAAAGGTTAGCATGCTTAAAATACGTAAGTCGTTTTGTTCAACAAATTTGAGTAGATAACTCAGCAGTTGTTTGCATCAGAGCGACAATTTTTGAGAAAGTTATTAAAACTGTTTAAAGGTTGTCAAACGTTGTTTCTCGTTGTATATCCTTTAATTCTAGAGTTAAATTTATAAATACCGTGTAGTTATTAAAACTGTTTAAAGGTTGTCAAACGTTGTTTCTCGTTGTATATCCTTTAATTCTAGAGTTATATCGATAAATACCATGTACGAATTTGTTTAACCCATTTGTTTTGGTTACTCGACGGCTCAGTTCTGGTGTAGCCTACATAATGCGTTTTTTTTTTTTAATTTGCTTACCGGGCTAAAGGTTAGCATGCTTAAAATACGTAAGTCGTTTTGTTCAACAAATTTGAGTAGATAACTCAGCAGTTGTTTGCATCAGAGCGACAATTTTTGAGATAGTTATTAAAACTGTTTAAAGGTTGTCAAACGTTGTTTCTCGTTGTATATCCTTTAATTCAGGAGTTAAATTGATAAATGCCGTGTACGAATTTGTTTAACCCATTTGTTTTGGTTACTCGACGGCTCCGTTCTCGTGTAGCCTACATATTGCGTTTTTTTTAATTTGCTAAAGGTTAGCATGCTTAAAATACGTTAGTCGTTTTGTTCAACAAACTTGAGTAGATTACTCGGCAGTTGTTTGCATCAGAGCGACAATTTTTGAAATAGTTATTAAAACTGTTTAAAGGTTGTCAAACGTTGTTTCTCGTTGTGTATCCTTTAATTCGAGAGTTAAATTGATAAATACCGTGTACGAATTTGTTTAACCCATTTGTTTTGGTTACTCGACGGCTCCGTTCTCGTGTAGCCTACATATTGCGTTTTTTTTTTTTTTAATTTGCTTACTGGGCTAAAGGTTAGCATGCTTAAAATACGTAAGTCGGTTTGTTCAACAAATTTGAATAGATAACTCAGCAGTTGTTTGCATCAGAGCGACAATTTTTGAGATAGTTATTAAAACTGTTTAAAGGTTGTCAAACGTTGTTTCTCGTTGTATATCCTTTATTTCTAGAGTTAAATTGATAAATGCCGTGTACGAATTTGTTTAATCCATTTGTTTTGGTTACTCGACGGCTCCGTTCTCGTGTAGCCTACATATTGCGTTTTTTTTTAATTTGCTTACCGGGCTAAAGGTTAGCATGTTTAAAATACGCAAGCCGTTTTGTTCAACAAATTTGAGTAGATAACTCAGCAGTTGTTTGCAGCAGAGCGACATTTTTGAGATAGTTATTAAAACTGTTTAAAGGTTGTCAAACGTTGTTTCTCGTTGTATATCCTTTAATTCTAGAGTTAGATTGATAAATAGCGTGTACGAATTTGTTTAACCCATTTGTTTTGGTTACTGGACGGCTCTGTTCTCGTGTAGCCTACATATTGCGTTTTTTTTTAATTTGCTTACCGGGCTAAAGGTTAGCATGCTTAAAATACGTAAGTCGTTTTGTTCAACAAATTTGAGTAGATAACTCAGCAGTTGTTTGCATCAGAGCGACAATTTTTGAGATAGTTATTAAAACTGTTTAAAGGTTGTCAAACGTTGTTTCTCGTTGTATATCCTTTAATTCGAGAGTTAAATTGATAAATACCGTGTACGAATTTGTTTAACCCATTTGTTTTGGTTACTCGACGGGTCCGTTCTCGTGTAGCCTACATATTGCGTTTTTTTTTTTTAATTTGCTTACCGGGCTAAAGGTTAGCATGCTTAAAATACGTAAGTCGTTTTGTTCAACAAATTTGAGTAGATAACTCAGCAGTTGTTTGCATCAGAGCGACAATTTTTGAGATAGTTATTAAAACTGTTTAAAGGTTGTCAAACGTTGTTTCTCGTTGTATATCCTTTATTTCTAGAGTTATATTGATAAATACCATGTACGAATTTGTTTATCCCATTTGTTTTGGTTACTTGACGGCTCCGTTCTGGTTAGCCTACATATTGCGTTTTTTTTTTAATTTGCTTACCGGGCTAAAGGTTAGCATGCTTAAAATACGTAAGTCGTTTTGTTCAACAAATTTGAGTAGATAACTCAGCAGTTGTTTGCATCAGAGCGACAGTTTTTGAGATAGTTATTAAAATTATTTAAAGGTTGTCAAACGATGTTTCTCGTTGTATATCCTTTAATTCTAGAGTTAAATTGATAAATACCGTGTACGAATTTGTTTAACCCATTTGTTTTGGTTACTCGACGGCTCCGTTCTCGTGTAGCCTACATATTGCGTTTTTTTTTAATTTACTTACCGGGCTAAAGGTTAGCATGCTTAAAATACGTAAGTCGTTTTGTTCAACAAATTTGATTAGATAACTCAGCAATTGTTTGCATCAGGGCGACAGTTTTTGAGATAGTTATTGAAACTGTTTAAAGGTTGTCAAACGTTGTTTCTCGTTGTATATCCTTTAATTCTAGAGTTAAATCGATAAATACCGTGTACGAATTTGTTTAACGCATTTATTTTGGTTACTCGACGGCTCCGTTCTCGTGTAGCCTACATATTGCGTTTTTTTCTAATTTGCTTACCGGGCTAAAGGTTAGCATGCTTAAAATACGTATGTCGTTTTGTTCAACAAATTTGAGTAGATAACTCAGCAGTTGTTTGCATCAGAGCGACAATGTTTGAGATAGTTATTAAAACTGTTTAAAGGGTGTCAAACGTTGTTTCTCGTTGTATATCTTTTAATTCTAGAGTTAAATTGATAAATACCGTGTACGAATTTGTTTAACCCATTTGTTTTGGTTACTCGACGGCTCCGTTCTCGTGTAGCCTACGTATTGCGTTTTTTTTAATTTGCTTACCGGGCTAAAGGTTAGCATGCTTAAAATACGTAAGTCGTTTTGTTCAACAAATTTGAGTAGATAACTCAGCAGTTGTTTGCATCAGAGCGACAATTTTTGAGAAAGTTATTAAAACTGTTTAAAGGTTGTCAAACGTTGTTTCTCGTTGTATATCCTTTAATTCTAGAGTTAAATTGATAAATACCGTGTACGAATTTGTTTAACCCATTTGTTTTGGTTACTCGACGGCTCCGTTCTCGTGTAGCCTACATATTGCGTTTTTTTTTTTTACTTTGCTTACCGGGCTAAAGGTTAGCATGCTTAAAATACGTGAGTCGTTTTGTTCAACAAATTTGAGTAGATAACTCAGCAGTTGTTTGCATCAGAGCGACAATTTTTGAGAAAGTTATTAAAACTGTTTAAAGGTTGTCAAACGTTGTTTGTCGTTGTATATCCTTTAATTCTAGAGTTAAATTGATAAATACCGTGTACGAATTTGTTTAACCCATTTGTTTTGGTTGCTCGACGGCTCCGTTCTCGTGTAGCCTACATATTGCGTTTTTTTTTAATTTGATTACCGGGCTAAAGGTTAGCATGCTTAAAATACGTAAGTCGTTTTGTTCAACAAATTTGAGTAGATAACTCAGCAGTTGTTTGCATCAGAGCGACAATTTTTGAGAAAATTATTAAAACTGTTTAAAGGTTGTCAAACGTTGTTTCTCGTTGTATATCCTTTAATTCTAGAGTTAAATTGATAAATACCGTGTAGTTATTAAAACTGTTTAAAGGTTGTCAAACGTTGTTTCTCGTTGTATATCCTTTAATTCTAGAGTTATATCGATAAATACCATGTACGAATTTGTTTAACCCATTTGTTTTGGTTACTCGACGGCTCAGTTCTGGTGTAGCCTACATAATGCGTTTTTTTTTTTTAATTTGCTTACCGGGCTAAAGGTTAGCATGCTTAAAATACGTAAGTCGTTTTGTTCAACAAATTTGAGTAGATAACTCAGCAGTTGTTTTCTCGTTGTATATCCTTTAATTCTAGAGTTAAATTGATAAATACCGTGTACGAATTTGTTTAACCCATTTGTTTTGGTTACTCGACGGCTCCGTTCTCGTGTAGCCTACATATTGCGTTTTTTTTAATTTGCTAAAGGTTAGCATGCTTAAAATACGTAAGTCGTTTTGTTCAACAAATTTGATTAGATAACTCAGCAATTGTTTGCATCAGGGCGACAGTTTTTGAGATAGTTATTAAAACTGTTTAAAGGTTGTCAAACGTTGTTTCTCGTTGTATATCCTTTAATTCTAGAGTTAAATCGATAAATACCGTGTACGAATTTGTTTAACCCATTTATTTTGGTTACTCGACGGCTCCGTTCTCGTGTAGCCTACATATTGCGTTTTTTTCTAATTTGCTTACCGGGCTAAAGGTTAGCATGCTTAAAATACGTAAGTCGTTTTGTTCAACAAATTTGAGTAGATAACTCAGCAGTTGTTTGCATCAGAGAGACAATTTTTGAGATAGTTATTAAAACTGTTTAAAGGTTGTCAAACGTTGTTTCTCGTTGTATATCCTTTATTTCTAGAGTTATATTGATAAATACCGTGTACGAATTTGTTTAACCCATTTGTTTTGGTTACTTGACGGCTCCGTTCTGGTGTAGCCTACATATTGCGTTTTTTTTTTAATTTGCTTACCGGGCTAAAGGTTAGCATGCTTAAAATACGTAAGTTGTTTTGTTCAACAAATTTGAGTAGATAACTCAGCAGTTGTTTGCATCAGAGCGACAATTTTTGAGATAGTTATTAAAATTATTTAAAGGTAGTCAAACGATGTTTCTCGTTGTATATCCTTTAATTCTAGAGTTAAATTGATAAATACCGTGTACGAATTTGTTTAACCCATTTGTTTTGGTTACTCGACGGCTCCGTTCTCGTTTAGCCTACATATTGCGTTTTTTTTTTTAATTTACTTACCGGGCTAAAGGTTAGCATGCTTAAAATACGTAAGTCGTTTTGTTCAACAAATTTGATTAGATAACTCAGCAATTGTTTGCATCAGGGCGACAGTTTTTGAGATAGTTATTGAAACTGTTTAAAGGTTGTCAAACGTTGTTTCTCGTTGTATATCCTTTAATTCTAGAGTTAAATCGATAAATACCGTGTACGAATTTGTTTAACGCATTTATTTTGGTTACTCGACGGCTCCGTTCTCGTGTAGCCTACATATTGCGTTTTTTTTCTAATTTGCTTACCGGGCTAAAGTTAGCATGCTTAAAATACGTAAGTCGTTTTGTTCAACAAATTTAAGTAGATAACTCAGCAGTTGTTTGCATCAGAGCGACAATGTTTGAGATAGTTATTAAAACTGTTTAAAGGGTGTCAAACGTTGTTTCTCATTGTATATCTTTTAATTCTAGAGTTAAATTGATAAATACCGTGTACGAATTTGTTTAACCCATTTGTTTTGGTTACTCGACGGCTCCGTTCTCGTGTAACCTACGTATTGCGTTTTTTTTTAATTTGCTTACCGGGCTAAAGGTTAGCATGCTTAAAATACGTAAGTCGTTTTGTTCAACAAATTTGAGTAGATAACTCAGCAGTTGTTTGCATCAGAGCGACAATTTTTGAGAAAGTTATTAAAACTGTTTAAAGGTTGTCAAACGTTGTTTCTCGTTGTATATCCTTTAATTCTAGAGTTAAATTGATAAATACCGTGTACGAATTTGTTTAACCCATTTGTTTTGGTTACTCGACGGCTCCGTTCTCGTGTAGCCTACATATTGCGTTTTTTTTTAATTTGATTACCGGGCTAAAGGTTAGCATGCTTAAAATACGTAAGTCGTTTTGTTCAACAAATTTGAGTAGATAACTCAGCAGTTGTTTGCATCAGAGCGACAATTTTTGAGAAAGTTATTAAAACTGTTTAAAGGTTGTCAAACGTTGTTTCTCGTTGTATATCCTTTAATTCTAGAGTTAAATTGATAAATACCGTGTAGTTATTAAAACTGTTTAAAGGTTGTCAAACGTTGTTTCTCGTTGTATATCCTTTAATTCTAGAGTTATATCGATAAATACCATGTACGAATTTGCTTAACCCATTTGTTTTGGTTAATCGACGGCTCAGTTCTGGTGTAGCCTACATAATGCGTTTTTTTTTTTAATTTGCTTACCGGGCTAAAGGTTAGCATGCTTAAAATACGTAAGTCGTTTTGTTCAACAAATTTGAGTAGATAACTCAGCAGTTGTTTGCATCAGAGCGACAATTTTTGAGATAGTTATTAAAACTGTTTAAAGGTTGTCAAACGTTGTTTCTCGTTGTATATCCTTTAATTCTAGAGTTAAATTGATAAATGCCGTGTACGAATTTGTTTAACCCATTTGTTTTGGTTACTCGACGGCTCAGTTCTGGTGTAGCCTACATAATGCGTTTTTTTTTTTTAATTTGCTTACCGGGCTAAAGGTTAGCATGCTTAAAATACGTAAGTCGTTTTGTTCAACAAATTTGAGTAGATAACTCAGCAGTTGTTTGCATCAGAGCGACAATTTTTGAGATAGTTATTAAAACTGTTTAAAGGTTGTCAAACGTTGTTTCTCGTTGTATATCCTTTAATTCTAGAGTTATATCGATAAATACCATGTACGAATTTGTTTAACCCATTTGTTTTGGTTAATCGACGGCTCAGTTCTGGTGTAGCCTACATAATGCGTTTTTTTTTTTTATTTGCTTACCGGGCTAAAGGTTAGCATGCTTAAAATACGTAAGTCGTTTTGTTCAACAAATTTGAGTAGATAACTCAGCAGTTGTTTGCATCAGAGCGACAATTTTTGAGAAAGTTATTAAAACTGTTTAAAGGTTGTCAAACGTTGTTTCTCGTTGTATATCCTTTAATTCTAGAGTTAAATTTATAAATACCGTGTAGTTATTAAAACTGTTTAAAGGTTGTCAAACGTTGTTTCTCGTTGTATATCCTTTAATTCTAGAGTTATATCGATAAATACCATGTACGAATTTGTTTAACCCATTTGTTTTGGTTACTCGACGGCTCAGTTCTGGTGTAGCTTACATAATGCGTTTTTTTTTTTTAATTTGCTTACCGGGCTAAAGGTTAGCATGCTTAAAATACGTAAGTCGTTTTGTTCAACAAATTTGAGTAGATAACTCAGCAGTTGTTTGCATCAGAGCGACAATTTTTGAGATAGTTATTAAAACTGTTTAAAGGTTGTCAAACGTTGTTTCTCGTTGTATATCCTTTAATTCTAGAGTTAAATTGATAAATGCCGTGTACGAATTTGTTTAACCCATTTGTTTTGGTTACTCGACGGCTCCGTTCTCGTGTAGCCTACATATTGCGTTTTTTTTAATTTGCTAAAGGTTAGCATGCTTAAAATACGTAAGTCGTTTTGTTCAACAAATTTGAGTAGATTACTCGGCAGTTGTTTGCATCAGAGCGACAATTTTTGAAATAGTTATTAAAACTGTTTAAAGGTTGTCAAACGTTGTTTCTCGTTGTGTATCCTTTAATTCGAGAGTTAAATTGATAAATACCGTGTACGAATTTGTTTAACCCATTTGTTTTGGTTACTCGACGGCTCCGTTCTCGTGTAGCCTACATATTGCGTTTTTTTTTTTTTTTTAAATTGCTTACTGGGCTAAAGGTTAGCATGCTTAAAATACGTAAGTCGGTTTGTTCAACAAATTTGAATAGATAACTCAGCAGTTGTTTGCATCAGAGCGACAATTTTTGAGATAGTTATTAAAACTGTTTAAAGGTTGTCAAACGTTGTTTCTCGTTGTATATCCTTTATTTCTAGAGTTAAATTGATAAATGCCGTGTACGAATTTGTTTAATCCATTTGTTTTGGTTACTCGACGGCTCCGTTCTCGTGTAGCCTACATATTGCGTTTTTTTTTAATTTGCTTACCGGGCTAAAGGTTAGCATGTTTAAAATACGCAAGCCGTTTTGTTCAACAAATTTGAGTAGATAAATCAGCAGTTGTTTGCAGCAGAGCGACATTTTTGAGATAGTTATTAAAACTGTTTAAAGGTTGTCAAACGTTGTTTCTCGTTGTATATCCTTTAATTCTAGAGTTAGATTGATAAATACCGTGTACGAATTTGTTTAACCCATTTGTTTTGGTTACTGGACGGCTCAGTTCTCGTGTAGCCTACATATTGCGTTTTTTTTTAATTTGCTTACCGGGCTAAAGGTTAGCATGCTTAAAATACGTAAGTCGTTTTGTTCAACAAATTTGAGTAGATAACTCAGCAGTTGTTTGCATCAGAGCGACAATTTTTGAGATAGTTATTAAAACTGTTTAAAGGTTGTCAAACGTTGTTTCTCGTTGTATATCCTTTAATTCGAGAGTTAAATTGATAAATACCGTGTACGAATTTGTTTAACCCATTTGTTTTGGTTACTCGACGGCTCCGTTCTCGTGTAGCCTACATATTGCGTTTTTTTTTTTAATTTGCTTACCGGGGTAAAGGTTAGCATGCTTAAAATACGTAAGTCGTTTTGTTCAACAAATTTGAGTAGATAACTCAGCAGTTGTTTGCATCAGAGCGACAATTTTTGAGATAGTTATTAAAACTGTTTAAAGGTTGTCAAACGTTGTTTCTCGTTGTATATCCTTTATTTCTAGAGTTATATTGATAAATACCGTGTACGAATTTGTTTATCTCATTTGTTTTGGTTACTTGACGGCTCCGTTCTGGTGTAGCCTACATATTGCGTTTTTTTTTTTAATTTGCTTACCGGGCTAAAGGTTAGCATGCTTAAAATACGTAAGTCGTTTTGTTCAACAAATTTGAGTAGATAACTCAGCAGTTGTTTGCATCAGAGCGACAGTTTTTGAGATAGTTATTAAAATTATTTAAAGGTTGTCAAACGATGTTTCTCGTTGTATATCCTTTAATTCTAGAGTTAAATTGATAAATACCGTGTACGAATTTGTTTAACCCATTTGTTTTGGTTACTCGACGGCTCCGTTCTCGTGTAGCCTACATATTGCGTTTTTTTTCTAATTTGCTTACCGGGCTAAAGGTTAGCATGCTTAAAATACGTAAGTCGTTTTGTTCAACAAATTTGATTAGATAACTCAGCAATTGTTTGCATCAGGGCGACAGTTTTTGAGATAGTTATTGAAACTGTTTAAAGGTTGTCAAACGTTGTTTCTCGTTGTATATCCTTTAATTCTAGAGTTAAATCGATAAATACCGTGTACGAATTTGTTTAACGCATTTATTTTGGTTACTCGACGGCTCCGTTCTCGTGTAGCCTACATATTGCGTTTTTTTTCTAATTTGCTTACCGGGCTAAAGGTTAGCATGCTTAAAATACGTAAGTCGTTTTGTTCAACAAATTTGAGTAGATAACTCAGCAGTTGTTTGCATCAGAGCGACAATGTTTGAGATAGTTATTAAAACTGTTTAAAGGGTGTCAAACGTTGTTTCTCGTTGTATATCTTTTAATTCTAGAGTTAAATTGATAAATACCGTGTACGAATTTGTTTAACCCATTTGTTTTGGTTACTCGACGGCTCCGTTCTCGTGTAGCCTACGTATTGCGTTTTTTTTAATTTGCTTACCGGGCTAAAGGTTAGCATGCTTAAAATACATAAGTCGTTTTGTTCAACAAATTTGAGTAGATAACTCAGCAGTTGTTTGCATCAGAGCGACAATTTTTGAGAAAGTTATTAAAACTGTTTAAAGGTTGTCAAACGTTGTTTCTCGTTGTATATCCTTTAATTCTAGAGTTAAATTGATAAATACCGTGTACGAATTTGTTTAACCCATTTGTTTTGGTTACTCGACGGCTCCGTTCTCGTGTAGCCTACATATTGCGTTTTTTTTTTTTACTTTGCTTACCGGGCTAAAGGTTAGCATGCTTAAAATACGTAAGTCGTTTTGTTCAACAAATTTGAGTAGATAACTCAGCAGTTGTTTGCATCAGAGCGACAATTTTTGAGAAAGTTATTAAAACTGTTTAAAGGTTGTCAAACGTTGTTTCTCGTTGTATATCCTTTAATTCTAGAGTTAAATTGATAAATACCGTGTACGAATTTGTTTAACCCATTTGTTTTGGTTACTCGACGGCTCCGTTCTCGTGTAGCCTACATATTGCGTTTTTTTTTAATTTGATTACCGGGCTAAAGGTTAGCATGCTTAAAATACGTAAGTCGTTTTGTTCAACAAATTTGAGTAGATAACTCAGCAGTTGTTTGCATCAGAGCGACAATTTTTGAGAAAGTTATTAAAACTGTTTAAAGGTTGTCAAACGTTGTTTCTCGTTGTATATCCTTTAATTCTAGAGTTAAATTGATAAATACCGTGTAGTTATTAAAACTGTTTAAAGGTTGTCAAACGTTGTTTCTCGTTGTATATCCTTTAATTCTAGAGTTATATCGATAAATACCATGTACGAATTTGTTTAACCCATTTGTTTTGGTTACTCGACGGCTCAGTTCTGGTGTAGCCTACATAATGCGTTTTTTTTTTTTAATTTGCTTACCGGGCTAAAGGTTAGCATGCTTAAAATACGTAAGTCGTTTTGTTCAACAAATTTGAGTAGATAACTCAGCAGTTGTTTTCTCGTTGTATATCCTTTAATTCTAGAGTTAAATTGATAAATACCGTGTACGAATTTGTTTAACCCATTTGTTTTGGTTACTCGACGGCTCCGTTCTCGTGTAGCCTACATATTGCGTTTTTTTTAATTTGCTAAAGGTTAGCATGCTTAAAATACGTAAGTCGTTTTGTTCAACAAATTTGATTAGATAACTCAGCAATTGTTTGCATCAGGGCGACAGATTTTGAGATAGTTATTAAAACTGTTTAAAGGTTGTCAAACGTTGTTTCTCGTTGTATATCCTTTAATTCTAGAGTTAAATCAATAAATACCGTGTACGAATTTGTTTAACCCATTTATTTTGGTTACTCGACGGCTCCGTTCTCGTGTAGCCTACATATTGCGTTTTTTTCTAATTTGCTTACCGGGCTAAAGGTTAGCATGCTTAAAATACGTAAGTCGTTTTGTTCAACAAATTTGAGTAGATAACTCAGCAGTTGTTTGCATCAGAGCGACAATTTTTGAGATAGTTATTAAAACTGTTTAAAGGTTGTCAAACGTTGTTTCTCGTTGTATATCCTTTATTTCTAGAGTGATATTGATAAATACCGTGTACGAATTTGTTTAACCCATTTGTTTTGGTTACTTGACGGCTCCGTTCTGGTGTAGCCTACATATTGCGTTTTTTTTTTAATTTGCTTACCGGGCTAAAGGTTAGCATGCTTAAAATACGTAAGTTGTTTTGTTCAACAAATTTGAGTAGATAACTCAGCAGTTGTTTGCATCAGAGCGACAATTTTTGAGATAGTTATTAAAATTATTTAAAGGTAGTCAAACGATGTTTCTCGTTGTATATCCTTTAATTCTAGAGTTAAATTGATAAATACCGTGTACGAATTTGTTTAACCCATTTGTTTTGGTTACTCGACGGCTCCGTTCTCGTGTAGCCTACATATTGCGTTTTTTTTTTAATTTACTTACCGGGCTAAAGGTTAGCATGCTTAAAATACGTAAGTCGTTTTGTTCAACAAATTTGATTAGATAACTCAGCAATTGTTTGCATCAGGGCGACAGTTTTTGAGATAGTTATTGAAACTGTTTAAAGGTTGTCAAACGTTGTTTCTCGTTGTATATCCTTTAATTCTAGAGTTAAATCGATAAATACCGTGTACGAATTTGTTTAACGCATTTATTTTTGTTACTCGACGGCTCCGTTCTCGTGTAGCCTACATATTGCGTTTTTTTTCTAATTTGCTTACCGGGCTAAAGTTAGCATGCTTAAAATACGTAAGTCGTTTTGTTCAACAAATTTAAGTAGATAACTCAGCAGTTGTTTGCATCAGAGCGACAATGTTTGAGATAGTTATTAAAACTGTTTAAAGGGTGTCAAACGTTGTTTCTCGTTGTATATCTTTTAATTCTAGAGTTAAATTGATAAATACCGTGTACGAATTTGTTTAACCCATTTGTTTTGGTTACTCGACGGCTCCGTTCTCGTGTAACCTACGTATTGCGTTTTTTTTTAATTTGCTTACCGGGCTAAAGGTTAGCATGCTTAAAATACGTAAGTCGTTTTGTTCAACAAATTTGAGTAGATAACTCAGCAGTTGTTTGCATCAGAGCGACAATTTTTGAGAAAGTTATTAAAACTGTTTAAAGGTTGTCAAACGTTGTTTCTCGTTGTATATACTTTAATTCTAGAGTTAAATTGATAAATACCGTGTACGAATTTGTTTAATCCATTTGTTTTGGTTACTCGACGGCTCCGTTCTCGTGTAGCCTACATATTGCGTTTTTTTTTAATTTGATTACCGGGCTAAAGGTTAGCATGCTTAAAATACGTAAGTCGTTTTGTTCAACAAATTTGAGTAGATAACTCAGCAGTTGTTTGCATCAGAGCGACAATTTTTGAGAAAGTTATTAAAACTGTTTAAAGGTTGTCAAACGTTGTTTCTCGTTGTATATCCTTTAATTCTAGAGTTAAATTGATAAATACCGTGTAGTTATTAAAACTGTTTAAAGGTTGTCAAACGTTGTTTCTCGTTGTATATCCTTTAATTCTAGAGTTATATCGATAAATACCATGTACGAATTTGTTTAACCCATTTGTTTTGGTTAATCGACGGCTCAGTTCTGGTGTAGCTTACATAATGCGTTTTTTTTTTTAATTTGCTTACCGGGCTAAAGGTTAGCATGCTTAAAATACGTAAGTCGTTTTGTTCAACAAATTTGAGTAGATAACTCAGCAGTTGTTTTCTCGTTGTATATCCTTTAATTCTAGAGTTAAATTGATAAATACCGTGTACGAATTTGTTTAACCCATTTGTTTTGGTTACTCGACGGCTCCGTTCTCGTGTAGCCTACATATTGCGTTTTTTTTTAATTTGCTAAAGGTTAGCATGCTTAAAATACGTAAGTCGTTTTGTTCAACAAATTTGATTAGCAATTTTTGTTGTTATATCGGCCTACTGATTTTAAGATCGCGGGTTCGAATCGAGCTCAAGGCCTAAGAATAATTTTTTATCATTATTATTGTTATGATATATTTTTTCTTAATTGAAAAAATTTTTAAATTAGAATAGAAGAAAGAAAAATTTTAGACAACTGCCAAAGCTCGTTGTATAGGTCCATTTCGGGAACTGCTAAATTCCTTCATCGGCAACGTTTAGGCGCCGCTGCTATAACCATTCAGCCACCACAGCGGTTTTTTGTTTGTCTTCATTAATCCTACTTCTATTCTGGTTCGTGCCAATTGATATTCACACCACTGCGACATCTGTTGCAGAATAGCTGTGAAAATTGGACTTGTTTGTTGGCAATGCTGCCATAGTGTCATATTTTATTGACACTTGTTTTCCCCGTGCTCTGGGATGTATTAACAATTTTTGTTGTTATATCGGCCAACTGATTTTAAGATCGCGGGTTCGAATCGAGCTCAAGGCCTAACAATAATTTTTTATCATTATTATTGTTATGATAAATTTTTTCTTAATTGAATTTTTTCTTTCTTCTATTCTAATTTAAAAATTTTTTCAATTAAGAAAAAATTTATCATAACAATAATAATGATAAAAAATTATTGTTAGGCCTTGAGCTCGATTCGAACCCGCGATCTTAAAATCAGTAGGCCGATATAACAACAAAAATTGTTAATACATCCCAGAGCACGGGGAAAACAAGTGTCAATAAAATATGACACTATGGCAGCATTGCCAACAAACAAGTCCAATTTTCACAGCTATTCTGCAACAGATGTCGCAGTGGTGTGAATATCAATTGGCACGAACCAGAATAGAAGTAGGATTAATGAAGACAAACAAAAAACCGCTGTGGTGGCTGAATGGTTATAGCAGCGGCGCCTAAACGTTGCCGATGAAGGAATTTAGCAGTTCCCGAAATGGATCTATACAACGAGCTTTGGCAGTTGTCTAAAATTTTTTCTTTCTTCTTTTCTAATTTAAAAATTTTTTCAATTAAGAAAAAATTTATCATAACAATAATAATGATAAAAAATTATTGTTAGGCCTTGAGCTCGATTCGAACCCGCGATCTCAAATTTGATTAGATAACTCAGCAATTGTTTGCATCAGGGCGACAGTTTTTGAGATAGTTATTAAAACTGTTTAAAGGTTGTCAAACGTTGTTTCTCGTTGTATATCCTTTAATTCTAGAGTTAAATCGATAAATACCGTGTACGAATTTGTTTAACCCATTTATTTTGGTTACTCGACGGCTCCGTTCTCGTGTAGCCTACATATTGCGTTTTTTTCTAATTTGCTTACCGGGCTAAAGGTTAGCATGCTTAAAATACGTAAGTCGTTTTGTTCAACAAATTTGAGTAGATAACTCAGCAGTTGTTTGCATCAGAGCGACAATTTTTGGGATAGTTATTAAAACTGTTTAAAGGGTGTCAAACGCTGTTTCTCGTTGTATATCCTTTAATTCTAGAGTTAAATTGATAAATACCGTGTACGAATTTGTTTAACCCATTTGTTTTGGTTACTCGACGGCTCCGTTCTCGTGTAGCCTACATATTGCGTTTTTTTTTAATTTGCTTACCGGGCTAAAGGTTAGCATGCTTAAAATACGTAAGTCTTTTTGTTCAACAAATTTGAGTAGATAACTGAGTTGTTTGCATCAGAGCGACAATTTTTGAGATAGTTATTAAAACTGTTTAAAGGTTGTCAAACGTTGTTTCTCGTTGTATATCCTTTAATTCTAGAGTTAAATTGATAAATACCGTGTACGAATTTGTTTAACCCATTTGTTTTGGTTACTCGACGGCTCCGTTCTCGTGTAGCCTACGTATTGCGTTTTTTTTAATTTGCTTACCGGGCTAAACGTTAGCATGCTTAAAATACGTAAGTCGTTTTGTTCAACAAATTTGAGTAGATAACTCAGCAGTTGTTTGCATCAGAGCGACAATTTTTGAGAAAGTTATTAAAACTGTGTAAAGGTTGACAAACGTTGTTTCTCGTTGCATATCCTTTAATTCTAGAGTTAAATTGATAAATACCGTGTACGAATTTGTTTAACCCATTTGTTTTGGTTACTCGACGGCTCCGTTCTCATGTAGCCTACATATTGCGTTTTTTTTTTTTACTTTGCTTACCGGGCTAAAGGTTAGCATGCTTAAAATACGTAAGTCGTTTTGTTCAACAAATTTGAGTAGATAACTCAGCAGTTGTTTGCATCAGAGCGACAATTTTTGAGAAAGTTATTAAAACTGTTTAAAGGTTGTCAAACGTTGTTTCTCGTTGTATATCCTTTAATTCTAGAGTTAAATTGATAAATACCGTGTACGAATTTGTTTAACCCATTTCTTTTGGTTACTCGACAGCTCCGTTCTCGTGTAGCCTACATATTGCGTTTTTTTAATTTGATTACCGGGCTAAAGGTTAGCATGCTTAAAATACGTAAGTCGTTTTGTTCAACAAATTTGAGTAGATAACTCAGCAGTTGTTTGCACCAGAGCGACAATTTTTGAGAAAGTTATTAAAACTGTTTAAAGGTTGTCAAACGTTGTTTCTCGTTGTATATCCTTTAATTCTAGAGTTAAATTGATAAATACCGTGTAGTTATTAAAACTGTTTAAAGGTTATCAAACGTTGTTTCTCGTTGTATATCCTTTAATTCTAGAGTTATATCGATAAATACCATGTACGAATTTGTTTAACCCATTTGTTTTGGTTACTCGACGGCTCAGTTCTGGTGTAGCCTACATAATGCGTTTTTTTTTTTTTAATTTGCTTACCGGGCTAAAGGTTAGCATGCTTAAAATACGTAAGTCGTTTTGTTCAACAAATTTGAGTAGATAACTCAGCAGTTGTTTGCATCAGAGCGACAATTTTTGAGATAGTTATTAAAACTGTTTAAAGGTTGTCAAACGTTGTTTCTCGTTGTATATCCTTTAATTCTAGGGTTAAATTGATAAATACCGTGTACGAATTTGTTTAACCCATTTGTTTTGGTTACTCGACGGCTCCGTTCTCGTGTAGCCTACATATTGCGTTTTTTTTAATTTGCTAAAGGTTAGCATGCTTAAAATACGTAAGTCGTTTTGTTCAACAAATTTGAGTAGATAACTCGGCAGTTGTTTGCATCAGAGCGACAATTTTTCAGATAGTTATTAAAACTGTTTAAAGGTTGTCAAACGTTGTTTCTCGTTGTATATCCTTTAATTCGAGAGTTAAATTGATAAATACCGTGTACGAATTTGTTTAACCCATTTGTTTTGGTTACTCGACGGCTCCGTTCTCGTGTAGCCTACATAATGCGTTTTTTTTAATTTGCTTACCGGGCTAAAGGTTAGCATGCTTAAAATACGTAAGTCGTTTTGTTCAACAAATTTGAGTAGATAACTCAGCAGTTGTTTGCATCATAGCGGCAATTTTTGAGATAGTTATTAAAACTGTTTAAAGGTTGTCAAACGTTGTTTCTCGTTGTATATCCTTTAATTCTAGAGTTAAATTGATAAATGCCGTGTACGAATTTGTTTAACCCATTTGTTTTGGTTACTCGACGGCTCCGTTCTCGTGTAGCCTACATATTGCGTTTTTTTTTAATTTGCTTACCGGGCTAAAGGTTTGCATGTTTAAAATACGCAAGCCGTTTTGTTCAACAAATTTGAATAGATAACTCAGCAGTTGTTTGCATCAGAGTGACAATTTTTGAGATAGTTATTAAAACTGTTTAAAGGTTGTCAAACGTTGTTTCTCGTTGTATATCCTTTAATTCTAGAGTTAGATTGATAAATACCGTGTACGAATTTGTTTAACCCATTTGTTTTGGTTACTGGACGGCTCCGTTCTCGTGTAGCCTACATATTGCGTTTTTTTCTAATTTGCTTACCGGGCTAAAGGTTAGCATGCTTAAAATATGTAAGTCGTTTTGTTCAACAAATTTGAGTAGATAACTCAGCAGTTGTTTGCATCCGAGCGACAATTTTTGAGATAGTTATTAAAACTGTTTAAAGGGTGTCAAACGTTGTTTCTCGTTGTATATCCTTTAATTCTAGAGTTAAATTGATAAATACCGTGTACGAATTTGTTTAACCCATTTGTTTTGGTTACTCGACGGCTCCGTTCTCGTGTAGCCTAGTATTGCGTTTTTTTTTTAATTTGCTTACCGGGCTAAAGGTTAGCATGCTTAAAATACGTAAGTCTTTTTGTTCAACAAATTTGAGTAGATAACTCAGTTGTTTGCATCAGAGCGACAATTTTTGAGATAGTTATTAAAACTGTTTAAAGGTTGTCAAACGTTGTTTCTCGTTGTATATCCTTTAATTCTAGAGTTAAATTGATAAATACCGTGTACGAATTTGTTTAACCCATTTGTATTGGTTACTCGACGGCTCCGTTCTCGCGTAGCCTACGTATTGCGTTTTTTTTTTGAATTTGCTTACCGGGCTAAAGGTTAGCATGCTTAAAATACGTAAGCCGTTTTGTTCAACAAATTTGAGTAGATAACTCAGCAGTTGTTGCATCAGAGCGACAATTTTTGAGAAAGTTATTAAAACTGTTTAAAGGTTGTCAAACGTTGTTTCTCGTTGTATATCCTTTAGTTCTAGAGTTAAATTGATAAATACCGTGTACGAATTTGTTTAACCCATTTGTTTTGGTTACTCGACGGCTCCGTTCTCGTGTAGCCTACATATTGCGTTTTTTTTTTACTTTGCTTACCGGGCTTAAGGTTAGCATGCTTAAAATACGTAAGTCGTTTTGTTCAACAAATTTGAGTAGATAACTCAGCAGTTGTTTACATCAGAGCGACAATTTTTGAGAAAGTTATTAAAACTGTTTAAAGGTTGTCAAACGTTGTTTCTCGTTGTATATCCTTTAATTCTAGAGTTAAATTGATAAATACCGTGTACGAATTTGTTTAACCCATTTGTTTTGGTTACTCGACGGCTCCGTTCTCGTGTAGCTTACATATTGCGTTTTTTTTTTAATTTGCTTACCGGGCTAAAGGTTAGCATGCTTAAAATACGTAAGTCGTTTTGTTCAACAAATTTGAGTAGATAACTCAGCAGTTGTTTGCATCAGAGCGACAATTTTGAGAAAGTTATTAAAACTGTTTAAAGGTTGTCAAACGTTGTTTCTCGTTGTATATCCTTTAATTCTAGAGTTAAATTGATAAATACCGTGTACGAATTTGTTTAACCCATTTGTTTTGGTTACTCGACGGCTCCGTTCTCGTGTAGCCTACATATTGCGTTTTTTTTTAATTTGCTTACCGGGCTAAAGGTTAGCATGCTTAAAATACGTAAGTCGTTTTGTTCAACAAATTTGAGTAGATAACTCAGCAGTTGTTTGCATCAGAGCGACAATTTTTGAGAAAGTTATTAAAACTGTTTAAAGGTTGTCAAACGTTGTTTCTCGTTGTATATTCTTTAATTCTAGAGTTAAATCGATAAATACCGTGTACGAATTTGCTGAACCCATTTATTTTGGTTACTCGACGGCTCCGTTCTCGTGTAGCCTACATATTGCGTTTTTTTTAATTTGCTTACCGGGCTAAAGGTTAGCATGCTTAAAATACGTAAGTCGTTTTGTTCAACAAATTTGAGTAGATAACTCAGCAGTTGTTTGCATCAGAGCGACAATTTTTGAGAAAGTTATTAAAACTGTTTAAAGGTTGTCAAACGTTGTTTCTCGTTGTATATCCTTTAATTCTAGAGTTAAATTGATAAATACCGTGTACGAATTTGTTTAACCCATTTGTTTTGGTTACTCGACGGCTCCGTTCTCGTGTAGCCTATATATTGCGTTTTTTTTTACTTTGCTTACCGGGTTTAAGGTTAGCATGCTTAAAATACGTAAGTCGTTTTGTTCAACAAATTTGAGTAGATAACTCAGCAGTTGTTTACATCAGAGCGACAATTTTTGAGAAAGTTATTAAAACTGTTTAAAGGTTGTCAAACGTTGTTTCTCGTTGTATATTCTTTAATTCTAGAGTTAAATAGATAAATACCGTGTACGAATTTGTTTAACCCATTTGTTTTGGTTACTCGACGGCTCCGTTCTCGTGTAGCCTACATATTGCGTTTTTTTTTACTTTGCTTACCGGGCTAAAGGTTAGCATGCTTAAAATACGTAAGTCGTTTTGTTCAACAAATTTGAGTAGATAACTCAGCAGTTGTTTGCATCAGAGCGACAATTTTTGAGATAGTTATTAAAACTGTTTAAAGGTTGTCAAACGTTGTTTCTCGTTGTATATCCCTTAAATTCTAGAGTTAAATTGATAAATACCGTGTACGAATTTGTTTAACCCATTTGTTTTGGTTACTCGACGGCTTCGTTCTCGTGTAGCCTACGTATTGCGTTTTTTTTTAATTTGCTTACCGGGCTAAAGGTTAGCATGCTTAAAATACGTAAGTCGTTTTGTTCAACAAATTTGAGTAGATAACTCAGCAGTTGTTTGCATCAGAGCGACAATTTTTGAGATAGTTATTAAAACTATTTAAAGGTTGTCAAACGTTGTTTCTCGTTGTATATCCTTTAATTCTAGAGTTAAATTGATAAATACCGTGTACGAATTTGTTTAACACATTTGTTTTGGTTACTCGACGGCTCCGTTCTCGTATAGCCTACATATTGCGTTTTTTTTTTTAATTTGCTTACCGGGCTAAAGGTTAGTATGCTTAAAATACGTAAGTCGTTGTGTTCAACAAATTTGAGTAGATAACTCAGCAGTTGTTTGCATCAGAGCGACAATTTTTGAGATAGTTATTAAAACTGTTTAAAGGTTGTCAAACATTGTTTCTCGTTGTATATCCTTTAATTCTAGAGTTAAATTGATAAATACCGTGAACGAATTTGTTTAACCCATTTGTTTTGGTTACTCGACGGCTCCGTTCTCGTGTAGCCTACGTATTGCGTTTTTTTTTAATTTGCTTACCGGGCTAAAGGTTAGCATGCTTAAAATACGTAAGTCGTTTTGTTCAACAAATTTGAGTAGATAACTCAGCAGTTGTTTGCATCAGAGCGACAATTTTTGAGAAAGTTATTAAAACTGTTTAAAGGTTGTCAAACGTTGTTTCTCGTTGTATATCCTTTAATTCTAGAGTTAAATTGATAAATACCGTGTACGAATTTGTTAAACCCATTTGTTTTGGTTACTTGACGGCTCCGTTCTCGTGTAGCCTACATATTGCGTTTTTTTTTTTAATTTGCTTACCGGGCTAAAGGTTAGCATGCTTAAAATACGTAAGTCTTTTTGTTGAACAAATTTGAGTAGATAACTCAGCAGTTGTTTGCATCGTTCTCGTGTAGCCTACGTATTGCGTTTTTTTTTAATTTGCTTACCGGGCTAAAGGTTAGCATGCTTAAAATACGTAAGTCGTTTTGTTCAACAAATTTGAGTAGATAACTCAGCAGTTGCTTGCATCAGAGCGACAATTTTTGAGAAAGTTATTAAAACTGTTTAAAGGTTGTCAAACGTTGTTTCTCGTTGTATATCCTTTAATTCTAGAGTTAAATTGATAAATACCGTGTACGAATTTGTTTAATCCATTTGTTTTGATTACTCGACGGCTCCGTTCTCGTGTAGCCTACATATTGCGTTTTTTTTTTTAATTTGCTTACCGGGCTAAAGGTTAGCATGCTTAAAATACGTAAGTCGTTTTGTTCAACAAATTTGAGTAGATAACTAAGCAGTTGTTTGCATCAGAGCGACAATTTTTGAGATAGTTATTAAAACTGTTTAAAGGTTGTCAAACGTTGTTTCTCGTTGTATATCCTTTAATTCTAGAGTTAAATTGATAAATACCGTGTACGAATTTGTTTAACCCATTTGTTTTGGTTACTCGACGGCTCCGTTCTCGTGTAGCCTACATATTGCGTTTTTTTTTAATTTGCTTACCGGGCTAAAGGTTAGCATGTTTAAAATACGTAAGTCGTTTTGTTCAACAAATTTGAGTAGATAACTCAGCAGTTGTTTGCATCAGAGCGACAATTTTTGAGATAGTTATTAAAACTGTTTATAGGTTGTCAAACGTTGTTTCTCGTTGTCGACAATTTTTGAGATAGTTATTAAAACTGTTTAAAGGTTGTCAAACGTTGTTTCTCGTTGTATATACTTTAATTCTAGAGTTGAATTGATAAATACCGTGTACGAATATGTTTAACCCATTTGTTTTGGTTACTCGACGGCTCCGTTCTCGTGTAGCCTACATATTGCGTTTTTTTTTAATTTGCTTACCGGGCTAAAGGTTAGCATGCTTAAAATACGTAAGTCGTTTTGTTCAACAAATTTGAGTAGATAACTCAGCAGTTGTTTGCATCAGAGCGACAATTTTTGAGATAGTTATTAAAACTGTTTATAGGTTGTCAAACGTTGTTTCTCGTTGTATATCCTTTAATTCTAGAGTTAAATTGATAAATACCGTGTACGAATTTGTTTAACCCATTTGTTTTGGTTACTCGACGGCTCCGTTCTCGTGTAGCCTACATATTGCGTTTTTTTTAATTTGCTTACCGGGCTAAAGGTTAGCATGCTTAAAATACGTAAGTCGTTTTGTTCAACAAATTTGAGTAGATAACTCAGCAGTTGTTTGCATCAGAGCGACAATTTTTGAGATAGTTATTAAAACTGTTTAAAGGTTCTCAAACGTTGTTTCTCGTTGTATATCCCTTAAATTCTAGAGTTAAATTGATAAATACCGTGTACGAATTTGTTAAACCCATTTGTTTTGGTTACTCGACGGCTCCGTTCTCGTGTAGCCTACATATTGCGTTTTTTTTAAATTTGCTTACCGGGCTAAAGGTTAGCATGCTTAAAATACGTAAGTCGTTTTGTTCAACACATTTGAGTAGATAACTCAGCAGTTGTTTGCATCAGAGCGACAATTTTTGAGATTGTTATTAAAACTGTTTATAGGTTGTCAAACGTTGTTTCTCGTTGTATATCCTTTAATTCTAGAGTTAAATTGATAAATACCGTGTACGAATTTGTTTAACCCATTTGTTTTGGTTACTCGACGGCTCCGTTCTCGTGTAGCCTACATATTGCGTTTTTTTTTAATTTGCTTACCGGGCTAAAGGTTAGCATGCTTAAAATACGTAAGTCGTTTTGTTCAACAAATTTGAGTAGATAACTCAGCAGTTGTTTGCATCAGAGCGACAATTTTTGAGATAGTTATTAAAACTGTTTATAGGTTGTCAAACGTTGTTTCTCGTTGTCGACAATTTTTGAGATAGTTATTAAAACTGTTTAAAGGTTGTCAAACGTTGTTTCTCGTTGTATATTCTTTAATTCTAGAGTTAAATAGATAAATACCGTGTACGAATTTGTTTAACCCATTTGTTTTGGTTACTCGATGGCTCCGTTCTCGTGTAGCCTACATAATGCATTTTTTTTTTAATTTGCTTACCGGGCTAAAGGTTAGCATGCTTAAAATACGTAAGTCGTTTTGTTCAACAAATTTGAGTAGATAACACAGCAGTTGTTTGCATCAGAGCGACAATTTTTGAGATAGTTATTAAAACTGTTTATAGGTTGTCAAACGTTGTTTCTCGTTGTCGACAATTTTTGAGATAGTTATTAAAACTGTTTAAAGGTTGTCAAACGTTGTTTCTCGTTGTATATTCTTTAATTCTAGAGTTAAATAGATAAATACCGTGTACGAATTTGTTTAACCCATTTGTTTTGGTTACTCGATGGCTCCGTTCTCGTGTAGCCTACATAATGCATTTTTTTTTTAATTTGCTTACCGGGCTAAAGGTTAGCATGCTTAAAATACGTAAGTCGTTTTGTTCAACAAATTTGAGTAGATAACTCAGCAGTTGTTTGCATCAGAGCGACAATTTTTGAGATAGTTATTAAAACTGTTTATAGGTTGTCAAACGTTGTTTCTCGTTGTCGACAATTTTTGAGATAGTTATTAAAACTGTTTAAAGGTTGTCAAACGTTGTTTCTCGTTGTATATCCCTTAAATTCTAGAGTTAAATTGATAAATACCGTGTACGAATTTGTTTAACCCATTTGTTTTGGTTACTCGACGGCTCCGTTCTCGTGTAGCCTACGTATTGCGTTTTTTTTTAATTTGCTTACCGGGCTAAAGGTTAGCATGCTTAAAATACGTAAGTCGTTTTGTTCAACAAATTTGAGTAGATAACTCAGCAGTTGTTTGCATCAGAGCGACAATTTTTGAGATAGTTATTAAAACTGTTTAAAGGTTGTCAAACGTTGTTTCTCGTTGTATATCCTTTAATTCTAGAGTTAAATTGATAAATACCGTGTACGAATTTGTTTAACCCATTTGTTTTGATTACTCGACGGCTCCGTTCTCGTGTAGCCTACATATTGCGTTTTTTTTTTAATTTGCTTACCGGGCTAAAGGTTAGCATGCTTAAAATACGTAAGTCGTTTTGTTCAACAAATTTGAGTAGATAACTAAGCAGTTGTTTGCATCAGAGCGACAATTTTTGAGATAGTTATTAAAACTGTTTAAAGGTTGTCAAACGTTGTTTCTCGTTGTATATCCTTTAATTCTAGAGTTAAATTGATATATACCGTGTACGAATTTGTTTAACCCATTTGTTTTGGTTACTCGACGGCTCCGTTCTCGTGTAGCCTACATATTGCGTTTTTTTTTAATTTTCTTACCGGGCTAAGGGTTAGCATGCTTAAAATACGTAAGTCGTTTTGTTCAACAAATTTGAGTAGATAACACAGCAGTTGTTTGCATCAGAGCGACAATTTTTGAGATAGTTATTAAAACTGTTTATAGGTTGTCAAACGTTGTTTCTCGTTGTATATCCTTTAGTTCTAGAGTTAAATTAATAAATACCGTGTACGAATTTGTTTAACCCATTTGTTTTGGTTACTCGATGGCTCCGTTCTCGTGTAGCCTACATATTGCGTTTTTTTTTAATTTGCTTACCGGGCTAAAGGTTAGCATGCTTAAAATACGTAAGTCTATTTGTTCAACAAATTTGAGTAGATAACTCAGCAGTTGTTTGCATCAGAGCGACAATTTTTGAGATAGTTATTAAAACAGTTTAAAGGTTGTCAAACGTTGTTTCTCGTTGTATATCCTTTAATTCTAGAGTTAAATTAATAAATACCGTGTACGAATTTGTTTAACCCATTTGTTTTGGTTACTCGATGGCTCCGTTCTGGTGTAGCCTACGTATTGCGTTTTTTTTAAATTTGCTTACCGGACTAAAGGTTAGCATGCTTAAAATACGTAAGTCTATTTGTTCAACAAATTTGAGTAGATAACTCAGCAGTTGTTCGCATCAGAGCGACAATTTTTGAGATAGTTATTAAAACAGTTTAAAGGTTGTCAAACGTTGTTTCTCGTTGTATATCCTTTAATTCTAGAGTTAAATTAATAAATACCGTGTACGAATTTGTTTAACCCATTTGTTTTGGTTACTCGATGGCTCCGTTCTGGTGTAGCCTACGTATTGCGTTTTTTTTAAATTTGCTTACCGGACTAAAGGTTAGCATGCTTAAAATACGTAAGTCGTTTTGTTCAACAAATTTGAGTAGATAACTCAGCAGTTGTTTACATCAGAGCGACAATTTTTGAGAAAGTTATTAAAACTGTTTAAAGGTTGTCAAACGTTGTTTCTCGTTGTATATCCTTTAATTCTAGAGTTAAATTGATAAATACCGTGTACGAATTTGTTTAACCCATTTGTTTTGGTTACTCGACGGCTCCGTTCTCGTGTAGCCTACATATTGCGCTTTTTTTTAATTTGCTTACCGGGCTAAATGTTAGCATGCTTAAAATACGTAAGTCGTTTTGTTCAACAAATTTGAGTAGATAACTCAGCAGTTGTTTGCATCAGAGCGACAATTTTTGAGAAAGTTATTAAAACTGTTTAAAGGTTGTCAAACGTTGTTTCTCGTTGTATATCCTTTAATTCTAGAGTTAAATTGATAAATACCGTGTACGAATTTGTTTAACCCATTTGTTTTGGTTACTCGACGGCTCCGTTCTCGTGTAGCCTACATATTGCGTTTTTTTTAATTTGCTTACCGGGCTAAAGGTTAGCATGCTTAAAATACGTAAGTCGTTTTGTTCAACACATTTGAGTAGATAACTCAGCAGTTGTTTGCATCAGAGCGACAATTTTTGAGAAAGTTATTAAAACTGTTTAAAGGTTGTCAAACGTTGTTTCTCGTTGTATATTCTTTAATTCTAGAGTTAAATAGATAAATACCGTGTACGAATTTGTTTAACCCATTTGTTTTGGTTACTCGACGGCTCCGTTCTCGTGTAGCCTACATATTGCGTTTTTTTTTTTAATTTGCTTACCGGGCTAAAGGTTAGCATGCTTAAAATAGGTAAGTCGTTTTGTTCAACAAATTTGAGTAGATAACTCAGAAGTTGTTTGCATCAGAGCGACAATTTTTGAGAAAGTTATTAAAACTGTTTAAAGGTTGTCAAACGTTGTTTCTCGTTGTATATCCTTTAATTCTAGAGTTAAATTGATAAATACCGTGTACGAATTTGTTTAACCCATTTGTTTTGATTACTCGACGGCTCCGTTCTCGTGTAGCCTACATATTGCGTTTTTTTTTAATTTGCTTACCGGGCTAAAGGTTAGCATGCTTAAAATACGTAAGTCTATTTGTTCAACAAATTTGAGTAGATAACTCAGCAGTTGTTTGCATCAGAGCGACAATTTTTGAGATAGTTATTAAAACAGTTTAAAGGTTGTCAAACGTTGTTTCTCGTTGTATATCCTTTAATTCTAGAGTTAAATTAATAAATACCGTGTACGAATTTGTTTAACCCATTTGTTTTGGTTACTCGATGGCTCCGTTCTGGTGTAGCCTACGTATTGCGTTTTTTTTAAATTTGCTTACCGGACTAAAGGTTAGCATGCTTAAAATACGTAAGTCGTTTTGTTCAACAAATTTGAGTAGATAACTCAGCAGTTGTTTACATCAGAGCGACAATTTTTGAGAAAGTTATTAAAACTGTTTAAAGGTTGTCAAACGTTGTTTCTCGTTGTATATCCTTTAATTCTAGAGTTAAATTGATAAATACCGTGTACGAATTTGTTTAACCCATTTGTTTTGGTTACTCGACGGCTCCGTTCTCGTGTAGCCTACATATTGCGTTTTTTTTTAATTTGCTTACCGGGCTAAATGTTAGCATGCTTAAAATACGTAAGTCGTTTTGTTCAACAAATTTGAGTAGATAACTCTGCAGTTGTTTGCATCAGAGCGACAATTTTTGAGAAAGTTATTAAAACTGTTTAAAGGTTGTCAAACGTTGTTTCTCGTTGTATATCCTTTAATTCTAGAGTTAAATTGATAAATACCGTGTACGAATTTGTTTAACCCATTTGTTTTGGTTACTCGACGGCTCCGTTCTCGTGTAGCCTACATATTGCGTTTTTTTTAATTTGCTTACCGGGCTAAAGGTTAGCATGCTTAAAATACGTAAGTCGTTTGGTTCAACAAATTTGAGTAGATAACTCAGCAGTTGTTTGCATCAGAGCGACAATTTTTGAGAAAGTTATTAAAACTGTTTAAAGGTTGTCAAACGTTGTTTCTCGTTGTATATTCTTTAATTCTAGAGTTAAATAGAAAAATACCGTGTACGAATTTGTTTAACCCATTTGTTTTGGTTACTCGACGGCTCCGTTCTCGTGTAGCCTACATATTGCGTTTTTTTTTTTAATTTGCTTACCGGGCTAAAGGTTAGCATGCTTAAAATACGTAAGTCGTTTTGTTCAACAAATTTGAGTAGATAACTCAGAAGTTGTTTGCATCAGAGCGACAATTTTTGAGAAAGTTATTAAAACTGTTTAAAGGTTGTCAAACGTTGTTTCTCGTTGTATATCCTTTAATTCTAGAGTTAAATTGATAAATACCGTGTACGAATTTGTTTAACCCATTTGTTTTGATTACTCGACGGCTCCGTTCTCGTGTAGCCTACATATTGCGTTTTTTTTTTAATTTGCTTACCGGGCTAAAGGTTAGCATGCTTAAAATACGTAAGTCGTTTTGTTCAACAAATTTGAGTAGATAACTCAGCAGTTGTTTGCATCAGAGCGACAATTTTTGAGAAAGTTATTAAAACTGTTTAAAGGTTGTCAAACGTTGTTTCTCGTTGTATATCCTTTAATTCTAGAGTTAAATTGATAAATACCGTGTACGAATTTGTTTAACCCATTTGTTTTGATTACTCGACGGCTCCGTTCTCGTGTAGCCTACATATTGCGTTTTTTTTTTAATTTGCTTACCGGGCTAAAGGTTAGCATGCTTAAAATACGTAAGTCGTTTTGTTCAACAAATTTGAGTAGATAACTAAGCAGTTGTTTGCATCAGAGCGACAATTTTTGAGATAGTTATTAAAACTGTTTAAAGGTTGTCAAACGTTGTTTCTCGTTGTATATCCTTTAATTCTAGAGTTAAATTGATAAATACCGTGTACGAATTTGTTTAACCCATTTGTTTTGGTTACTCGACGGCTCCGTTCTCGTGTAGCCTACATATTGCGTTTTTTTTTAATTTGCTTACCGGGCTAAAGGTTAGCATGCTTAAAATACGTAAGTCGTTTTGTTCAACAAATTTGAGTAGATAACACAGCAGTTGTTTGCATCAGAGCGACAATTTTTGAGATAGTTATTAAAACTGTTTATAGGTTGTCAAACGTTGTTTCTCATTGTCGACAATTTTTGAGATAGTTATTAAAACTGTTTAAAGGTTGTCAAACGTTGTTTCTCGTTGTATATACTTTAATTCTAGAGTTGAATTGATAAATACCGTGTACGAATATGTTTAACCCATTTGTTTTGGTTACTCGACGGCTCCGTTCTCGTGTAGCCTACATATTGCGTTTTTTTTTAATTTGCTTACCGGGCTAAAGGTTAGCATGCTTAAAATACGTAAGTCTATTTGTTCAACAAATTTGAGTAGATAACTCAGCAGTTGTTTGCATCAGAGCGACAATTTTTGAGATAGTTATTAAAACAGTTTAAAGGTTGTCAAACGTTGTTTCTCGTTGTATATCCTTTAATTCTAGAGTTAAATTAATAAATACCGTGTACGAATTTGTTTAACCCATTTGTTTTGGTTGCTCGATGGCTCCGTTCTCGTGTAGCCTACGTATTGCGTTTTTTTTAAATTTGCTTACCGGACTAAAGGTTAGCATGCTTAAAATACGTAAGTCGTTTTGTTCAACAAATTTGAGTAGATAACTCAGCAGTTGTTTACATCAGAGCCACAATTTTTGAGAAAGTTATTAAAACTGTTTAAAGGTTGTCAAACGTTGTTTCTCGTGGTATATCCTTTAATTCTAGAGTTAAATTGATAAATACCGTGTACGAATTTGTTTAACCCATTTGTTTTGGTTACTCGACGGCTCCGTTCTCGTGTAGCCTACATATTGCGTTTTTTTTTTAATTTGCTTACCGGGCTAAAGGTTAGCATGCTTAAAATACGTAAGTCGTTTTGTTCAACAAATTTGAGTAGATAACTCAGAAGTTGTTTGCATCAGAGCGACAATTTTTGAGATAGTTATTAAAACTGTTTAAAGGTTGTCAAACGTTGTTTCTCGTTGTATATCCCTTAAATTCTAGAGTTAAATTGATAAACACCGTGTCAAATTTGTTTTGGTTACTCGACGGCTCCGTTCTCGTGTAGCCTACGTATTGCGTTTTTTTTTAATTTGCTTACCGGGCTAAAGGTGAGCATGCTTAAAATACGTAAGTCGTTTTGTTCAACAAATTTGAGTAGATAACTCAGCAGTTGTTTGCATCAGACCGACAATTTTTGAGATAGTTATTAAAACTGTTTAAAGGTTGTCAAACGTTGTTTCTCGTTGTATATCCTTTAATTCTAGAGTTAAATTGATAAATACCGTGTACGAATTTGTTTAACCCATTTGTTTTGGTTACTCGATGGCTCCGTTCTCGTGTAGCCTACATATTGCGTTTTTTTTTTTAATTTGCTTACCGGGCTAAAGTTTAGCATGCTTAAAATACGTAAGTCGTTGTGTTCAACAAATTTGAGTAGATAACTCAGCAGTTGTTTGCATCAGAGCGACAATTTTTGAGATAGTTATTAAAACTGTTTAAAGGTTGTCAAACATTGTTTCTCGTTGTATATCCTTTAATTCTAGAGTTAAATTGATAAATACCGTGAACGAATTTGTTTAACCCATTTGTTTTGGTTACTCGACGGCTCCGTTCTCGTGTAGCCTACGTATTGCGTTTTTTTTTAATTTGCTTACCGGGCTAAAGGTTAGCATGCTTAAAATACGTAAGTCGTTTTGTTCAACAAATTTGAGTAGATAACTCAGCAGTTGTTTGCATCAGAGCGACAATTTTTGAGAAAGTTATTAAAACTGTTTAAAGGTTGTCAAACGTTGTTTCTCGTTGTATATCCTTTAATTCTAGAGTTAAATTGATAAATACCGTGTACGAATTTGTTTAACCCATTTGTTTTGGTTACTCTACGGCTCCGTTCTCGTGTAGCCTACATATTGCGTTTTTTTTTTTTTAATTTGCTTACCGGGCTAAAGGTTAGCATGCTTAAAATACGTAAGTCTTTTTGTTGAACAAATTTGAGTAGATAACTCAGCAGTTGTTTGCATCGTTCTCGTGTAGCCTACGTATTGCGTTTTTTTTTAATTTGCTTACCGGGCTAAAGGTTAGCATGCTTAAAATATGTAAGTCGTTTTGTTCAACAAATTTGAGTAGATAACTCAGCAGTTGTTTGCATCAGAGCGACAATTTTTGAGAAAGTTATTAAAACTGTTTAAAGGTTGTCAAACGTTGTTTCTCGTTGTATATCCTTTAATTCTAGGGTTAAATTGATAAATACCGTGTACGAATTTGTTTAACCCATTTGTTTTGATTACTCGACGGCTCCGTTCTCGTGTAGCCTACATATTGCGTTTTTTTTTTAATTTGCTTACCGGGCTAAAGGTTAGCATGCTTAAAATACGTAAGTCGTTTTGTTCAACAAATTTGAGTAGATAACTCAGCAGTTGTTTGCATCAGAGCAACAATTTTTGAGATAGTTATTAAAACTGTTTAAAGGTTGTCAAACGTTGTTTCTCGTTGTATATCCTTTAATTCTAGAGTTAAATTGATAAATACCGTGTACGAATTTGTTTAACCCATTTGTTTTGGTTACTCGACGGCTCCGTTCTCGTGTAGCCTACATATTGCGTTTTTTTTTAATTTGCTTACCGGGCTAAAGGTTAGCATGCTTAAAATACGTAGGTCGTTTTGTTCAACAAATTTGAGTAGATAACTCAGCAGTTGTTTGCATCAGAGCGACAATTTTTGAGATAGTTATTAAAACGGTTTATAGGTTGTCAAACGTTGTTTCTTGTTGTGGACAATTTTTGAGAGTGTTATTAAAACTGTTTAAAGGTTGTCAAACGTTGTTTCTCGTTGTATATACTTTAATTCTAGAGTTGAATTGATAAATACCGTGTACGAATATGTTTAACCCATTTGTTTTGGTTACTCGACGGCTCCGTTCTCGTGTAGCCTACATATTGCGTTTTTTTTTAATTTGCTTACCGGGCTAAAGGTTAGCATGCTTAAAATACGTAAGTCGTTTTGTTCAACAAATTTGAGTAGATAACTCAGCAGTTGTTTGCATCAGAGCGACAATTTTTGAGATAGTTATTAAAACTGTTTAAAGGGTGTCAAACGTTGTTTCTCGTTGTATATCCTTTAATTCTAGAGTTAAATTGATAAATACCGTGTACGAATTTGTTTAACCCATTTGTTTTGGTTACTCGACTGCTCCGTTCTCGTGTAGCCTACATATTGCGTTTTTTTTTAATTTGCTTACCGGGCTAAAGGTTAGCATGCTTAAAATACGTAAGTCTATTTGTTCAACAAATTTGAGTAGATAACTCAGCAGTTGTTTGCATCAGAGCGACAATTTTTGAGATAGTTATTAAAACAGTTTAAAGGTTGTCAAACGTTGTTTCTCGTTGTATATCCTTTAATTCTAGAGTTAAATTAATAAATACCCTGTACGAATTTGTTTAACCCATTTGTTTTGGTTACTCGATGGCTCCGTTCTCGTGTAGCCTACGTATTGCGTTTTTTTAAATTTGCTTACCGGACTAAAGGTTAGCATGCTTAAAATATGTAAGTCGTTTTGTTCAACAAATTTGAGTAGATAACTCAGCAGTTGTTTGCATCAGAGCGACAATTTTTGAGATAGTTATTAAAACTGTTTAAAGGTTGTCAAACGTTGTTTCTCGTTGTATATCCTTTAATTCTAGAGTTAAATTGATAAATACCGTGTACGAATTTGTTTAACCCATTTGTTTTGGTTACTCGACGGCTCCGTTCTCGTGTAGCCTACATATTGCGTTTTTTTTAATTTGCTTACCGGGCTAAAGGTTAGCATGCTTAAAATACGTAAGTCTATTTGTTCAACAAATTTGAGTAGATAACTCAGCAGTTGTTTGCATCAGAGCGACAATTTTTGAGATAGTTATTAAAACAGTTTAAAGGTTGTCAAACGTTGTTTCTCGTTGTATATCCTTTAATTCTAGAGTTAAATTAATAAATACCGTGTACGAATTTGTTTAACCCATTTGTTTTGGTTACTCGATGGCTCCGTTCTCGTTTAGCCTACGTATTGCGTTTTTTTTAAATTTGCTTACCGGACTAAAGGTTAGCATGCTTAAAATACGTAAGTCGTTTTGTTCAACAAATTTGAGTAGATAACTCAGCAGTTGTTTACATCAGAGCCACAATTTTTGAGAAAGTTATTAAAACTGTTTAAAGGTTGTCAAACGTTGTTTCTCGTGGTATATCCTTTAATTCTAGAGTTAAATTGATAAATACCGTGTACGAGTTTGTTTAACCCATTTGTTTTGGTTACTCGACGGCTCCGTTCTCGTGTAGCCTACATATTGCGTTTTTTTTTTAATTTGCTTACCGGGCTAAAGGTTAGCATGCTTAAAATACGTAAGTCGTTTTGTTCAACAAATTTGAGTAGATAACTCAGAAGTTGTTTGCATCAGAGCGACAATTTTTGAGATAGTTATTAAAACTGTTTAAAGGTTGTCAAACGTTGTTTCTCGTTGTATATCCCTTAAATTCTAGAGTTAAATTGATAAATACCGTGTCAAATTTGTTTTGGTTACTCGACGGCTCCGTTCTCGTGTAGCCTACATATTGCGTTTTTTTTTAATTTGCTTACCGGGCTAAAGGTTAGCATGCTTAAAATACGTAAGTCGTTTTGTTCAACAAATTTGAGTAGATAACTCAGCAGTTGTTTGCATCAGAGCGACAATTTTTGAGAAAGTTATTAAAACTGTTTAAAGGTTGTCAAACGTTGTTTCTCGTTGTATATCCTTTAATTCTAGAGTTAAATTAATAAATACCGTGTACGAATTTGTTTAACCCATTTGTTTTGGTTACTCGATGGCTCCGTTCTGGTGTAGCCTACGTATTGCGTTTTTTTTAAATTTGCTTACCGGACTAAAGGTTAGCATGCTTAAAATACGTAAGTCGTTTTGTTCAACAAATTTGAGTAGATAACTCAGCAGTTGTTTACATCAGAGCGACAATTTTTGAGAAAGTTATTAAAACTGTTTAAAGGTTGTCAAACGTTGTTTCTCGTTGTATATCCTTTAATTCTAGAGTTAAATTGATAAATACCGTGTACGAATTTGTTTAACCCATTTGTTTTGGTTACTCGATGGCTCCGTTCTGGTGTAGCCTACGTATTGCGTTTTTTTTAAATTTGCTTACCGGACTAAAGGTTAGCATGCTTAAAATACGTAAGTCGTTTTGTTCAACAAATTTGAGTAGATAACTCAGCAGTTGTTTACATCAGAGCGACAATTTTTGAGATAGTTATTAAAACTGTTTAAAGGTTGTCAAACGTTGTTTCTCGTTGTATATCCTTTAATTCTAGAGTTAAATTGATAAATACCGTGTACGAATTTGTTTAACCCATTTGTTTTGGTTACTCGACGGCTCCGTTCTCGTGTAGCCTACATATTGCGTTTTTTTTAATTTGCTTACCGGGCTAAAGGTTAGCATGCTTAAAATACGTAAGTCGTTTTGTTCAACAAATTTGAGTAGATAACTCAGCAGTTGTTTGCATCAGAGCGACAATTTTTGAGAAAGTTATTAAAACTGTTTAAAGGTTGTCAAACGTTGTTTCTCGTTGTATATTCTTTAATTCTAGAGTTAAATAGATAAATACCGTGTACGAATTTGTTTAACCCATTTGTTTTGGTTACTCGACTGCTCCGTTCTCGTGTAGCCTACATATTGCGTTTTTTTTTAATTTGCTTACCGGGCTAAAGGTTAGCATGCTTAAAATACGTAAGTCGTTTTGTTCAACAAATTTGAGTAGATAACTCAGCAGTTGTTTGCATCAGAGCGACAATTTTTGAGATAGTTATTAAAACTGTTTAAAGGTTGTCAAACGTTGTTTCTCGTTGTATATCCTTTAATTCTAGAGTTAAATTGATAAATACCGTGTACGAATTTGTTTAACCCATTTGTTTTGGTTACTCGACGGCTCCGTTCTCGTGTAGCCTACATATTGCGTTTTTTTTTAATTTGCTTACCGGGCTAAAGGTTAGCATGCTTAAAATACGTAAGTCGTTTTGTTCAACAAATTTGAGTAGATAACTCAGCAGTTGTTTGCATCAGAGCGACAATTTTTGAGATAGTTATTAAAACTGTTTAAAGGGTGTCAAACGTTGTTTCTCGTTGTATATCCTTTAATTCTAGAGTTAAATTGATAAATACCGTGTACGAATTTGTTTAACCCATTTGTTTTGGTTACTCGACTGCTCCGTTCTCGTGTAGCCTACATATTGCGTTTTTTTTTAATTTGCTTACCGGGCTAAAGGTTAGCATGCTTAAAATACGTAAGTCTATTTGTTCAACAAATTTGAGTAGATAACTCAGCAGTTGTTTGCATCAGAGCGACAATTTTTGAGATAGTTATTAAAACAGTTTAAAGGTTGTCAAACGTTGTTTCTCGTTGTATATCCTTTAATTCTAGAGTTAAATTAATAAATACCGTGTACGAATTTGTTTAACCCATTTGTTTTGGTTACTCGATGGCTCCGTTCTCGTGTAGCCTACGTATTGCGTTTTTTTTTAATTTGCTTACCGGACTAAAGGTTAGCATGCTTAAAATACGTAAGTCGTTTTGTTCAACAAATTTGAGTAGATAACTCAGCAGTTGTTTGCATCAGAGCGACAATTTTTGAGATAGTTATTAAAACTGTTTAAAGGTTGTCAAACGTTGTTTCTCGTTGTATATCCTTTAATTCTAGAGTTAAATTGATAAATACCGTGTACGAATTTGTTTAACCCATTTGTTTTGGTTACTCGACGGCTCCGTTCTCGTGTAGCCTACATATTGCGTTTTTTTTTAATTTGCTTACCGAGCTAAAGGTTAGCATGCTTAAAATACGTAAGTCGTTTTGTTCAACAAATTTGAGTAGATAACTCAGCAGTTGTTTGCATCAGAGCGACAATTTTTGAGATAGTTATTAAAACTGTTTAAAGGGTGTCAAACGTTGTTTCTCGTTGTATATCCTTTAACTCTAGAGTTAAATTGATAAATACCGTGTACGAATTTGTTTAACCCATTTGTTTTGGTTACTCGACTGCTCCGTTCTCGTGTAGCCTACATATTAAGTTTTTTTTTTAATTTGCTTACCGGGCTAAAGGTTAGCATGCTTAAAATACGTAAGTCTATTTGTTCAACAAATTTGAGTAGATAACTCAGCAGTTGTTTGCATCACAGCGACAATTTTTGAGATAGTTATTAAAACAGTTTAAAGGTTGTCAAACGTTGTTTCTCGTTGTATATCCTTTAATTCTAGAGTTAAATTAATAAATACCGTGTACGAATTTGTTTAACCCATTTGTTTTGGTTACTTGATGGCTCCGTTCTCGTGTAGCCTACGTATTGCGTTTTTTTTAAATTTGCTTACCGGACTAAAGGTTAGCATGCTTAAAATACGTAAGTCGTTTTGTTCAACAAATTTGAGTAGATAACTCAGCAGTTGTTTACATCAGAGCCACAATTTTTGAGAAAGTTATTAAAACTGTTTAAAGGTTGTCAAACGTTGTTTCTCGTGGTATATCCTTTAATTCTAGAGTTAAATTGATAAATACGGCGGCTCCGTTCTCGTGTAGCCTACATATTGCGTTTTTTTTTTAATTTGCTTACCGGGCTAAAGGTTAGCATGCTTAAAATACGTAAGTCGTTTTGTTCAACAAATTTGAGTAGATAACTCAGCAGTTGTTTGCATCAGAGCGACAATTTTTGAGAAAGTTATTAAAACTGTTTAAAGGTTGTCAAACGTTGTTTCTCGTTGTATATCCTTTAATTCTAGAGTTAAATTAATAAATACCGTGTACGAATTTGTTTAACCCATTTTTTTTGGTTACTCGATGGCTCCGTTCTGGTGTAGCCTACGTATTGCGTTTTTTTTTAAATTTGCTTACCGGACTAAAGGTTAGCATTCTTAAAATACGTAAGTCGTTTTGTTCAACAAATTTGAGTAGATAACTCAGCAGTTGTTTACATCAGAGCGACAATTTTTGAGAAAGTTATTAAAACTGTTTAAAGGTTGTCAAACGTTGTTTCTCGTTGTATATCCTTTAATTCTAGAGTTAAATTGATAAATACCGTGTACGAATTTGTTTAACCCATTTGTTTTGGTTACTCGACGGCTCCGTTCTCGTGTAGCCTACATATTGCGTTTTTTTTTTTAATTTGCTTACCGGGCTAAAAGTTAGCATGCTTAAAATACGTAAGTCGTTTTGTTCAACAAATTTGAGTAGATAACTCAGCAGTTGTTTGCATCAGAGCGACAATTTTTGAGAAAGTTATTAAAACTGTTTAAAGGTTGTCAAACGTTGTTTCTCGTTGTATATCCTTTAATTCTAGAGTTAAATTGATAAATACCGTGTACGAATTTGTTTAACCCATTTGTTTTGGTTACTCGACGGCTCCGTTCTCGTGTAGCCTACATATTGCGTTTTTTTTAATTTGCTTACCGGGCTAAAGGTTAGCATGCTTAAAATACGTAAGTCGTTTTGTTCAACAAATTTGAGTAGATAACTCAGCAGTTGTTTGCATCAGAGCGACAATTTTTGAGAAAGTTATTAAAACTGTTTAAAGGTTGTCAAACGTTGTTTCTCGTTGTATATTCTTTAATTCTAGAGTTAAATAGATAAATACCGTGTACGAATTTGTTTAACCCATTTGTTTTGGTTACTCGACTGCTCCGTTCTCGTGTAGCCTACATATTGCGTTTTTTTTTAATTTGCTTACCGGGCTAAAGGTTAGCATGCTTAAAATACGTAAGTCGTTTTGTTCAACAAATTTGAGTAGATAACTCAGCAGTTGTTTGCATCAGAGCGACAATTTTTGAGATAGTTATTAAAACTGTTTAAAGGTTGTCAAACATTGTTTCTCGTTGTATATCCTTTAATTCTAGAGTTAAATTGATAAATACCGTGTACGAATTTGTTTAACCCATTTGTTTTGGTTACTCGACGGCTCCGTTCTCGTGTAGCCTACATATTGCGTTTTTTTTTAATTTGCTTACCGGGCTAAAGGTTAGCATGCTTAAAATACGTAAGTCGTTTTGTTCAACAAATTTGAGTAGATAACTCAGCAGTTGTTTGCGTCAGAGCGACAATTTTTGAGATAGTTATTAAAACTGTTTAAAGGGTGTCAAACGTTGTTTCTCGTTGTATATCCTTTAATTCTAGAGTTAAATTGATAAATACCGTGTACGAATTTGTTTAACCCATTTGTTTTGGTTACTCGACTGCTCCGTTCTCGTGTAGCCTACATATTGCGTTTTTTTTTAATTTGCTTACCGGGCTAAAGGTTAGCATACTTAAAATACGTAAGTCTATTTGTTCAACAAATTTGAGTAGATAACTCAGCAGTTGTTTGCATCAGAGCGACAATTTTTGAGATAGTTATTAAAACAGTTTAAAGGTTGTCAAACGTTGTTTCTCGTTGTATATCCTTTAATTCTAGAGTTAAATTAATAAATACCGTGTACGAATTTGTTTAACCCATTTGTTTTGGTTACTCGATGGCTCCGTTCTCGTGTAGCCTACGTATTGCGTTTTTTTTTAATTTGCTTACCGGACTAAAGGTTAGCATGCTTAAAATACGTAAGTCGTTTTGTTCAACAAATTTGAGCAGATAACTCAGCAGTTGTTTGCATCAGAGCGACAATTTTTGAGATAGTTATTAAAACTGTTTAAAGGTTGTCAAACGTTGTTTCTCGTTGTATATCCTTTAATTCTAGAGTTAAATTGATAAATACCGTGTACGAATTTGTTTAACCCATTTGTTTTGGTTACTCGACGGCTCCGTTCTCGTGTAGCCTACATATTGCGTTTTTTTTTAATTTGCTTACCGAGCTAAAGGTTAGCATGCTTAAAATACGTAAGTCGTTTTGTTCAACAAATTTGAGTAGATAACTCAGCAGTTGTTTGCATCAGAGCGACAATTTTTGAGATAGTTATTAAAACTGTTTAAAGGGTGTCAAACGTTGTTTCTCGTTGTATATCCTTTAATTCTAGAGTTAAATTGATAAATACCGTGTACGAATTTGTTTAACCCATTTGTTTTGGTTACTCGACTGCTCCGTTCTCGTGTAGCCTACATATTAAGTTTTTTTTTTAATTTGCTTACCGGGCTAAAGGTTAGCATGCTTAAAATACGTAAGTCTATTTGTTCAACAAATTTGAGTAGATAACTCAGCAGTTGTTTGCATCACAGCGACAATTTTTGAGATAGTTATTAAAACAGTTTAAAGGTTGTCAAACGTTGTTTCTCGTTGTATATCCTTTAATTCTAGAGTTAAATTAATAAATACCGTGTACGAATTTGTTTAACCCATTTGTTTTGGTTACTCGATGGCTCCGTTCTCGTGTAGCCTACGTATTGCGTTTTTTTTTAATTTGCTTACCGGACTAAAGGTTAGCATGCTTAAAATACGTAAGACGTTTTGTTCAACAAATTTGAGTAGATAACTCAGCAGTTGTTTACATCAGAGCCACAATTTTTGAGAAAGTTATTAAAACTGTTTAAAGGTTGTCAAACGTTGTTTCTCGTGGTATATCCTTTAATTCTAGAGTTAAATTGATAAATACGGCGGCTCCGTTCTCGTGTAGCCTACATATTGCGTTTTTTTTTTAATTTGCTTACCGGGCTAAAGGTTAGCATGCTTAAAATACGTAAGTCGTTTTGTTCAACAAATTTGAGTAGATAACTCAGCAGTTGTTTGCATCAGAGCGACAATTTTTGAGAAAGTTATTAAAACTATTTAAAGGTTGTCAAACGTTGTTTCTCGTTGTATATCCTTTAATTCTAGAGTTAAATTAATAAATACCGTGTACGAATTTGTTTAACCCATTTTTTTTGGTTACTCGATGGCTCCGTTCTGGTGTAGCCTACGTATTGCGTTTTTTTTTAAATTTGCTTACCGGACTAAAGGTTAGCATTCTTAAAATACGTAAGTCGTTTTGTTCAACAAATTTGAGTAGATAACTCAGCAGTTGTTTACATCAGAGCGACAATTTTTGAGAAAGTTATTAAAACTGTTTAAAGGTTGTCAAACGTTGTTTCTCGTTGTATATCCTTTAATTCTAGAGTTAAATTGATAAATACCGTGTACGAATTTGTTTAACCCATTTGTTTTGGTTACTCGACGGCTCCGTTCTCGTGTAGCCTACATATTGCGTTTTTTTTTTAATTTGCTTACCGGGCTAAAAGTTAGCATGCTTAAAATACGTAAGTCGTTTTGTTCAACAAATTTGAGTAGATAACTCAGCAGTTGTTTGCATCAGAGCGACAATTTTTGAGAAAGTTATTAAAACTGTTTAAAGGTTGTCAAACGTTGTTTCTCGTTGTATATCCTTTAATTCTAGAGTTAAATTGATAAATACCGTGTACGAATTTGTTTAACCCATTTGTTTTGGTTACTCGACGGCTCCGTTCTCGTGTAGCCTACATATTGCGTTTTTTTTAATTTGCTTACCGGGCTAAAGGTTAGCATGCTTAAAATACGTAAGTCGTTTTGTTCAACAAATTTGAGTAGATAACTCAGCAGTTGTTTGCATCAGAGCGACAATTTTTGAGAAAGTTATTAAAACTGTTTAAAGGTTGTCAAACTTTGTTTCTCGTTGTATATTCTTTAATTCTAGAGTTAAATAGATAAATACCGTGTACGAATTTGTTTAACCCATTTGTTTTGGTTACTCGACGGCTCCGTTCTCGTGTAGCCTACATATTGCGTTTTTTTTTTAATTTGCTTACCGGGCTAAAGGTTAGCATGCTTAAAATACGTAAGTCGTTTTGTTCAACAAATTTGAGTAGATAACTCAGAAGTTGTTTGCATCAGAGCGACAATTTTTGAGATAGTTATTAAAACTGTTTAAAGGTTGTCAAACATTGTTTCTCGTTGTATATCCCTTAAATTCTAGAGTTAAATTGATAAATACCGTGTCAAATTTGTTTTGGTTACTCGACGGCTCCGTTCTCGTGTAGCCTACGTATTGCGTTTTTTTTTAATTTGCTTACCGGGCTAAAGGTTAGCATGCTTAAAATACGTAAGTCGTTTTGTTCAACAAATTTGAGTAGATAACTCAGCAGTTGTTTGCATCAGACCGACAAATTTTTGAGATAGTTATTAAAACTGTTTAAAGGTTGTCAAACGTTGTTTCTCGTTGTATATCCTTTAATTCTAGAGTTAAATTGATAAATACCGTGTACGAATTTGTTTAACCCATTTGTTTTGGTTACTCGACGGCTCCGTTCTCGTGTAGCCTACATATTGCGTTTTTTTTTTAATTTGCTTACCGGGCTACAGTTTAGCATGCTTAAAATACGTAAGTCGTTGTGTTCAACAAATTTGAGTAGATAACTCAGCAGTTGTTTGCATCAGAGCGACAATTTTTGAGATAGTTATTAAAACTGTTTAAAGGTTGTCAAACATTGTTTCTCGTTGTATATCCTTTAATTCTAGAGTTAAATTGATAAATACCGTGAACGAATTTGTTTAACCCATTTGTTTTGGTTACTCGACGGCTCCGTTCTCGTGTAGCCTACGTATTGCGTTTTTTTTTAATTTGCTTACCGGGCTAAAGGTTAGCATGCTTAAAATACGTAAGTCGTTTTGTTCAACAAATTTGAGTAGATAACTCAGCAGTTGTTTGCATCAGAGCGACAATTTTTGAGAAAATTATTAAAACTGTTTAAAGGTTGTCAAACGTTGTTTCTCGTTGTATATCCTTTAATTCTAGAGTTAAATTGATAAATACCGTGTACGAATTTGTTTAACCCATTTGTTTTGGTTACTCTACGGCTCCGTTCTCGTGTAGCCTACATATTGCGTTTTTTTTTTTTAATTTGCTTACCGGGCTAAAGGTTAGCATGCTTAAAATACGTAAGTCTTTTTGTTGAACAAATTTGAGTAGATAACTCAGCAGTTGTTTGCATCGTTCTCGTGTAGCCTACATATTGCGTTTTTTTTTTAATTTGCTTACCGGGCTAAAGGTTAGCATGCTTAAAATACGTAAGCTGTTTTGTTCAACAAATTTGAGTAGATAACTCAGCAGTTGTTTGCATCAGAGCGACAATTTTTGAGATAGTTATTAAAACTGTTTAAAGGGTGTCAAACATTGTTTCTCGTTGTATATTCTTTAATTCTAGAGTTAAATTGATAAATACCGTGTACGAATTTGTTTAACCCATTTGTTTTGGTTACTCGACTGCTCCGTTCTCGTGTAGCCTACATATTGCGTTTTTTTTTAATTTGCTTACCGGGCTAAAGGTTAGCATGCTTAAAATACGTAAGTCTATTTGTTCAACAAATTTGAGTAGATAACTCAGCAGTTGTTTGCATCAGAGCGACAATTTTTGAGATAGTTATTAAAACAGTTTAAAGGTTGTCAAACGTTGTTTCTCGTTGTATATCCTTTAATTCTAGAGTTAAATTAATAAATACCGTGTACGAATTTGTTTAACCCATTTGTTTTGGTTACTCGATGGCTCCGTTCTCGTGTAGCCTACGTATTGCGTTTTTTTTTAATTTGCTTACCGGACTAAAGGTTAGCATGCTTAAAATACGTAAGTCGTTTTGTTCAACAAATTTGAGTAGATAACTCAGCAGTTGTTTGCATCAGAGCGACAATTTTTGAGAAAGTTATTAAAATTGTTTAAAGGTTGTCAAACGTTGTTTCTCGTTGTATATCCTTTAATTCTAGAGTTAAATTGATAAATACCGTGTACGAATTTGTTTAACCCATTTGTTTTGGTTACTCGACGGCTCCGTTCTCGTGTAGCCTACATATTGCGTTTTTTTTAATTTGCTTACCGGGCTAAAGGTTAGCATTCTTAAAATACGTAAGTCGTTTTGTTCAACAAATTTGGGTAGATAACTCAGCAGTTGTTTGCATCAGAGCGACAATTTTTGAGAAAGTTATTAAAACTGTTTAAAGGTTGTCAAACGTTGCTTCTCGTTGTATATCCTTTAATTCTAGAGTTAAATTGATAAATACCGTGTACGAATTTGTTTAACCCATTTGTTTTGGTTACTCGACGGCTCCGTTCTCGTGTAGCCTACATATTGCGTTTTTTTTTAATTTGCTTACCGGGCTAAAGGTTAGCATTCTTAAAATACGTAAGTCGTTTTGTTCAACAAATTTGGGTAGATAACTCAGCAGTTGTTTGCATCAAAGCGACAATTTTTGAGAAAGGTATTAAAACTATTTAAAGGTTGTCAAACGTTGTTTCTCGTTGTATATCCTTTAATTCTAGAGTTAAATTGATAAATACCGTGTACGAATTTGTTTAACCCATTTGTTTTGGTTACTCGACGGCTCCGTTCTCGTGTAGCCTACATATTGCGTTTTTTTTTAATTTGCTTACCGGGCTAAAGGTTAGCATGCTTAAAATACGTAAGTCGTTTTGTTCAACAAATTTGAGTAGATAACTCAGCAGTTGTTTGCATCAGAGCGACAATTTTTGAAATAGTTATTAAAACTGTTTATAGGTTGTCAAACGTTGTTTCTCGTTGTATATCCTTTAATTCTGGAGTTAAATTGATAAATACCGTGTACGAATTTGTTTAACCCATTTGTTTTGGTTACTCGACGGCTCCGTTCTCGTGTAGCATACGTATTGCGTTTTTTTTTTTAATTTGCTTACCGGGCTAAAGGTTAGCATGCTTAAAATACGTAAGTCGTTTTGTTCAACAAATTTGAGTAGATAACTCCGCAGTTGTTAGCATCAGAGCGACAATTTTTGAGATAGTTATTAAAACTGTTTAAAGGTTGTCAAACGTTGTTTCTCGTTGTATATCCTTTAATTCTAGAGTTAAATACCGTGTAGGAATTTGTTTAGCCCATTTGTTTTGGTTACTTGACGGCTCCGTTCTCGTGTAGCCTACATATTGCTTTTTTTTTTTAATTTGCTTACCGGGCTAAAGGTTAGCATGCTTAAAATACGTAAGTCGTTGTGCTCAACAAATTTGAGTAGATAACTCAGCAGTTGTTTGCATCAGAGCGACAATTTTTGAGATAGTTATTAAAACTGTTTAAAGGTTGTCAAACATTGTTTCTCGTTGCATATCCTTTAATTCTAGAGTTAAATTGATAAATACCGTGTACGAATTTGTTTAACCCATTTGTTTTGGTTACTCGACGGCTCCGTTCTCGTATAGCCTACGTATTGCGGTTTTTTTTTAATTTGCTTACCGGGCTAAAGGTTAGCATGCTTAAAATACGTAAGTCGTTTTGTTCAACAAATTTGAGTAGATAACTCAGCAGTTGTTTGCATCAGAGCGACAATTTTTGAGAAAGTTATTAAAATTGTTTAAAGGTTGTCAAACGTTGTTTCTCGTTGTATATCCTTTAATTCTAGAGTTAAATTGATAAATACCGTGTACGAATTTGTTTAACCCATTTGTTTTGGTTGCTCGACGGCTCCGTTCTCGTGTAGCCTACATATTGCGTTTTTTTTTAATTTGCTTACCGGGCTAAAGATTAGCATGCTTAAAATACGTAAGCCTTTTTGTTGAACAAATTTGAGTAGATAACTCAGCAGTTGTTTGCATCAGAGCGACAGTTTTTGAGATAGTTATTAAAACTGTTTAAAGGTGGTCAAACGTTGTTTCTCGTTGTATATCCTTTAATTCTAGAGTTAAATTGATAAATACCGTGTACGAATTTGTTTAACCCATTTCTTTTGGTTACTCGACGGCTACGTTCTCGTGTAGTCTACGTATTGCGTTTTTTTTAATTTGCTTACCGGGCTAAAGGTTAGCATGCTTAAAATACGTAAGTCGTTTTGTTCAACAATTTTTGAGAAAGGTTGTCAAACGTTGTTTCTCGTTGTATATCCTTTAATTCTAGAGTTAAATTGATAAATACCGTGTACGAATTTGTTTAACCCATTTCTTTTGGTTACTCGACGGCTCCGTTCTCGTGTAGTCTACGTATTGCGTTTTTTTTAATTTGCTTACCGGGCTAAAGGTTAGCATGCTTAAAATACGTAAGTCGTTTTGTTCAACAAATTTGAGTAGATAACTCAGCAGTTGTTTGCATCAGAGCGACAATTTTTGAGAAAGTTATTAAACTGTTTAAAGGTTGTCAAACGTTGTTTCTCGTTGTATATCCTTTAATTCTAGAGTTAAATTGATAAATACCGTGTACGGATTTGTTTAACCCATTTGTTTTGGTTACTCGACGGTTCCGTTCTCGTTTAGCCTACATATTGCGTTTTTTTTTAATTTGCTTACCGGGCTAAAGGTTAGCATGCTTAAAATACGTAAGTCGTTTTGTTCAACAAATTTGAGTAGATAACTCAGCAGTTGTTTGCATCAGAGCGACAATTTTTGAGATAGTTATTAAAACTGTTTAAAGGTTGTCAAACGTTGTTTCTCGTTGTCGACAATTTTTTAGATAGTTATTAAAACTGTTTAAAGGTTGTCAAACGTTGTTTCTCGTTGTATATCCTTTAATTCTAGAGTTGAATTGATAAATACCGTGTACGAATTTGTTTAACCCATTTGTTTTGGTTACTCGACGGCTCCGTTCTCGTGTAGCCTACATATTGCGTTTTTTTTAATTTGCTTACCGGGCTAAAGGTTAGCATGCTTAAAATACGTAAGTCGTTTTGTTCAACAAATTTGAGTAGATAACTCAGCAGTTGTTTGCATCAGAGCGACAATTTTTGAGAAAGTTATTAAACTGTTTAAAGGTTGTCAAACGTTGTTTCTCGTTGTATATCCTTTAATTCTAGAGTTAAATTGATAAATACCGTGTACGGATTTGTTTAACCCATTTGTTTTGGTTACTCGACGGTTCCGTTCTCGTTTAGCCTACATATTGCGTTTTTTTTTTAATTTGCTTACCGGGCTAAAGGTTAGCATGCTTAAAATACGTAAGTCGTTTTGTTCAACAAATTTGAGTAGATAACTCAGCAGTTGTTTGCATCAGAGCGACAATTTTTGAGATAGTTATTAAAACTGTTTAAAGGTTGTCAAACGTTGTTTCTCGTTGTCGACAATTTTTGAGATAGTTATTAAAACTGTTTAAAGGTTGTCAAACGTTGTTTCTCGTTGTATATCCTTTAATTCTAGAGTTGAATTGATAAATACCGTGTACGAATTTGTTTAACCCATTTGTTTTGGTTACTCGACGGCTCCGTTCTCGTGTAGCCTACATATTGCGTTTTTTTTAATTTGCTTACCGGGCTAAAGGTTAGCATGCTTAAAATACATAAGTCGTTTTGTTCAACAAATTTGAGTAGATAACTCAGCAGTTGTTTGCATCAGAGCGACAATTTTTGAGATAGTTATTGAAACTGTTTAAAGGTTGTCAAACGTTGTTTCTCGTTGTATATCCTTTAATTCTAGAGTTAAATTGATAAACACCGTGTAGGAATTTGTTTAACCCATTTGTTTTGGTTACTCGACGGCTCCGTTCTCGTTTAGCCTATATATTGCGTTTTTTTTTTTTTAATTTGCTTACCGGGCTAAAGGTTAGCATGCTTAAAATACGTAAGTCGTTTTGTTCAACAAATTTGAGTAGATAACTCAGCAGTTGTTTGCATCAGAGCGACAATTTTTGAGATAGTTATTAAAACTGTTTAAAGGTTGTCAAACGTTGTTTCTCGTTGTATATCCTTTAATTCTAGAGTTAAATTGATAAATACCGTGTACGGATTTGTTTAACCCATTTGTTTTGGTTACTCGACGGCTCCGTTCTCGTGTAGCCTACATAGTGCGTTTTTTTTTAATTTGCTTACCGGGCTAAAGGTTAGCATGCTTAAAATACGTAAGTCGTTTTGTTCAACAAATTTGAGTAGATAACTCAGAAGTTGTTTGCATCAGAGCGACAATTTTTGAGATAGTTATTAAAACTGTTTAAAGGTTGTCAAACGTTGTTTTTCGTTGTATATCCTTTAATTCTAGAGTTGAATTGATAAATACCGTGTACGAATTTGTTTAACCCATTTGTTTTGGTTACTCGACGGCTCCGTTCTCGTGTAGCCTACGTATTGCGGTTTTTTTTTTAATTTGCTTACCGGGCTAAAGGTTAGCATGCTTAAAATACGTAAGTCGTTTTGTTCAACAAATTTGAGTAGATAACTCAGCAGTTGTTTGCATCAGAGCGACAATTTTTGAGAAAGTTATTAAAATTGTTTAAAGGTTGTCAAACGTTGTTTCTCGTTGTATATCCTTTAATTCTAGAGTTAAATTGATAAATACCGTGTACGAATTTGTTTAACCCATTTGTTTTGGTTGCTCGACGGCTCCGTTCTCGTGTAGCCTACATATTGCGTTTTTTTTTTAATTTGCTTACCGGGCTAAAGATTAGCATGCTTAAAATACGTAAGCCTTTTTGTTGAACAAATTTGAGTAGATAACTCAGCAGTTGTTTGCATCAGAGCGACAGTTTTTGAGATAGTTATTAAAACTGTTTAAAGGTAGTCAAACGTTGTTTCTCGTTGTATATCCTTTAATTCTAGAGTTAAATTGATAAATACCGTGTACGAATTTGTTTAACCCATTTCTTTTGGTTACTCGACGGCTACGTTCTCGTGTAGTCTACGTATTGCGTTTTTTTAATTTGCTTACCGGGCTAAAGGTTAGCATGCTTAAAATACGTAAGTCGTTTTGTTCAACAAATTTGAGTAGATAACTCAGCAGTTGTTTGCATCAGAGCGACAATTTTTGAGAAAGTTATTAAACTGTTTAAAGGTTGTCAAACGTTGTTTCTCGTTGTATATCCTTTAATTCTAGAGTTAAATTGATAAATACCGTGTACGGATTTGTTTAACCCATTTGTTTTGGTTACTCGACGGTTCCGTTCTCGTTTAGCCTACATATTGCGTTTTTTTTTAATTTGCTTACCGGGCTAAAGGTTAGCATGCTTAAAATACGTAAGTCGTTTTGTTCAACAAATTTGAGTAGATAACTCAGCAGTTGTTTGCATCAGAGCGACAGTTTTTGAGATAGTTATTAAAACTGTTTAAAGGTTGTCAAACGTTGTTTCTCGTTGTATATCCTTTAATTCTAGAGTTAAATTGATAAATACCGTGTACGAATTTGTTTAACCCATTTCTTTTGGTTACTCGACGGCTACGTTCTCGTGTAGTCTACGTATTGCGTTTTTTTAATTTGCTTACCGGGCTAAAGGTTAGCATGCTTAAAATACGTAAGTCGTTTTGTTCAACAAATTTGAGTAGATAACTCAGCAGTTGTTTGCATCAGAGCGACAATTTTTGAGAAAGTTATTAAACTGTTTAAAGGTTGTCAAACGTTGTTTCTCGTTGTATATCCTTTAATTCTAGAGTTAAATTGATAAATACCGTGTACGGATTTGTTTAACCCATTTGTTTTGGTTACTCGACGGTTCCGTTCTCGTTTAGCCTACATATTGCGTTTTTTTTTAATTTGCTTACCGGGCTAAAGGTTAGCATGCTTAAAATACGTAAGTCGTTTTGTTCAACAAATTTGAGTAGATAACTCAGCAGTTGTTTGCATCAGAGCGACAATTTTTGAGATAGTTATTAAAACTGTTTAAAGGTTGTCAAACGTTGTTTCTCGTTGTCGACAATTTTTTAGATAGTTATTAAAACTGTTTAAAGGTTGTCAAACGTTGTTTCTCGTTGTATATCCTTTAATTCTAGAGTTGAATTGATAAATACCGTGTACGAATTTGTTTAACCCATTTGTTTTGGTTACTCGACGGCTCCGTTCTCGTGTAGCCTACATATTGCGTTTTTTTTAATTTGCTTACCGGGCTAAAGGTTAGCATGCTTAAAATACGTAAGTCGTTTTGTTCAACAAATTTGAGTAGATAACTCAGGAGTTGTTTGCATCAGAGCGACAATTTTTGAGAAAGTTATTAAACTGTTTAAAGGTTGTCAAACGTTGTTTCTCGTTGTATATCCTTTAATTCTAGAGTTAAATTGATAAATACCGTGTACGGATTTGTTTAACCCATTTGTTTTGGTTACTCGACGGTTCCGTTCTCGTTTAGCCTACATATTGTGTTTTTTTTTTAATTTGCTTACCGGGCTAAAGGTTAGCATGCTTAAAATACGTAAGTCGTTTTGTTCAACAAATTTGAGTAGATAACTCAGCAGTTGTTTGCATCAGAGCGACAATTTTTGAGATAGTTATTAAAACTGTTTAAAGGTTGTCAAACGTTGTTTCTCGTTGTCGACAATTTTTGAGATAGTTATTAAAACTGTTTAAAGGTTGTCAAACGTTGTTTTTCGTTGTATATCCTTTAATTCTAGAGTTGAATTGATAAATACCGTGTACGAATTTGTTTAACCCATTTGTTTTGGTTACTCGACGGCTCCGTTCTCGTGTAGCCTACGTATTGCGGTTTTTTTTTAATTTGCTTACCGGGCTAAAGGTTAGCATGCTTAAAATACGTAAGTCGTTTTGTTCAACAAATTTGAGTAGATAACTCAGCAGTTGTTTGCATCAGAGCGACAATTTTTGAGAAAGTTATTAAAATTGTTTAAAGGTTGTCAAACGTTGTTTCTCGTTGTATATCCTTTAATTCTAGAGTTAAATTGATAAATACCGTGTACGAATTTGTTTAACCCATTTGTTTTGGTTGCTCGACGGCTCCGTTCTCGTGTAGCCTACATATTGCGTTTTTTTTTTAATTTGCTTACCGGGCTAAAGATTAGCATGCTTAAAATACGTAAGCCTTTTTGTTGAACAAATTTGAGTAGATAACTCAGCAGTTGTTTGCATCAGAGCGACAGTTTTTGAGATAGTTATTAAAACTGTTTAAAGGTAGTCAAACGTTGTTTCTCGTTGTATATCCTTTAATTCTAGAGTTAAATTGATAAATACCGTGTACGAATTTGTTTAACCCATTTCTTTTGGTTGCTCGACGGCTACGTTCTCGTGTAGTCTACGTATTGCGTTTTTTTAATTTGCTTACCGGGCTAAAGGTTAGCATGCTTAAAATACGTAAGTCGTTTTGTTCAACAAATTTGAGTAGATAACTCAGCAGTTGTTTGCATCAGAGCGACAATTTTTGAGAAAGTTATTAAACTGTTTAAAGGTTGTCAAACGTTGTTTCTCGTTGTATATCCTTTAATTCTAGAGTTAAATTGATAAATACCGTGTACGGATTTGTTTAACCCATTTGTTTTGGTTACTCGACGGTTCCGTTCTCGTTTAGCCTACATATTGCGTTTTTTTTTAATTTGCTTACCGGGCTAAAGGTTAGCATGCTTAAAATACGTAAGTCGTTTTGTTCAACAAATTTGAGTAGATAACTCAGCAGTTGTTTGCATCAGAGCGACAGTTTTTGAGATAGTTATTAAAACTGTTTAAAGGTTGTCAAACGTTGTTTCTCGTTGTATATCCTTTAATTCTAGAGTTAAATTGATAAATACCGTGTACGAATTTGTTTAACCCATTTCTTTTGGTTACTCGACGGCTACGTTCTCGTGTAGTCTACGTATTGCGTTTTTTTAATTTGCTTACCGGGCTAAAGGTTAGCATGCTTAAAATACGTAAGTCGTTTTGTTCAACAAATTTGAGTAGATAACTCAGCAGTTGTTTGCATCAGAGCGACAATTTTTGAGAAAGTTATTAAACTGTTTAAAGGTTGTCAAACGTTGTTTCTCGTTGTATATCCTTTAATTCTAGAGTTAAATTGATAAATACCGTGTACGGATTTGTTTAACCCATTTGTTTTGGTTACTCGACGGTTCCGTTCTCGTTTAGCCTACATATTGCGTTTTTTTTTAATTTGCTTACCGGGCTAAAGGTTAGCATGCTTAAAATACGTAAGTCGTTTTGTTCAACAAATTTGAGTAGATAACTCAGCAGTTGTTTGCATCAGAGCGACAATTTTTGAGATAGTTATTAAAACTGTTTAAAGGTTGTCAAACGTTGTTTCTCGTTGTCGACAATTTTTTAGATAGTTATTAAAACTGTTTAAAGGTTGTCAAACGTTGTTTCTCGTTGTATATCCTTTAATTCTAGAGTTGAATTGATAAATACCGTGTACGAATTTGTTTAACCCATTTGTTTTGGTTACTCGACGGCTCCGTTCTCGTGTAGCCTACATATTGCGTTTTTTTTAATTTGCTTACCGGGCTAAAGGTTAGCATGCTTAAAATACGTAAGTCGTTTTGTTCAACAAATTTGAGTAGATAACTCAGGAGTTGTTTGCATCAGAGCGACAATTTTTGAGAAAGTTATTAAACTGTTTAAAGGTTGTCAAACGTTGTTTCTCGTTGTATATCCTTTAATTCTAGAGTTAAATTGATAAATACCGTGTACGGATTTGTTTAACCCATTTGTTTTGGTTACTCGACGGTTCCGTTCTCGTTTAGCCTACATATTGTGTTTTTTTTTTAATTTGCTTACCGGGCTAAAGGTTAGCATGCTTAAAATACGTAAGTCGTTTTGTTCAACAAATTTGAGTAGATAACTCAGCAGTTGTTTGCATCAGAGCGACAATTTTTGAGATAGTTATTAAAACTGTTTAAAGGTTGTCAAACGTTGTTTCTCGTTGTCGACAATTTTTGAGATAGTTATTAAAACTGTTTAAAGGTTGTCAAACGTTGTTTCTCGTTGTATATCCTTTAATTCTAGAGTTGAATTGATAAATACCGTGTACGAATTTGTTTAACCCATTTGTTTTGGTTACTCGACGGCTCCGTTCTCGTGTAGCCTACATATTGCGTTTTTTTTAATTTGCTTACCGGGCTAAAGGTTAGCATGCTTAAAATACATAAGTCGTTTTGTTCAACAAATTTGAGTAGATAACTCAGCAGTTGTTTGCATCAGAGCGACAATTTTTGAGATAGTTATTGAAACTGTTTAAAGGTTGTCAAACGTTGTTTCTCGTTGTATATCCTTTAATTCTAGAGTTAAATTGATAAACACCGTGTAGGAATTTGTTTAACCCATTTGTTTTGGTTACTCGACGGCTCCGTTCTCGTTTAGCCTATATATTGCGTTGTTTTTTTTTAATTTGCTTACCGGGCTAAAGGTTAGCATGCTTAAAATACGTAAGTCGTTTTGTTCAACAAATTTGAGTAGATAACTCAGCAGTTGTTTGCATCAGAGCGACAATTTTTGAGATAGTTATTAAAACTGTTTAAAGGTTGTCAAACGTTGTTTCTCGTTGTATATCCTTTAATTCTAGAGTTAAATTGATAAATACCGTGTACGGATTTGTTTAACCCATTTGTTTTGGTTACTCGACGGCTCCGTTCTCGTGTAGCCTACATATTGCGTTTTTTTTAATTTGCTTACCGGGCTAAAGGTTAGCATGCTTAAAATACGTAAGTCGTTTTGTTCAACAAATTTGAGCAGATAACTCAGCAGTTGTTTGCATCAGAGCGACAATTTTTGAGATAGTTATTAAAACTGTTTAAATGTTGTCAAACGTTGTTTCTCGTTGTATATCCTTTAATTCTAGAGTTAAATTGATAAATACCGTGTACGAATTTGTTTAACCCATTTGTTTTGGTTACTCGACGGCTCCGTTCTCGTGTAGCCTACATATTGCGTTTTTTTTAATTTGCTTACCGGGCTAAAGGTTAGCATGCTTAAAATACGTAAGTCGTTTTGTTCAACAAATTTGAGCAGATAACTCAGCAGTTGTTTGCATCAGAGCGACAATTTTTGAGATAGTTATTAAAACTGTTTAAATGTTGTCAAACGTTGTTTCTCGTTGTATATCCTTTAATTCTAGAGTTAAATTGATAAATGCCGTGTACGAATTTGTTTAACCCATTTGTTTTGGTTACTCGACGGCTCCGTTCTCGTGTAGCCTACATATTGCGTTTTTTTTAATTTGCTTACCGGGCTAAAGGTTAGCATGCTTAAAATACGTAAGTCGTTTTGTTCAACAAATTTGAGTAGATAACTCAGCAGTTGTTTGCATCAGAGCGACAATTTTTGAGATAGTTATTAAAACTGTTTAAAGGTTGTCAAACGTTGTTTTTCGTTGTATATCCTTTAATTCTAGAGTTGAATTGATAAATACCGTGTACGAATTTGTTTAACCCATTTGTTTTGGTTACTGGACGGCTCCGTTCTCGTGTAGCCTACATATTGCGTTTTTTTAATTTGCTTACCGGGCTAAAGGTTAGCATGCTTAAAATACGTAAGTCGTTTTGTTCAACAAATTTGAGTAGATAACTCAGCAGTTGTTTGCATCAGAGCGACAATTTTTGAGATAGTTATTAAAACTGTTTAAATGTTGTCAAACGTTGTTTCTCGTTGTATATCCTTTAATTCTAGAGTTAAATTGATAAATACCGTGTACGAATTTGTTTAACCCATTTGTTTTGGTTACTCGACGGCTCCGTTCTCGTGTAGCCTACATATTGCGTTTTTTATTCTCAGTTGAGCAGAGCTCACAGAGTATATTAAGTTTGATTGGATAACGGTTGGTTGTACATATATAAAGGAATCGAGATAGATATAGACTTCCATATATCAAAATAATCAGGATCGAAAAAAAATTTGATTGAGCCATGTCCGTCCGTCCGTCCGTCCGTCCGTCCGTCCGTCCGTCCGTCCGTCCGTCCGTTAACACGATAACTTGAGTAAATTTTGAGGTATTTTGATGAAATTTGGTATGTAGATTCCTGAGCACTCATCTCAGATCGCTATTAAAAATGAACGATATCGGACTATAACCACGCCCACTTTTTCGATATCGAAAATTTCGAAAAACCGAAAAAATGCGATAATTCATTGCCAAAGGCGGTTAAAGCGATGAAACTTGGTAGATGGGTTGATGTTATGACGCAGAATAGAAAATTAGTAAGATTTTGGACAATGGGCGTGGCACCGCCCACTTTTACAAGAAGGTAATTTAAAAGTTTTGCAAGCTGTAATTTGGCAGTCGTAGAAGATATCATGATGAAATTTGGCAGGAACGTTACTACTATTACTATATATGTGCTAAATAAAAATTAGCAAAATTGGATAAAGAACACGCCCACTTTTTAAAAAAAAAAATTTTTTAATTCTAATTTTAACAAAAAATTTAATATATTTACTGTATATAAGTAAATTAAGTCAAAATTCAACTCCAGTAATGATATGATGCAACAAAATACAAAAATAAAAGAAAATTTCAAAATGGGCGTGGCTCCGCCCATTTTCATTTAGTTTGTCTAGAAAACTTTTAATGCCATAAGTCGAACAAAAATTTAACAATCCTTCTCAAATTTGGTAGGAGCATAGATTCTGTGACGGTAACTGTTCTCTGTGAAAATGGGCGAAATCGGTTGAAGCCACGCCCAGTTTTTATACACAGTCCACCGTCTGTCCTTCCGCTCGGCCGTTAACACAATAACTTGAGCAAAAACCGATATATCTTAACTAAACTTAGCCCACGTACTTATCTGAACTCACTTTATCTTGGTATAAAAAATGGCCGAAATCCGACCATAACCACGCCCACTTTATCGATATCGAAAATTACGAAAAATGAAAAAAATGCCATAATTCTATACCAACTAAGAAAAAACGGATGAAACATAGTAACTGGATTGGTTTATTGACGCAAAATATAACTTTGGAAAAAACTTTGTAAAATGGGTGTGACACCTACCATATTAAGTAGAAGTAAATGAAAAAGTTCTACAAGGCGAAATCAACAGCCCTTGGAATCTTGGCAGGAATACTGTTAGTGGTATTGCATATATAAATAAATTAGCAGTACCCGACAGATGATTTTCTGGATCACCTGGTCCACCACGCCTTCACATATACATCTAAGGGCCACTCGCTTTTAAAACCCTCATTAATACTTTTAATTTGATATCCATATCGTACAAACACATTCTAGAGTCACCCTGGCCCACCCTAATGCCGATATCTCGAAAAGGCGTCCACCTATAGACCTAATGCGCACTCCCTCTTAAAATGCTCAGTAACACCTTTCGTTTGATACCCATATCGTACAAACATTCTAGAGTCACCCCTGGCCCACCCTAATGGCGATATCTCGAAAAGGCGTCCACCTATATACCTAATGTCCACTCCATCTTAAAATGATCAGTAACACCTTTCGTTTGATACCCATATCGTACAAACATTCTAGAGTCACCCCTGACCCACCCTAATGGCCATATCTCGAAAAGGCGTCCACCTATAGACCTAATGCCCACTCCCTCTTAAAATGCTCAGTAACACCTTTCGTTTGATACCCATATCGTACAAACATTCTAGAGTCACCCCTGGCCCACCCTAATGGCGATATCTCGAAAAGGCGTCCACCTATATACCTAATGCCCACTCCCTCTTAAAATGCTCAGTAACACCTTTCGTTTGATACCCATATCGTACAAACATTCTAGAGTCACCCCTGGCCCACCCTAATTGCGATATCTCGAAAAGGCGTCCACCTATAGACCTAATGCCCACTCCCTCTTAAAATGCTCAGTAACACCTTTCGTTTGATACCCATATCGTACAAACATTCTAGAGTCACCCCTGGCCCACCCTAATGGCGATATCTCGAAAAGGCGTCCACCTATATACCTAATGTCCACTCCCTCTTAAAATGCTCAGTAACAACTTTCGTTTGATACCCATATCGTACAAACATTCTAGAGTCACCCCTGACCCACCCTAATGGCCATATCTCGAAAAGGCGTCCACCTATAGACCTAATGCCCACTCCCTCTTAAAATGCTCAGTAACACCTTTCGTTTGATACCCATATCGTACAAACATTCTAGAGTCACCCCTGGCCCACCCTAATGGCGATATCTCGAAAAGGCGTCCACCTATAGACCTAATGCCCACTCCCTCTTAAAATGCTCAGTAACACCTTTCGTTTGATACCCATATCGTACAAATATTCTAGAGTCACCCCTGGCCCACCCTAATTGCGATATCTCGAAAAGGCGTCCACCTATAGACCTAATGCCCACTCCCTCTTAAAATGCTCAGTAACACCTTTCGTTTGATACCCATATCGTACAAACATTCTAGAGTCACCCTTGGTCCACATTTATGGCGATATCTCGAAAAGGCGTCCACCTATAGAACTAAGGATTACTCCCTTTTAAAATACTCATTACCACCTTTCATTTGATACCCATATCGTACAAAAACAATCTAGAGTCACCCCTGGCCCACCCTAATGGCGATATCTCGAAAAGGCGTCCACCTATAGACATAATGCCCACTCCCTCTTAAAATGCTCAGTAACACCTTTCGTTTGATACCCATATCGTACAAACATTCTAGAGTCACCCCTGGCCCACCCTAATTGCGATATCTCGAAAAGGCGTCCACCTATAGACCTAATGCCCACTCCCTCTTAAAATGCTCAGTAACACCTTTCGTTTGATACCCATATCGTACAAACATTCTAGAGTCACCCTTGGTCCACATTTATGGCGATATCTCGAAAAGGCGTCCACCTATAGAACTAAGGATTACTCCCTTTTAAAATACTCATTACCACCTTTCATTTGATACCCATATCGTACAAAAACATTCTAGAGTCACCCCTGGCCCACCCTAATGGCGATATCTCGAAAAGGCGTCCACCTATAGACCTAATGCCCACTCCCTCTTAAAATGCTCAGTAACACCTTTCGTTTGATACCCATATCGTACAAACATTCTAGAGTCACCCTTGGTCCACATTTATGGCGATATCTCGAAAAGGCGTCCACCTATAGAACTAAGGATTACCCCCTTTTAAAATACTCATTACCACCTTTCATTTGATACCCATATCGTACAAAAACAATCTAGAGTCACCCCTGGCCCACCCTAATGGCGATATCTCGAAAAGGCGTCCACCTATAGACATAATGCCCACTCCCTCTTAAAATGCTCAGTAACACCTTTCGTTTGATACCCATATCGTACAAACATTCTAGAGTCACCCCTGGCCCACCCTAATTGCGATATCTCGAAAAGGCGTCCACCTATAGACCTAATGCCCACTCCCTCTTAAAATGCTCAGTAACACCTTTCGTTTGATACCCATATCGTACAAACATTCTAGAGTCACCCTTGGTCCACATTTATGGCGATATCTCGAAAAGGCGTCCACCTATAGAACTAAGGATTACTCCCTTTTAAAATACTCATTACCACCTTTCATTTGATACCCATATCGTACAAAAACATTCTAGAGTCACCCCTGGCCCACCCTAATGGCGATATCTCGAAAAGGCGTCCACCTATAGACCTAATGCCCACCTCCCTCTTAAAAATGCTCAGTAACACCTTTCGTTTGATACCCATATCGTACAAACATTCTAGAGTCACCCCTGGCCCACCCTAATGGCGATATCTCGAAAAGCGTCCACCTATAGACCTAATGCCCACTCCCTCTTAAAAATGCTCAGTAACACCTTTCGTTTGATACCCATATCGTACAAACATTCTAGAGTCACCCCTGACCCACCCTAATGACGATATCTCGAAAAGGCGGCCACCTATAGACCTCATGCCCACTCCCTCTTAAAATGCTCAGTAGCACCTTTCGTTTGATACCCATATCGTACAACCATTCTAGAGTCCACCCTTGGTCCACCTTTATGGCGATATCTCGAAAAGGCGTCCACCTATAGAACTAAGGATTACTCCCTTTTAAAATACTCATTACCATCTTTCATTTGATACCTATATCATACAAACACATTCTAGAGTCACCCCTGGCCCACCCTAATGGCGACATTTCGAAAGGCGTCCACCTATAGACCTAATGCCCACTCCCTCTTAAAATGCTCAGTTAACACCTTTCATTTGATTCCCATATCGTACAACTAGAGACACCCCTGGTCCACCTTTATGGCGATATCTCGAAACGGCGTCCACACTATGGAACTAAGGATCACTCCTTTTCAAAATACTCATTAACAGCTTTCATTTGATACCCATATCGTACAAACATATTCTAGAGTCACCCCTGGTCCACCTTTATGGCGATTTCTCGAAAAGGCGTTCACCTATAGAACTAAAGCCCATTCCCTTTTAAAATACTCATTATCACCTTTCATTTGATACCCATATCGTACAAACACATTCTAGAGTCAGCCCTGGTCCACCTTTATGGCGATATCCCTAAATGGGCGTCCATCCATAGAACTATGGCCTACTCTCTCTTAAAATTACTCTTTAATACCTTCCATTTGATACACATGTCATAAAACCACATTCCAGGGTTACCCTAGGTTCATTTTCCTACATGGTGATTTTCCTTATTTTGTCTCCATAGCTCTCAACTGAGTATGTAATGTTCGGTTACACCCGAACTTGCCTTCCTTACTTGTTTTAATTTGCTTACCGGGCTAAAGGTTAGCATGCTTAAAATACGTAAGTCGTTTTGTTCAACAAATTTGAGCAGATAACTCAGCAGTTGTTTGCATCAGAGCGGACAATTTTTGAGATAGTTATTAAAACGTGTTAAATGTTGTCAAACGTTGTTTCTCGTTGTATATCCTTTAATTCTAAGTTAAATTGATAAATGCCGTGTACGAATTTGTTTAACCCATTTGTTTTGGTTACTCGACGGCTCCGTTCTCGTGTAGCCTACATATTGCGTTTTTTTTAATATGCTAAAGGTTAGCATGCATAAAATACGTAAGTCGTTTTGTTCAACAAATTTGAGTAGATAACTCGGCAGTTGTTTGCATCAGAGCGACAATTTTTGAGATAGTTTTAAAACTGTTTAAATGTTGTCAAACGTTGTATTCTCGTTGTATATCCTTTAATTCTAGAGTTAAATTGATAAATACCGTGTACGAATTTGTTTAACCATTTGTTTTGTTACTCGACGGCTCCGTTCTCGTGTAGCCTACATATTGCGTTTTTTTTTTATTTGCTTACCGGCTAAGGTTAGCATGCCTTAAATACGTAAGTCGTTTGTTCAACAAATTTGAGCAGATAACTCAGCAGTTGTTTGCATCAGAGCGACAATTTTTGAGATAGTTATTAAAACTGTTTAATGTTGTCAAACGTTTCTCGTTGTATATCCTTTAATTCTAGAGTTAAATTCATAAATGCCGTGTACGAATTTGTTTAACCCATTTGTTTTGGTTACTCGACGGCTCCGTTCTCGTGTAGCCTACGTATTGCGTTTTTTTTTTAATTTGCTTACCGGGCTAAAGGTTAGCATGCTTAAAATACGTAAGTCGATTTGTTCAACAAATATGAGTAGATAACTCAGCAGTTGTTTGCATAAGAGCGACAATTTTTTGAGAAAGTTATTAAAACTGTTTAAAGGTTGTCAAACGTTGTTTCTCGTTGTATATCCTTTAATTCTAGAGTTAAATTGATAAATACCGTGTACGATTTGTTTAACCCATTTTTTTTGGTTACTCGACGGCTCCGTTCTCGTGTAGCCTACATATTGCGTTTTTTTTTTTTACTTTGCTTACCGGGCTAAGGGTTAGCATGCTTAAAATACGTAAGTCGTTTTTGTTCAACAAATTTGAGTAGATAACTCAGCAGTTGTTTGCATCAGAGCGACAATTTTTGAGATAGTTATTAAACTGTTTAAAGGTTGTCAAACGTTGTTTCTCGTTGTATATCCTTTAATCTAGAGTTAAATTGATAAATACCGTGTACGAATTTGTTTAACCCATTTGTTTTGGTTACTCGACGGCTCCGTTCTCGTGTAGCCTACCTATCGCGTTTTTTTTTTAATTTGCTTACCGGGCTAAAGGTTAGCATGCTTAAAATACGTAAGTCGTTTTGTTCAACAAATTTGAGTAGATAACTCAGCAGTTGTTTGCATCAGAGCGACAATTTTTGAGAAAGTTATTAAACTGTTTAAAGGTTGTCAAACGTTGTTTCTCGTTGTATATCCTTTAATGCTAGAGTTAAATTGATAAATAGCGTGTACGAATTTGTTTAAACCCATTTGTTTTGGTTACTCCGACGGCTCCGTTCTCGTGTAGCCTACATATTGCGTTTTTTTTTTTACTTTGCTTACCGGGCTAAAGGTTAGCATGCTTAAAATACGTAAGTCGTTTTGTTCAACAAATTTGAGTAGATAACTAAGCAGTTGTTTGCATCAGAGCGACAATTTTTGAGAAAGTTATTAAAACTGTTTAAAGGTTGTCAAACGTTGTTTCTCGTTGTATATCCTTTAATTATAGAGTTAAATTGATAAATACCGTGTACGAATTTGGTTTAACCCATTTGTTTTGGTTACTCGACGGCTCCGTTCTCGTGTAGCCTACATATTGCGTTTTTTTTAATTTGATTACCGGGCTAAAGGTTAGCATGCTTAAAATACGTAAGTCGTTTTGTTCAACAAATTTGAGTAGATAACTCAGCAGTTGTTGCATCAGAGCGACAATTTTTGAGAAGTTATTAAAACTGTTTAAAGGTTGTCAAACGTTGTTTCTCGTTGTATATCCTTTAATTCTAGAGTTAAATTGATAAATACCGTGTAGTTATTAAAACTGTTTAAAGGTTGTCAAACGTTGTTTCTCGTTGTATATCCTTTAATTCTAGAGTTATATCGATAAATACCATGTACGAATTTGTTTAACCCATTTTGTTTTGGTTACTCGACGGCTCAGTTCTGGTGTAGCCTACATAATGCGTTTTTTTTTTTAATTTGCTTACCGGGCTAAAGGTTAGCATGCTTAAAATACGTAAGTCGTTTGTTCAACAAATTTGAGTAGATAACTCAGCAGTTGTTTGCATCAGAGCGACAATTTTTGAGATAGTTATTAAAACTGTTTAAAGGCTGTCAAACGTTGTTTCTCGTTGTATATCCTTTAATTCTAGAGTTAAATTGATAAATACCGTGTACGAATTTGTTACACCCATTTGTTTTGGTTACTCGACGGCTCCGTTCTCGTGTAGCCTACATATTGCGTTTTTTTTAATATGCTAAAGGTTAGCATGCATAAAATACGTAAGTCGTTTTGTTCAACAAATTTGAGTAGATAACTCGGCAGTTGTTTGCATCAGAGCAACAATTTTTCAGATAGGTATTAAAACTGTTTAAAGGTTGTCAAACGTTGTTTCTCGTTGTATATCCTTTAATTCGAGAGTTAATTGATAAATACCGTGTACGAATTTGTTTAACCCATTTGTTTTGTTAATCGACGGCTCCGTTCTCGTGTAGCCTACATAATGCGTTTTTTTTTTAATTTGCTTACCGGGCTAAAGGTTAGCATGCTTAAATACGTAAGTCGTTTTGTTCAACAAATTTGAGTAGATAACTCAGCAGTTGTTTGCATCAGAGCGACAATTTTTGAGATAGTTATTAAAACTGTTTAAAAGTTGTCAAACGTTGTTTCTCGTTGTATATCCTTTAATTCTAGAGTTAAATTGATAAATACCGTGTACGAATTTGTTTAACCCATTTGTTTTGGTTACTCGACGGCTCCGTTCTCGTGTAGCCTACATATTGCGTTTTTTTTAATTTGCTTACCGGGCTAAAGGTTAGCATGTTTAAAAATACGCAAGCCGTTTTGTTCAACAAATTTGAGTAGATAACTCAGCAGTTGTTTGCATCAGAGCGACAATTTTTGAGATAGTTATTAAAACTGTTTAAAGGTTGTCAAACGTTGTTTCTCGTTGTATATCCTTTAATTCTAGAGTTAGATTGATAAATACCGTGTACGAATTTGTTTAACCCATTTGTTTTGGTTACTGGACGGCTCCGTTCTCGTGTAGCCTACATATTGCGTTTTTTTTTAATTTGCTTACCGGGCTAAAGGTTAGCATGCTTAAAATACGTAAGTCGTTTTGTTCAACAAATTTGAGTAGATAACTCAGCAGTTGTTTGCATCAGAGCGACAATTTCTGAGATAGTTATTAAAACTGTTTAAAGGTTGTCAAACGTTGTTTCTCGCTGTATATCCTTTAATTCGAGAGTTAAATTGATAAATACCGTGTACGAGTTTGTTTAACCCATTTGTTTTGGTTACTCGACGGCTCCGTTCTCGTGTAGCCTACATATTGCGTTTTTTTTTTAATTTGCTTACCGGGCTAAAGGTTAGCATGCTTAAAATACGTAAGTCGTTTTGTTCAACAAATTTGAGTATATAACTCAGAAGTTGTTTGCATCAGAGCGACAATTTTTGAGATAGTTATTAAAACTGTTTAAAGGTTGTCAAACGTTGTTTCTCGTTGTGTATCCTTTATTTCTAGAGTTATATTGATAAATACCCTGTACGAATTTGTTTAACCCATTTGTTTTGGTTACTCGACGGCTCCGTTCTGGTGTAGCCTACATATTGCGTTTTTTTTTAATTTGCTTACCGGGCTAAAGGTTAGCATGCTTAAAATACGTAAGTCGTTTTGTTCAACAAATTTGAGTAGATAACTCAGCAGTTGTTTGCATCAGAGCGACAATTTTTGAGATAGTTATTAAAACTATTTAAAGGTTGTCAAACGATGTTTCTCGTTGTATATCCTTTAATTCTAGAGTTAAATTGATAAATACCGTGTACGAATTTGTTTAACCTATTTGTTTTGGTTACTCGACGGCTCCGTTCTCGTGTAGCCTACATATTGCGTTTTTTTTTTTAATTTGCTTACCGGGCTAAAGGTTAGCATGCTTAAAATACGTAAGTCGTTTTGTTCAACAAATTTGAGTAGATAACTCAGCAGTTGTTTGCATCAGAGCGACAATTTTTGAGATAGTTATTAAAACTGTTTAAAGGTTGTCAAACGTTGTTTCTCGTTGTATATCCTTTAATTCGAGAGTTAAATTGATAAATACCGTGTACGAATTTGTTTAACCCATTTGTTTTGGCTACTCGACGGCTCCGTTCTCGTGTAGCCTACATATTGCGTTTTTTTTAAATTTACTTACCGAGTAAAGGTTAGCATGCTTAAAATACGTAAGTCGTTTTGTTCAACAAATTTGATTAGATAACTCAGCAATTGTTTGCATCAGGGCGACAGTTTTTGAGATAGTTATTAAAACTGTTTAAAGGTTGTCAAACGTTGTTTCTCGTTGTATATCCTTTAATTCTAGAGTTAAATCGATAAATACCGTGTACGAATTTGTTTAACCCATTTATTTTGGTTACTCGACGGCTCCGTTCTCGTGTAGCCTACATATTGCGTTTTTTTCTAATTTGCTTACCGGGCTAAAGGTTAGCATGCTTAAAATACGTAAGTCGTTTTGTTCAACAAATTTGAGTAGATAACTCAGCAGTTGTTTGCATCAGAGCGACAATTTTTGAGAAAGTTATTAAAACTGTTTAAAGGTTGTCAAACGTTCTTTCTCGTTGTATATCCTTTACTTCTAGAGTTAAATTGATAAATACCGTGTACGGATTTGTTTAACCCATTTGTTTTGGTTACTCGACGGCTCCGTTCTCGTGTAGCCTACATATTGCGTTTTTTTTTTTAATTTGCTTACCGGGCTAAAGGTTAGCATGCTTAAAATACGTAAGTCGTTGTGTTCAACAAATTTGAGTAGATAACTCAGCAGTTGTTTGCATCAGAGCGACAATTTTTGAGATAGTTATTAAAACTGTTTAAAGGTTGTCAAACATTGTTTATCGTTGTATATCCTTTAATTCTAGAGTTAAATTGATAAATACCGTGAACGAATTTGTTTAACCCATTTGTTTTGGTTACTCGACGGCTCCGTTCTCGTGTAGCCTTCGTATTGCGTTTTTTTTTTTAATTTGCTTACCGGGCTAAAGGTTAGCATGCTTAAAATACGTAAGTCGTTTTGTTCAACAAATTTGAGTAGATAACTCAGCAGTTGTTTGCATCAGAGCGACAATTTTTTAGAAAGTTATTAAAACTGTTTAAAGGTTGTCAAACGTTGTTTCTCGTTGTATACCCTTTAATTCTAGAGTTAAATTGATAAATACCGTGTACGAATTTGTTTAACCCATTTGTTTTGGTTACTCGACGGCTCCGTTCTCGTGTAGCCTACATATTGCGTTTTTTTTTTATTTGCTTACCGGGCTAAAGGTTAGCATGCTTAAAATACGTAAGTCTTTTTGTTGAACAAATTTGAGTAGATAACTCAGCAGTTGTTTGAATCGTTCTCGTGTAGCCTACGTATTGCGTTTTTTTTTAATTTGCTTACCGGGCTAAAGGTTAGCATGCTTAAAATACGTAAGTCGTTCTGTTCAACAAATTTGAGTAGATAACTCAGCAGTTGTTTGCATCAGAGCGACAATTTTTGAGAAAGTTATTGAAACTGTTTAAAGGTTGTCAAACGTTGTTTCTCGTTGTATATCCTTTAATTCTAGGGTTAAATTGATAAATACCGTGTACGAATTTGTTTAACCCATTTGTTTTGATTACTCGACGGCTCCGTTCTCGTGTAGCCTACATATTGCGTTTTTTTTTAATTTGCTTACCGGGCTAAAGGTTAGCATGCTTAAAATACGTAAGTCGTTTTGTTCAACAAATTTGAGTAGATAACTCAGCAGTTGTTTGCATCAGAGCGACAATTTTTGAGATAGTTATTAAAACTGTTTAAAGGTTGTCAAACGTTGTTTCTCGTTGTCGACAATTTTTGAGATGGTTATTAAAACTATTTAAAGGTTGTCAAACGCTGTTTCTCGTTGTACATACTTTAATTCTAGAGTTGAATTGATAAATACCGTGTACGAATATGTTTAACCCATTTGTTTTGGTTACTCGACGGCTCCGTTCTCGTGTAGCCTACATATTGCGTTTTTTTTTTAATTTGCTTACCGGGCTAAAGGTTAGCATGCTTAAAATACGTAAGTCGTTTTGTTCAACAAATTTGAGTAGATAACTCAGCGGTTGTTTGCATCAGAGCGACAATTTTTGAGATAGTTATTAAAACTATTTAAAGGTTGTCAAACGTTGTTTCTCGTTGTATATCCTTTAATTCTAGAGTTAAATTGATAAATACCGTGTACGAATTTGTTTAACCCATTTGTTTTGGTTGCTCGACTGCTCCGTTCTCGTGTAGCCTACATATTGAGTTTTTTTTTTTAATTTGCTTACCGGGCTAAAGGTTAGCATGCTTAAAATACGTAAGTCTATTTGTTCAACAAATTTGAGTAGATAACTCAGCAGTTGTTTGCATCAGAGCGACACTTTTGAGATAGTTATTAAAACTGTTTAAAGGTTGTCAAACGTTGTTTCTCGTTGTATATCCTTTAATTCTAGAGTTAAATTGATAAATACCGTGTACGAATTTGTTTAACCCATTTGTTTTGGTTACTCGATGGCTCCGTTCTCGTGTAGCCTACGTATTGCGTTTTTTTTTTAATTTGCTTACCGGGCTAAAGGTTAGCATGCTTAAAATACGTAAGTCATTTTGTTCAACAAATTTGAGTAGATAACTCAGCAGTTGTTTGCATCAGAGCGACAATTTTTGAGAAAGTTATTAAAATTGTTTAAAGGTTGTCAAACGTTGTTTCTCGTTGTATATCCTTTAATTCTAGGGTTAAATTGATAAATACCGTGTACGAATTTGTTTAACCCATTTGTTTTGGTTACTCGACGGCTCCGTTCTCGTGTAGCCTACATATTGCGTTTTTTTTTTTAATTTGTTTACCGGGCTAAAGGTTAGCATGCTTAAAATACGTAAGTCGTTTTGTTCAACAAATTTGAGTAGATAACTCAGCAGTTGTTTGCATCAGATCGACAATTTTTGAGAAAGTTATTAAAACTGTTTAAAGGTTGTCAAACGTTGTTTCTCGTTGTATATCCTTTAATTCTAGAGTTAAATTGATAAATACCGTGTACGAATTTGTTTAACCCATTTGTTTTGGTTACTCGACGGCTCCGTTCTCGTGTAGCCTACATATTGCGTTTTTTTTTTAATTTGCTTACCGGGCTAAAGGTTAGCATGCTTAAAATACGTAAGTCGTTTTGTTCAACAAATTTGGGTAGATAACTCAGCAGTTGTTTGCATCAGAGCGACAATTTTTGGGATAGTTATTAAAACTGTTTAAAGGTTGTCAAACGTTGTTTCTCGTTGTATATCCTTTAATTCTAGAGTTAAATTGATAAATACCATGTACGGATTTGTTTAACCCATTTGTTTTGGTTACTCGACGGCTCCGTTCTCGTGTAGCCTACATATTGCGTTTTTGTTTTTTAATTTGCTTACCGGGCTAAAGGTTAGCATGCTTAAAATATGTAAGCCGTTTTGTTCAACAAATTTGAGTAGATAACTCAGCAGTTGTTTGCATCAGAGCGACAATTTTTGAGATAGTTATTAAAACTGTTTAAAGGTTGTCAAACGTTGTTTCTCGTTGTCGACAATTTTTGAGATAGTTATTAAAACTGTTTAAAGGTTGTCAAACGTTGTTTCTCGTTGTATATCCTTTAATTCTAGAGTTAAATTGATAAATACCGTGTACGAATTTGTTTAACCCATTTGTTTTGGTTACTCGACGGCTCCGTTCTCGTGTAGCCTATATATTGCGTTTTTTTTTTTTTATTTGCTTACCGGGCTAAAGGCTAGCATGCTTAAAATACGTAAGTCGTTTTGTTCAACAAATTTGAGTAGATAACTCAGCAGTTGTTTGCATCAGAGCGACAATTTTTGAGATAATTATTAAAACTGTTTAAAGGTTGTCAAACGTTGTTTCTCGTTGTATATCCTTTAATTCTAGAGTTAAATTGATAAATACCATGTACGGATTTGTTTAACCCATTTGTTTTGGTTACTCGACGGCTCCGTTCTCGTGTAGCCTACATATTGCGTTTTTTTTTTTTTTAATTTGCTTACCGGGCTAAAGGTTAGCATGCTTAAAATACGTAAGTCGTTTTGTTCAACAAATTTGAGTAGATAACTCAGCAGTTGTTTGCATCAGAGCGACAATTTTTGAGATAGTTATTAAAACTGTTTAAAGGTTGTCAAACGTTGTTTCTCGTTGTCGACAATTTTTGAGATAGTTATTAAAACTGTTTAAAGGTTGTCAAACGTTGTTTCTCGTTGTATATCCTTTAATTCTAGAGTTGAATTGATAAATACCGTGTACGAATTTGTTTAACCCATTTGTTTTGGTTACTCGACGGCTCCGTTCTCGTTTAGCCTACATATTGCGTTTTTTTTTAATTTGCTTACTGGGCTAAAGTTTAGCATGCTTAAAATACGTAAGTCGTTTTGTTCAACAAATTTGAGTAGATAACTCAGCAGTTGTTTGCATCAGAGCAACAATTTTTGAGATAGTTATTAAAACTGTTTAAATGTTGTCAAACGTTGTTTCTCGTTGTATATCCTTTAATTCTAGAGTTAAATTGATAAATACCGTGTACGAATTTGTTTAACCCATTTGTTTTGGTTACTCGACGGCTCCGTTCTCGTGTAGCCTATATATTGCGTTTTTTTTTTATTTGCTTACCGGGCTAAAGGCTAGCATGCTTAAAATACGTAAGTCGTTTTGTTCAACAAATTTGAGTAGATAACTCAGCAGTTGTTTGCATCAGAGCGACAATTTTTGAGATAATTATTAAAACTGTTTAAAGGTTGTCAAACGTTGTTTCTCGTTGTATATCCTTTAATTCTAGAGTTAAATTGATAAATACCATGTACGGATTTGTTTAACCCATTTGTTTTGGTTACTCGACGGCTCCGTTCTCGTGTAGCCTACATATTGCGTTTTTTTTTTTAATTTGCTTACCGGGCTAAAGGTTAGCATGCTTAAAATACGTAAGTCGTTTTGTTCAACAAATTTGAGTAGATAACTCAGCAGTTGTTTGCATCAGAGCGACAATTTTTGAGATAGTTATTAAAACTGTTTAAAGGTTGTCAAACGTTGTTTCTCGTTGTCGACAATTTTTGAGATAGTTATTAAAACTGTTTAAAGGTTGTCAAACGTTGTTTCTCGTTGTATATCCTTTAATTCTAGAGTTGAATTGATAAATACCGTGTACGAATTTGTTTAACCCATTTGTTTTGGTTACTCGACGGCTCCGTTCTCGTGTAGCCTACATATTGCGTTTTTTTTTTAATTTGCTTACCGGGCTAAAGGTTAGCATGCTTAAAATACGTAAGTCGTTTTGTTCAACAAATTTGGGTAGATAACTCAGCAGTTGTTTGCATCAGAGCGACAATTTTTGGGATAGTTATTAAAACTGTTTAAAGGTTGTCAAACGTTGTTTCTCATTGTATATCCTTTAATTCTAGAGTTAAATTGATAAATACCGTGTACGAATTTGTTTAACCCATTTCTTTTGGTTACTCGACGGCTCCGTTCTCGTGTAGCCTACGTATTGCGTTTTTTTTAATTTGCTTACCGGGCTAAAGGTTAGCATGCTTAAAATACGTAAGTCGTTTTGTTCAACAAATTTGAGTAGATAACTCAGCAGTTGTTTGCATCAGAGCGACAATTTTTGAGAAAGTTATTAAAACTGTTTAAAGGTTGTCAAACGTTCTTTCTCGTTGTATATCCTTTACTTCTAGAGTTAAATTGATAAATACCGTGTACGGATTTGTTTAACCCATTTGTTTTGGTTACTCGACGGCTCCGTTCTCGTGTAGCCTACATATTGCGTTTTTTTTTTTAATTTGCTTACCGGGCTAAAGGTTAGCATGCTTAAAATACGTAAGTCGTTGTGTTCAACAAATTTGAGTAGATAACTCAGCAGTTGTTTGCATCAGAGCGACAATTTTTGAGATAGTTATTAAAACTGTTTAAAGGTTGTCAAACATTGTTTATCGTTGTATATCCTTTAATTCTAGAGTTAAATTGATAAATACCGTGAACGAATTTGTTTAACCCATTTGTTTTGGTTACTCGACGGCTCCGTTCTCGTGTAGCCTTCGTATTGCGTTTTTTTTTAATTTGCTTACCGGGCTAAAGGTTAGCATGCTTAAAATACGTAAGTCGTTTTGTTCAACAAATTTGAGTAGATAACTCAGCAGTTGTTTGCATCAGAGCGACAATTTTTGAGAAAGTTATTAAAACTGTTTAAAGGTTGTCAAACGTTGTTTCTCGTTGTATACCCTTTAATTCTAGAGTTAAATTGATAAATACCGTGTACGAATTTGTTTAACCCATTTGTTTTGGTTACTCGACGGCTCCGTTCTCGTGTAGCCTACATATTGCGTTTTTTTTTTATTTGCTTACCGGGCTAAAGGTTAGCATGCTTAAAATACGTAAGTCTTTTTGTTGAACAAATTTGAGTAGATAACTCAGCAGTTGTTTGAATCGTTCTCGTGTAGCCTACGTATTGCGTTTTTTTTTAATTTGCTTACCGGGCTAAAGGTTAGCATGCTTAAAATACGTAAGTCGTTTTGTTCAACAACATTTGAGTAGATAACTCAGCAGTTGTTTGCATCAGAGCGACAATTTTTGATAAAGTTATTGAAACTGTTTAAAGGTTGTCAAACGTTGTTTCTCGTTGTATATCCTTTAATTCTAGGGTAAATTGATAAATACCGTGTACGAAATTTGTTTAACCCATTTGTTTTGATTACTCGACGGCTCCGTTCTCGTGTAGCCTACATATTGCGTTTTTTTTAATTTGCTTACCGGGCTAAAGGTTAGCCATGCTTAAAATACGTAAGTCGTTTTGTTCAACAAATTTGAGTAGATAACTCAGCAGTTGTTTGCATCAGAGCGACAATTTTTGAGATAGTTATTAAAACTGTTTAAAGGTTGTCAAACGTTGTTTCTCGTTGTCGACAATTTTTGAGATGGTTATAAAACTGTTTAAAGGTTGTCAAACGTTGTTTCTCGTTGTATATACTTTAATTCTAGAGTTGAATTAATAATACCGTGTACGAATATGTTTAACCCATTTGTTTGGTTACTCGACGGCTCCGTTCTCGTGTAGCCTACATATTGCGTTTTTTTTTTAATTTGCTTACCGGGCTAAAGGTTAGCATGCTTAAAATACGTAAGTCGTTTTGTTCAACAAATTTGAGTAGATAACTCAGCGGTTGTTTGCATCAGAGCGACAATTTTTGAGATAGTTATTAAAACTGTTTAAAGGTTGTCAAACGTTGTTTCTCGTTGTATATCCTTTAATTCTAGAGTTAAATTGATAAATACCGTGTACGAATTTGTTTAACCCTATTTGTTTTGGTTGCTCGACTGCTCCGTTCTCGGTAGCCCTACATATTGAGTTTTTTTTTTTAATTTGCTTACCGGGCTAAAGGTTAGCATGCTTAAAATACGTAAGTCTATTTGTTCAAACAAATTTGAGTAGATAACTCAGCAGTTGTTTGCATCAGAGCGACACTTTTTGAGATAGTTATTAAAACTGTTTAAAGGTTGTCAAACGTTGTTTCTCGTTGTAATCCTTTAATTCTAGAGTTAAATTGATAAATACCGTGTACGAATTTGTTTAACCCATTTGTTTTGGTTACTCGATGGCTCCGTTCTCGTGTAGCCTACGTATTGCGTTTTTTTTTAATTTGCTTACCGGGCTAAAGGTTAGCATGCTTAAAATACGTAAGTCATTTTGTTCAACAAATTTGAGTAGATAACTCAGCAGTTGTTTGCATCAGAGCGACAATTTTTGAGAAAGTTATTAAAATTGTTTAAAGGTTGTCAAACGTTGTTTCTCGTTGTATATCCTTTAATTCTAGGGTTAAATGATAAATACCGTGTACGAATTGTTTAACCCATTTGTTTTGGTTACTCGACGCTCCGTTCTCGTGTAGCCTACATATTGCGTTTTTTTTTTTAATTTGTTTACCGGGCTAAAGGGTTAGCATGCTTAAAATACGTAAGTCGTTTTGTTCAACAAATTTGAGTAGATAACTCAGCAGTTGTTTGCATCAGATCGACAATTTTTGAGAAAGTTATTAAAACTGTTTAAAGGTTGTCAAACGTTGTTTCTCGTTGTATATCCTTTAATTCTAGAGTTAAATTGATAAATACCGTGTACGAATTTGTTTAACCCATTTGTTTGGTACTCGACGGCTCCGTTCTCGTGTAGCCTACATATTGCGTTTTTTTTTTTAATTTGCTTACCGGGCTAAAGGTTAGCATGCTTAAAATACGTAAGTCGTTTTGTTCAACAAATTTGGGTAGATAACTCAGCAGTTGTTTGCATCAGAGCGACAATTTTTGGGATAGTTATTAAAACTGTTTAAAGGTTGTCAAACGTTGTTTCATCGTTGTATATCCTTTAATTCTAGAGTTAAATTGATAAATACCATGTACGGATTTGTTTAACCCATTTGTTTTGGTTACTCGACGGCTCCGTTCTCGTGTAGCCTACATATTGCGTTTTTTTTTTAATTTGCTTACCGGGCTAAAGGTTAGCATGCTTAAAATATGTAAGCCGTTTTGTTCAACAAATTTGAGTAGATAACTCAGCAGTTGTTTGCATCAGAGCGACAATTTTTGAGATAGTTATTAAAACTGTTTAAAGGTTGTCAAACGTTGTTTCTCGTTGTCGACAATTTTTGAGATAGTTATTAAAACTGTTAAAGGTTGTCAAACGTTGTTTCTCGTTGTATATCCTTTAATTCTAGAGTTAAATTGATAAATACCGTGTACGAATTTGTTTAACCCATTTGTTTTGGTTACTCGACGGCTCCGTTCTCGTGTAGCCTATATATTGCGTTTTTTTTTTTAATTGCTTACCGGGCTAAAGGCTAGCATGCTTAAAATACGTAAGTCGTTTTGTTCAACAAATTTGAGTAGATAACTCAGCAGTTGTTTGCATCAGAGCGACAATTTTTGAGATAATTATTAAAACTGTTTAAAGGTTGTCAAACGTTGTTTCTCGTTGTATATCCTTTAATTCTAGAGTTAAATTGATAAATACCATGTACGGATTTGTTTAACCCATTTGTTTTGGGTTACTCGACGGCTCCGTTCTCGTGTAGCCTACATATTGCGTTTTTTTTTTTTTAATTTGCTTACCGGGCTAAAGGTTAGCATGCTTAAATACGTAAGTCGTTTTGTTCAACAAATTTGAGTAGATAACTCAGCAGTTGTTTGCATCAGAGCGACAATTTTTGAGATAGTTATTAAAACTGTTTAAAGGTTGTCAAACGTTGTTTCTCGTTGTCGACAATTTTTGAGATATGTTATTAAAACTGTTTAAAGGTTGTCAAACGTTGTTTCTCGTTGTATATCCTTTAATTCTAGAGTTGAATTGATAAATACCGTGTACGAATTTTGTTTAACCCATTTGTTTTGGTTACTCCATTTGTTTTTGGTTACTCGACGGCTCCGTTCTCGTTTAGCCTACATATTGCGTTTTTTTTTAATTTGCTTACTGGGCTAAAGTTTAGCATGCTTAAAATACGTAAGTCGTTTTGTTCAACAAATTTGAGTAGATAACTCAGCAGTTGTTTGCATCAGAGCAACAATTTTTGAGATAGTTATTAAAACTGTTTAAATGTTGTCAAACGTTGTTTCTCGTTGTATATCCTTTAAATTCTAGAGTTAAATTGATAAATACCGTGTACGAATTTGTTTAAACCCCATTTGTTTTGGTTACTCGACGGCTCCGTTCTCGTGTAGCCTATATATTGCGTTTTTTTTTTTATTTGCTTACCGGGCTAAAGGCTAGCATGCTTAAAATACGTAAGGTCGTTTTGTTCAACAAATTTGAGTAGATAACTCAGCAGTTGTTTGCATCAGAGCGACAATTTTTGAGATAATTATTAAAACTGTTTAAAGGTTGTCAAACGTTGTTTCTCGTTGTATATCCTTTAATTCTAGAGTTAAATTGATAAATACCATGTACGGATTTGTTTAAACCCATTTGTTTTGGTTACTCGACGGCTCCGTTCTCGTGTAGCCTACATATTGCGTTTTTTTTTTTAATTTGCTTACCGGGCTAAAGGTTAGCATGCTTAAAATACGTAAGTCGTTTTGTTCAACAAATTTGAGTAGATAACTCAGCAGTTGTTTGCATCAGAGCGACAATTTTTGAGATAGTTATTAAAACTGTTTAAAGGTTGTCAAACGTTGTTTCTCGTTGTCGACAATTTTTTGAGATAGTTATTAAAACTGTTTAAAGGTTGTCAAACGTTGTTTCTCGTTGTATATCCTTTAATTCTAGAGTTGAATTGATAAATACCGTGTACGAATTTGTTTAACCCATTTGTTTTGGTTACTCGACGGCTCCGTTCTCGTGTAGCCTACATATTGCGTTTTTTTTTTAATTTGCTTACCGGGGCTAAAGGTTAGCATGCTTAAAATACGTAAGTCGTTTTGTTCAACAAATTTGGGTAGATAACTCAGCAGTTGTTTGCACTCAGAGCGACAATTTTTGGGATAGTTTATTAAAACTGTTTAAAGGTTGTCAAACGTTGTTTCTCATTGTATATCCTTTAATTCTAGAGTTAAATTGATAAATACCGTGTACGAATTTGTTTATAACCCATTTCTTTTGGTTACTCGACGGCTCCGTTCTCGTGTAGCCTACG